>NC_090187.1:31795814-32118314 GCF_024679245.1 Pseudorasbora parva | reverse complement strand
GTCAGAATTATTGTGCCACTGCATCTGAGCCAGTGTTGCTGCACGTGGTTGCCAGGTCGACCACCAAAATCCACCTAATTTCTAATATCCCAATTACATTCCAGTGATGGTGATAAAAATCTTGTTCAGAGGGGGGAGGGAGGGGTTGATTTAACCCACACACTAGAAAATGAACCTGCAGCAACTGTCTCTGTTCTGCACAAAAAAAAAAAAAACTGAATGATTTTAAATGATTGATTTGAGTTTAGTGCTTTTTTAAAGACTTATAGCTTATAGGATGCATACTATGCCTATAGTTTTTACAGGACACCCCCAACAAACATTTAAAAAAAATAAAACATTACATGGTAATTTTTGGTTAGTGCAGTATGACCATGGATATATTATTATTGTCAAATAATGCTCACTTTTGAGAGAGAATAATTTTTTTAAAGCAAATCTGAAAGAAACATCCAGTCAAACAACATATGCATGTCTGCTGTGCAACAGAGACTTCACTAATCATAGGCTCAGGGACGTCTCTCCAAAGAGGAGGCAAAAAACAACACGACCAGTGGTGTAACTGAAACCATGGAGAAGAGGTTAGCAACGGGCAGTCGGGGCAGGAATGAGCTGGCTGTCAGACTCAGAGTTAGTAAGACAGCACAGAGTCATTGTGCTGATATTAGCACACATCCCTGGGCTCTCACTGCTGACAAATTGAGCTTAATTAGTTGAGCTGTTTGTCGATAAGCAGCTAAAACAGACGAAGATGGAAAATGAGTTTAGCATGGAATGTTATGCTCATTTATTCTTATAATCCGGGGGATATTATGATCAGATATTTCTCCATAGCAGAAGCTGCCTTCATATAAAACTCTATATACATAAATAAATAAATCAATTTTAAATGTGTAATGTTTATATTCTTGCACACTAGTTCTAGCTAGTTTTTCTAGCTAGGCATCACTGTTCCCACAACAAACAAACAAAATTAGTAATGGCATCTCATTTTGAGATTACGAAAGTGTTTAGTGTTCATCCAGTGACAAATATTATTGAATGGTCTCATTTGATAAAGGATTTTGATTGATTCAACACCATAACTTAAGCTGGTTCTTTTGAAAAATTAATTTACAAGTGCATGTTTAAAGGGTTAGTTCACCCAAAAATGAAATTTATGTCATTACTGTCTCACCCTAATGTTGTTCCACACCCGTAAGACCTCCGTTCATCTTTACACACCATTTAAGATATTTTATATTTTAGTCCCAGAGCATATGCAGTCTATGCACACTTTACTGTCCATGTCCAGAAAGCTAATAAAAACATCATCAAAGTAGTCCATATGTGACATCAGTTGGTTGATTAGAATCTATTGAAGCATCGAAAACACATTTTGGTCCAAAAATATCAAAAACTACGACTGTATTCAGCATTGTCTTCTCTTCCGTGTTCCTCAAATAAAGATTAAAACAGTTATGAATCAGCGAATCGATCAATGATTCGGATCGCCAATGTCTTGTGATTTCAGCAGTTTGACACGTGATCAGAACTGCTGAAATCACGTGACATTGGCGATCCAAATGTATTTTTGATGCTAGAGATTCTAATCAACCAACTGATGTCACGTATGGACTACTGTGATGAAGTTTTTATTAGCTTTCTGGACATGGACAGCAAAGTGGGCATTGACTGCATATGCTCTGGGACTAAAATATAAAATATCTTAAATGGTGTTCCGATGATGAACGGAGGTCTTACAGGTGTGGAACGACATTTGGGTCATTAATGACATCAATTTCATTTTTGGGTGAACTAACCCTTTAAGCATACAGTCCTTCAGGAGACATTTTCTTGCCATTTTTTGAGAAATGTTTTTTTAACATCACATTCAATTCAATTTAGATTGCAGGGCAGAAAACAATCACAAACTACCAACCATCAATACACTGTCCAGAAGTCCTAATGTGATTAAATGCTGCCACTCAGTGGCCAAAGTATAGTGAAATGAAGGAGCAGGGTGTTGTATTGAAAAATTTGAACAGGGGGAAAAGGAAAATGTTTAGATTAGATGAAGTCAAGGAAACTTCAAAGATTGAAGATGGACATTCTCTAATATTCTTCCGAGCAAAATCAGTCCCTTTACACACCCATCATCACAGGAAAATCTGATAAATAATCTGTAGAACCATCAAGATAATCGTGACTTTACCAATACTTTGTGATATGGTAAAATCTATAACATTATTTCATGTAATTATTACATTGTAAAATCAAGTTTAAGTTGGAACTATATAGCTTAAGTAAAATGTACACAGTCTATTCATGTAATAACTGAGAAAAAAAAGAGTAAATTATCATATATTTACAAATAATATTTAATGTTTTATAGTCACAGCACATTCACCTAAAATATTAAGTAAATTTTAATCTAAAAAGCAAAGTGATTTTGAAAATGCGCAGATTTTTTAATAAAAATTTTTAACAAAAAGATCCCACTTGGCGGCAGAGACAGTCATTTTGAATGTTGCTTTTATGTGGCTGACTTATTCTCAATACGTTTTGACTTTTAACTGAACGTGAGTTTTAATCAAAATAACGGTAAAACTACATAAGCTCTTATTGAGAATTAATAGAGTATTTTTATGTCACCATTAGTGATTATCGTTTTCTTTAGTTGGGCAGTTTGATGACTTTTTAATGTTAGTGTTTCTCTCACTGCTGAATCTGAGTTTGCTGTGGCAAGAGCAGAGAAAACACGATCAGATGCTTTTGGCCGCTTGATGATCAGAATATGATCATTGTGTAGTGGCTTAATTCACCAATCTTATACCCGAGTATGAGCAATATACTATTAACTTTGTTTTATTCTAGAATAGATCCAGCACAGTTTTAACCAGAAAAGTTGAAAACATTTTATAACAGACTGTACACTAAGCACTTTGAACTCCTGCAAGTTCTCACACAGAGAGATCAAGATTTAGCCTAAGAATCTCAACAATGGTGACATGCTTCATGTGCATCATGCAAAACTCAGAAATATCAGCAATATTCACTTGGGTTTTGTAATTGGATGCAATGGTAATCTGAGTGAAAGTTACAATCTATAGATGAGTATTATTGCCAGTGCAACTTACTTGTGTATTTTATTATAGTAAGTAAATATTATTCAGAATAGCCAGAGTAAAGTTTACAAGAACTTTCAGTGTGGAAAAAGTTGCCTAGCTTTTTTTAAGTAAATGTCACTCCAAATTTTTTTCAGTGTACAAAAAAATTGTTTTTCCATTTAAACTAGATGATGTAAAATAATATTATATTATAAATATACATTTTAATATATACCAAGTCTGGTCTGGGATAAGGGCAAATTATAAAATATCTATATAAATTAGATTTAAAAAAAAAAATAAAAAAAAAAAAAATCACGTTTGGTCAAAAGCTTTCTAGAACATTTGATTATATATGCAAGCAAAAGCTTAGTTTGGGTTTTAAATAGAAACATCAAACAATACTGTGCATTAATAATACACATGACATGAGGATAACATTTGCACAAACGCGGTCAGACGTCTGGCTTGATTAATCTGCACATTCATTCCTTCCTTCCTTCATTCATTCATTCATCCACTGCGATGAGCTGCAAATGAACATTGTATCTGATTCTCTGCCAGCGGCTTTTACAGTGCAGCCAATGACGAAACGGTGCATTAAATATATGACCTCATATCCAAACTGCACATTGCTCATGTTAAAATTTGGCTGTCACAGAAAGCGAATATCTGATTTCTGGCTAATAACTAGTAAAATACTTTTAAAGGTTAAATAAATGTAGTATATGAAGCATAAAACTATATTATTAGTTACTTGCCTTATTTGTTTACCCGACTGAGGAAGAAGGGGAGACAAGCAACACGACCTGCAGCGAGTCGATGATATACCTAGCGACAAAATAACAGATTGGAAATTAATTACATGTATACATCTATGCGATATCTACTGGAAAATGAATGCCATATTTGACTCTAAACCTATGCTCTAAACAAGTCCGTTCCCGCAAAACATTACAAGCTGACAATGCCGGAAATACGTCATTTTATGAATATGGGCGGGAAACTACTCCTGTGACAGCTGCTGCAGATCAACAGCCGATTAGAACTGCTAGTTTCATTTGTTAAAACAATGTTTACATGCAATCCGCGGTTTAGTCTTTTCACTACCTCCTGGGGTTATATTTATTATATTTACACAGTGTATGTCTCGAAGTAGGGCAGGATTTCATGACATATAAAATGTTCCTCTAGGAACTGACTCCCTCAGTTATTGTGAACATTTGCCACAGCCCATAGGAGGCTGAATTGGAATGACAAAGTGTACAAATCAAGAAATGCAACAGTCTTACACGAGAGGAATTGCAACAATCAACACATGACCCCTAAGCGTTCTTATCAGTTTCCACCTTTGTCATTCATGTGGTTTGGTTTTATATTTATTTTTTATATTGCAACAAATATGTTTACATGGACTGGAAATATATTGTAGGCCTATAAGCATATTTGTAGACAGTGGGGCACAAAGTAACACAGGTTAGTTGTGTAACACATGCTTTAAAACCTTCCACACATGCCAGCATGATGAAACAGTGTATTAAGTAGCCTAGTTGCCACATTAACACTATATAGAAAATATAGAAAAAAAATTGTGCCAAAATTCAAAAATCTTCGGAAGATATCACTAAACATTTACTTAAACATAGCAAAAATAAATTTCTTACTTAAAGGGATAGTTCATCCCAAAATTAAAATGTTATGTTTATCTACTTATCCCTTGGGCATCCAATATACAGGTGACTTTGTTTCTTCAGTAGAACACAAATTAAGATTTTCAGTCGTATAATGCATGTGAATAGTAACACATGAGAGTATGAGAACTATGAGAGTAAAAAAAAAAAAACATGCACATACAAATCCATATTAAACCCTGCGGCTCGTGATGACCCACTGATGTCTTAAGACAGGAAACGATCAGTTTGTGTGAGAAACTGAGCAGTATTTATATATCTTTTTACCTCTAATACAACACTATGTCGAACAGCCTTCAGCGTGCGATCACTTCCGGTAAGTGAGGTAAATGTACAATTTACACGATATAGCGCAGTTTACACAAGCGCCGGAAGTGATCTCTCACGCATCTCTTTACACCATATCTTGTACACTGACCTGACTTACCAGAAGTGATTGCATGCTTAAGGCTGTTGGACATAGTGGTGCATGTATTAGAGGTAAAACATTATATAAATACTGTTTGGTTAATTAAAAAAAATGCTATTATTTTATATAAAAAAGTCAATAATTGTATTTTATTGACAAAATATTTTAGTTTGTCTTGGATATTTTTTTTAATTTAATCAGATAACATTTTAAGCTGTCATATGGTCATGTTACAATGAGCCCCTCACATTACAATGTACCCCACCTATGGGGCATGTTGTCACATTTCACTTCCATTTTTTGGGGGTAAATCAAGAAAGAAAAAAAAAGTATACACTGTATTAATAATTAAAAAAACATATCATTTTGTAGTAGACATGAGTGAAATTAATGTGGGAAAAAATTAATACTCTGACAACTAAGTGGATTTACACAAACTGAGTCCAAAAGTGTTACTTTGTGTTCTGCTCTCCCTAATGATGCAGATTTATAAGATGAGCGGTCAGTTATAGTGTTGCCCTGAACAACAGTTTTTATTCAGAGATATTTTATTGTTGAATGTTGTGATTATATTGCAATTTATACATATTTTCTGTAAATGCTTATTGTAAAACTGTTTATAGGTAGTTACAATTTTTTTAAACCACTTAATGCAGTGACATTAATTGAATTTTATTTTAAATTCCATAAATTCAAAAAGGAATTGCAATATTACTATACATCATGTTCAAATTAATATTTGAATATAAAGGCATCCTTAATTCAATTATGAATAGCAGACAACCATGTTGCTTACAATAAGTTAATGCTTTTAGATTCACCTTTACTGTAGTAGTGGTAGTAGTAATCATCATCATCATCATCATCATCATCATCATCATCATCATCAGCAGCAGCAGCAGTAGCAGCAAACCAGTAAAGCTGGTAATTTTCTGATAGGACATTATTTAAAAATACATAAGTTCACATCTTTTTTTTTTTTAACCCTAATAAAAACAATGTAAAAAATGTGTGAATTGTATGGAAGGTCAGCACATTAGACCCTATTTTGTACAGACCTTCCCCAGAGTTTACCAATTATAAAGTTTATAATATCAGATTTTTACTTTTAGTTATCACTTTTTTTATCAAGTTTGGAAAGCTCAAAGAGACAAGTTAGTTGATCCATGCCCATTTTTAGGTCTCATTCAATTATAAACCCAAGAACTCAAGTATATGGAGCATAGACAACTTCATTTTCACAATAGTTTGCATTCAGGCAAAGTATAGTGAAGTCATTTCACACACCAGAGGGGTAACTAAGAACTAAAAACGTCACTTCCTCTCCTGTGTCCACACTGGTACGTGGTTAAAAACAGCTTGGACGCCACGTACACATTATGCAAAGATAGGTCTTTATAAGAAAAGTCTTGTCAGTTCCCAGATCTATCGTAATTTTAGCGTGTCTTTTTAATCACCGAAGTGAGCAGCATATTTTTCCTTTGGAACAAACAAGGGGTGGAGACAGAAGTTTCCATATTGATCTGCAGAAGTTCTAACTTACAGCAGCAAACTTCTAACACAGTAAGTAGCCTATACACTACCGCTGGCATCGTTTTCCTCATGTTATACAGGGGGTTGTTGATAGTTTATTTTTATTTATATGATGTGATTCATAAGAGTTATATCGACATTTTGGCTGGATTGTCTAGTAATGCATCTCTTACCGAACGTCATGTAACTGTCGTTTGATGAGCTGCCGCGCTGTTTTCATGTAATTTTCTTTAAAGTTATTCTGTTTTCTCCTCCTGGTTAACATGTTTTCTTCGAACGGGTTTATAGGCTAATTTCCTAAAAGCCTATATCTTTGTTTCTCGCATAACACTTCATTTTAGTGTGAAAAACGATTTAATTTAAGTACATGTTGTTATCATTCAGTCCCAGGGAAAGAAAAGACTTCACAAAAGTGCCACGTCAGATTCAGTTAAGAAACAGCAAAGCGACATTCGATTCACGAATGAATCATTTTTGAATCGTTTTCAATGAATCATTTGAAACTTTTTTTAAATTTTTTTATTTGAAACTGAAATGCGTTAATCCCTCCTAGTGGTTCTCGAATTACCTATTAAATATTTGAAATAAAACGGCCTGGAATATGTTTATGACTTTATATTACAATTTTGTTCATACTTTAATTTATAAAAAAACATTTTTGTCGGAGAGAATCATTTCTTTTAGGCCTGTTAGTTAACTTAAATGAATGTTTAGTCTAAATGACTTAGTTTTTATGAGCTGAGCCATTGCTGCAACAGACTGAACTGAGAAACATAAAATAATCGATCGTGTCACTGACCACGTAATAATAAATTGGAGCAGGGCATAAAATAATATACTGATTTGTTTTAAATTCAAAAGAACCGATTCAGTGACACGAGTCTGACTATCCTTTACTAAAGTTCGTTTTAGGACAGACTTGATACTATAATGATGCACGTGTTCCAATTGTTACGTCACATATTTGTTTTATGACCCTGATGTTCAAACCCTCATTCTATGATTGCTTACGTGTAACTGTTCACGTATTAATACACTGTTCAATGAGCTGTTTTTTTATCTTTACTGACCTGAGTTGTCACAGTGCATGATTTCAGAATGATTAAAGGGGAGTAGCTACTGCATCACAGCTGCTGTTAATATTTAATTATAATTTCTTAATTTCACTCACGTTCACATGGTTTACTAAAAAATATGTATAATTTAAATGTAATAATTGCATATTTCTTGTTTCTATTATTGTTTCAAGCCATTTATGAACCATTGCATGTTATATACCATAGGCTATTCATTCATTTTATTTGTCTTAATTTAAAATGGTCCTGTCTACCTCTTCTCAATGTTTGCTACATTGTTGACAGGGTGTTGTAAGTTACATTTTGTTGACTGAGTAAACTGGTCTGCCTGGTCCATGATGATGTTAGTTGGGTTGAAGCCCACAGTGTCTGTCCCTCCCAGATTCTTGAAAGACATATTAGAATTTCTTCTGTGGGGAGTGAATCAGGTATTCTAACTGCCACATCTTGTTTTTTAATGCAGAGTAAAAATGAGTGAAACAAACCAGCAAGGGGATGAGTTACCTTCCTACTTGAAAGATGAGCCTCCAGCAGGTACTGGAAGTTATGCTTACATTTTCATGTCAGAGTGCCTTGCCACAGTTATTCCTTCTTGCGACAACCATGCTTTTATCTTAGCACAGTCATGCTAAATGAATGATTTTTTTTTTACTGCTGTCCTTTGTACATCTTTATGCTAGAGAATGATAACCCTCTGTGCCACATAGTGGTGCTCTTGCACAACATAAGACTGACACTGCCCTGTATTTTCCAGTCTTCATTTTCATACACGTATAAGATCTTGTTATAAAATTGTAGATTTGGTTACCAAGTTGGTAAGTTGTTAATAAAACACAGATTATCGAAGTCAAATTTACAACAAAATGCAAATCAGGTTTTCTACTTAAATTTCAGTTACTTTCTGTATCATTTTGTAAAATGTATTAGCAATTTCTGAGTGAAAATTGTTTCTATACCATTATTTTTGCAGTGTATAGTAGTAGATTGGGTTATAACATGTTGCTCCAAAAGTGTTTAGACACTTAAAAATGTATGATTGATATTCACTTAATATTCAACAACTGAACTGAGCTGAACGATGACATACTTTTTTTTGCAGAACTGCTTTATAGATGAAATGAACAAATTTAATAATTGATGATCTTTACAACAGAACTTAATGAAGGTGAATAAAGGTGATTCGGCTTGACTTGCTTGCCATTGCTTTAGGATGACAATTTCAAATAAGCAGGCATTTATTTTAAACCAAGATGTCACACACACAATTTTCAAATGAAATACTTCCCAAAATAAGTTTTAAATGATAAATTGCATAAAGAAATAAAATGAATAAAGAGTAAAATCATGCATATTGTTCATCAGAATAATTTCTCCATGATACTCTGTTCTATTGAATTAAATTGAATTGTATGTAGGCATTCACATCATTTAATTTTGGTTACATTTTATTTTACGGTGAGTAATATTAATTACGAACTTGTACATACTATAGCACTAGTATTAGGGTTAGTTGCATGTAATTATGTATCATATCCACATTATTTTTCCATGTGGAAGTTAGGTGTTTTCTGCGAATGTGCGAGACTTTCGATTTATTAGCTGCTATAGAGAAATAACGAGAAGATAATATCAAAGTGCAGTAAACTGTAAAACTGTTTGCACTACAAACCAGTGTGTTTATAATTAAGATGATACATTAAAATAATATGGTAATAAATACCCGTTCGCAATATTAAGCAGTATAATGAGTTTTGTACAGCTAAAAATAACTGGAAGCGAATGACACCAGAAGCAAGACACATTAAAATTACAAATGTCTATGCCCACACTTACCTGAAAAAGTGGATGCTGTTATTAATGCATTTAGTAGATATTTTTTTTATGATAGACATCTGCTCCATTGTCTTATCTGATGATATATTTAGTATTAACATTTCATTTTATGTCCTGTAGATACCAACAAAGACCATCCACAACCCCAGCCTGGCATGTTCTCCAGGGTGGCCGGTGGCCTGTTCAGTGTCACGAAGGGGGCTGTTGGGGCCACAGTCGGAGGGGTCGCCTGGGTTGGAGGGAAAAGCTTCGATCTTACGAAAACTGCTGTTACCTCGGTTGCGTCTGTGCCAGCAATGGGGGTGGGGCTTGTGAAGGGCAGCGTGTCTGCCGTGGCTGGTGGCGTGACCGCTGTCGGCTCCGCCGTTGCCAGTAAAGTTCCCATTGGCGGAGGCAAAAAGAAGGACAAGTCTGATTGAATCACATGGCTCTTAGGTACATTTGGCAGAAGCATCTGCATCGTGTCTTCTTTGACTCCTGAGCGAGTTGATTGTGGAATTCATGCTTGTTACAAGCATATTTGGACCATATCCATCTGTCTGACCGGACCAACAAAACGTCATTTGACAGCGGGGTGGCCTTCATCTGCTCAATGCAAGAACCTTTGATTTTGTGTTCTATTGGAATATGACATTAAAGAGTGTGTTGTATTCAGAGTCAAACTGTTTATCTCTGAACTATGAAGTATTACATTTCTGACCAGAGATGGATACGTGGATCTCTAAATGTTCTGTTTGTGCTATACTGAGCACACAGAGACACATGGTTTGTGCCTGTGAACGCACATGCAAAAAATCTCATGTTTTAAACACACCTTACAGTTGATTTGCCACAAGCCGGTAGGAAGGAAGATGAAGATCAATCAAGTGTCCCTCAAGGTGCTGTGGGGGGAAATCGCTGACTGTGGGGTGCTGATGGTGGCGTCCATCTATCTGATTGAGTGTTTGTGAGATTACTTACTTTGTGCCTCTGGGATCCACGCCGATCCATGCTGTCCACACACAACTCCAGCGATCACTCTCTGTGTCCCCTGAAAAACAAAAACACAGGCATACACCCATACCCACACATGACGAGCTGTTGTGTTCAGATTTTGTCAGTCAACGCCAAAATGACAGTTGTAAGCCATAAATCTGAATGCTTCGAGTACTGTTTTTTTTGTTTTTATGGAAACATGCGTGACAATCTACATCAAAGCGTGAGCTGTTTTGATGACTGTATTCCAAAACCCAGTGACATTTTCTTTTGTCTTTTCTGTGTCATTCTATTATTCATTGTCCTTTTGCTTCTTTGTTCTGTTTGTTCTTTTAAGTCTTTAATGTGAATTTATTTTTATGGGCCAACAAAGAACCACATGAGGTGGCAAAGTATAATACAGTATTTTCTTCTATCAAGTATTTGCTTTCCCTTTACCAAAGATAACGAAAAAAGTTCAGTGTATTAGAGGATTTTTTTTGTATTAATGTCGATATGCAGTATACTTTATGGTATTCGGTATACTCTCTCTTTTAGGTAGATAGTTATCAAATATATATATACATACACTTTTTTGTTTGATTTGAGGCAATCCATATTTCAGTGTAATAATGTGAATTGAAAGGACTTAAATAAAGAACAATCACTGATGCTTGTGATGGTTTACTCTTGTGGAAGGTGTGGGGGTATATTCGGAATTTTATATATATACTATATCAAACAAGGTCAGTAAAAATAAATATCCATCACTTTTCGACACCATTATAAAAATCATTATATTTTTGATCTTCGTGTAAATGGGTCTTTAATCTGGTCTGGCTTGCTACTGCTATTCTAATTCATTCCAAATGTGTCTAGTGGGATTGAAAATAGGATTAGATTATGCACCTTACTATTGCTCCACAGCCTCTAAATCCTCAGGCAAGAGACTGCAAAGGACCCCCTCAGGCCTTACAACACATAAAGCTAAGGTACCTAACTGCAATTTTGTTCATTAAATGTTATTCAACCAAAATTACTTTAATACTTTTATTTTCACTCTTTTCTTTAATTTGTTAAATTGTCTGTTGAAGTAACAAAGGAGGGTCTGATGCAAAGGAAGGGGTCCTGTGGGACCAGAATCCAATGAGTTGAAGTGTAGGTCAGTCAAGTTCTTTCACACCAAACTCAATAAACTATTGTTTTATGGACCTCACTTTGGGCAATTGAAATGTTAGAGCAGAAAAGACATAGAAAAGACCCCAATTTGCTTAAAAGGTTTGTCTAACCTGTAGCTTAAATGGGCAAACCTTATAAAGGGTTAGTTCACCCAAAAATGAAAATTAATGTATCTCCTTACCCCCCAGTGCATCCAACATGTAGGTGTGTCTTTTTCTTCAGTAGAACATAAATGAAGATTTTTTAACTCCTACCGTTGCTGTGTGCCAGTCATATAATGGGGTATATGGGTAACAAGTCTATAAGAGCAAAACAAACAATCAAAACATGCTTGGGCAACGTGCACAAAAACCCTGCTACTCCTGACGACATATTGATTTGTTAAGACATGAGCAGCTCGGTTTCTGTGAGAACCTCATATCCCGTCGAGTCTCATCAAGTTTTCCCATCGGCAGTAACTTCCGTCTAGTGAGGTCAAGCTGGTGCGATCATAGATACCATGAAGATTCCTCATTCGATCGATCTGCGCAGGAACAACTGCTTCTCTCTCTCTCTCTCTCTCTCTCTCTCTCTCTCTCTCTCTCTCTATATCTATCTATCTATCTATCTATCTATCTATCTATCTATCTATCTATCTATCTATCTATCTATCTATCTATCTATCTATCTATCTATCTATCTATCTATCTATCTATCTATCTATATATATATATATATCTCTCTCTCTCTATATCTATCTATCTATCTATCTATCTATCTATCTATCTATCTATCTATCTATCTATCTATCTATCTATCTATCTATCTATCTATCTATCTATCTATCTATCTATCTATCTATCTATCTATCTCTCTCTCTCTCTCTCTCTCTCTCTCTCTCTCTCTCTCTCTATCTATCTATCTATCTATCTATCTATCTATCTATCTATCTATCTATCTATCTATCTATCTATCTATCTATCTCTCTATCTCTCTCTCTATCTATCTATCTATCTATCTATCTATCTATCTATCTATCTATCTATCTATCTATCTATCTATCTATCTATCTATCTATCTATCTATCTATCTATCTATCTATCTATCTATCTATCTATCTATATACATGACTGGCACACAGCAACGGTTGGAGTTCAAAATGTGTGTTCTACCGAAGAAACAGACCCACCTACATGTTGGGGGTAATCAGATAAACATCTAATTTTCATTTTTGGGCGAACTAACCCTTTAATTAAAAATAGGAGGTCCGCTTAATTTAGGGCATGAAGTGTTCCTGAACAACAGACATGTCCCTGGCCTTCTCTTAAAAAGGTTTTTGTCAGAGTAAAAGTTAACCAATGAACCGGTTAAAAGAATCAGATAAAACAATTTAGAACACAATATGTCTCTTTTGTGGAGGAAAAGTGATTTTTCCCTTATATGGGTGTCTGTACCTTACAGGGAGAGGCGGTGGTAAAGCCTGTCAATGGTGAACAAACAGTTGCAATCAAGTTCCAGTCCCAAGGTCATGCTGGATGTCAGTGTCTAATGCTTAGGGAATGAGGCGACAGGGGTCTTCCCCACTCTGTCACCTCCTGGAACAAATTCATTCCTCACCCTCCTGGAGCTTCTCTTTCAGTAAACACTTTAAATCAAAAGTAGACAGTGAAACTCACACAATCATTGACTTGGTAGATGGTGCTCAACTGAGTTATGAATACCCATGAAGAATATGAAGTCTATGTTTTTATATGCATTTAGCCATGTCAGCATTAATAAAAAAAGATTAATCTAGCTATAGGCAATGAAGGTTAAAGGGAAGCCTGGTACTAATATGTTTATATAAATCCAATGCACTCAGACCTTCGATTATGAGAAGACCTCGTGGCTATACTCTTAATATAGGGCCACGTCCGAGGAGGAGCCGCGAGTAGGGGCCGGCAAACCTACATGCAAGCGTACATGTAAATTTATGTTTAGAAGGAAAGAATTAAACATTCACATCCTGATTTTTTTTTCTCTTTCCTCATATCCGCTTCAAGATTCAGGCAGCCTTTCAGCAAATCAATAACGAGGCCTGCATGTAACTCGCCTTGAGCTGAGGGGGCTTTACACTTCAAAGACCAAATATAAGTGGTTGAGTTGTTATAAGAGGTGGTGTAAGTGCTTTCCTGGACTGTAAATAAATAAATAAATAAAGCACCCTATTCAGAAACTGCTGTATGCTTTGGCTAAAAAATGCTAAATTCAGATGACTGTTCACTTTTGTTCCTTTTAAAACTTTTAAAATGAGCATGGATGCTGTATTTCCTTGTATCAGTTCCATTAGACAAATGCATACTGTGAACCTTCTGTGGGTCAGTGTGTGACAGTTGCTCTTTATGCCATATTTTCTTACACCCACTGTGTTGAAAAAAAAAAATTAATTAGCATATATTATCATAAAGGTTTTTTTCCCCTCATAGTAGTATTTACATTATAATGTAGCTTGTTTTAATATTTAGAATTTATTTTTATTTTTGTATTTTCATTTTTTGTAATTTTTTCTTCAGTATTTTATTATTCGACACAATGTAACATTTAAAAAAAAATATTTAGTTTCAGTTTTAAATCTTTAACCTATATTTAATTTCATGTAATTTTTATTTAAATAACTGAAAATGTTGTTTTAATACTTTTAGTATTAGTTAACAACATTTTTGGCGCAGTTTCCTCAGTCCAAAATTGTTTTAGATGGGTTTTAATGGTTTGAATTAGAAAATTAAATAAAAAAAATTCACTCAGGAGATTTTAAGGTGAACCCAAACCCTATCCATCTTATAATAAGTAGTGAAAGGGTCAGTTCACCAAAAAAGGAAAATTCTGTCATGTCGTTCCAAATCCGTAAGATCTTAGTTCATTTTCGGAACCCAAATTAAGATATTTTTGATGAAATTGAATTTCTGAACCAGCTATACACAGCAATGTCATTGTAACTTTTAAGGCCCAGAAAGGTAAAAACATTGTTAAATGTCTTTATTTGCAGTTCCGAACATGAACAAAGGTCTTATCGGTTTAGAACGTCATGAGGGTGAGTAATTAATGACCGAATTTCCATTTTCATTACTCAGTACTTCTAGCTACTTCAGTAAGTAGGCCTACAATGTAACTCACCTTAAAATAAAGTGTAACAGGAGTTTCCTCAAGGAAACCTATATGGACTTTAAAATTAAAGTAATTTCTTAAGCCAAGAGGGAAAACTACAAATGATGACAAGCATATTGCAACTCAACAAGGGCTCAGATTCTTCAGGGCTTGAGGTAAACAGTGTTGAGGTCATTGCTCACAACACTCAGAAGCGTCCTTTAGGGGTTAAAAAAGCATTATGAAGAAAAAAAACTTGAGACCTGACAAACAAATTCAGAATGAAGCACATCATGTTGCTTATACAAACCTCTACATTATTCATCTCCGCCATTTCACTTTCTTCAGCTTTAATGCTCATGTCTTAATGAAAAAAAGCCTTCGTTCTTCTCTTTGTCACAATTTGACAGATGGATTGGAACTTTAAATCCTTTAGGCTTTAAAAGGTTTTTAATTAAATCTTCAATCTTTTAAAGATAAAAAAAAAAAAAACATTCAAAATAACCTGCATTGAGAGATTCAAAACCTTAAAAGTGTCAAAACACTTATATTTTTCAACAATAGGCTAAAATGATGTATGATTTATATGTAAGTTTCCTCTGGTGAAAGGGACTGCATGTCAGCCATATTTAGAATCAAGTTCGCAAGAAATACAGTAAGACATCGACATACACATCCACCCATTCCACCCTTTTTGCATCTTACTGCTATAGCGCAAGTACTTCTGAAAGATCAATTACAGGGGGCGAGCAAAACACTACACAGGAAATTGGGGAAAGCATAATTTATTTACATCTCGGCTCTGTGATTAAAGTAGCCCAGAACAACAAGCAGCAGGGAATTGATTCTTCTCTTTTTTTATCATCTCTGTTTTCGACGAACAGTGCAAGAAACAATCAAAGAGTTTGCTTGGCTTTGATCTTAAAAGTACATATCATGTTTTCTTATCGGAACACGACTGTCGTTGGGTGATGTTTAATTGCCCCAAAGAAAACAGATTATCAATTTTACATTGGTGCCTTGTTTGTTCTTGGCTTCTGATAATTAACTTTTAATGAGATGCAGTGTAACTGTTTAGGGCTCTGTGCAAATAAACCAATTGCAATGTTAATGTGAGAAACTGTAGAAGGTAATTTTTCCTTGTGCAATCAACGCATTTGTCTTTAAAGAAACATCCCCTGGCAACAATACTGTAAATAGCCGTAAATGTGACTTTGACTGTCATCAATGGTCTCGTGGACACTGACCCTGAGGATGGCCTGTCAAACAAAATTTACTTTAAAGTCTGTTCTTAGAAAAAAAGATTCAGTGGGGTTTTGTATAGAACCTAGGGTTTTTGAAGAACGCTTTATGGTTAAACACTTAAAGGGTTCTATATAAGGAGAAAGGTCTTACATTTATTAAATGTTTATATTGATAATGTATTTTTTTCAGCTGTTTAATTTATAATAAATGGTAATAAATTTGAATCAATAAAATTAATGAATTAAAACTAAATCCAAGGGGTGTAACAATATATTATTTTACAATATATCACAATACAAAAAGGCAACATTCTGGATAGTTCAACCAAAATGAAAACTACAATGTGAGGAAAATATTAAAGTTTACAGAGTTTTAGTGTCAGTACTACATTAAACTGCTATATAATGTTGAATATTTATAATGTATAATATTGCAATGAGGGACTATTTGTCCTAATAATGTGAAATGTCTTATGTTATCAGTAAAATGTCTACATTATTTTAAATATATCTAGTCATTGACAGAACGCAAAAATATTCCTATACACATGCTAAAATAATTCAGTATTTTCTGCTTCAGAATCAAGAACATCTTTATTCTGGTGCCACTGTCCTGTGCATTGGGTTACCACCAAGTCCGAGTTTATTCATTTTCACCCCCAATGTGATACCAAACTTAGCATTCTGATCAACAGTCATTTTTTTGTTCATATTTTTTCCATATGTCTTGGTGTACACTGTCGCAATAATATCATATCGTGATATGTATCTAACTGTGACATGAGATTATAACACCCCTGCTAAATCCATAAAATGATTCCATGACAAGCGAACTCATAATATGAAGCGTCTGACAGAAACCTTTAAGGTCCTACACTGTAAAAAAATTCAGGCCCCAATTGAAAATTTTCTACTGACTGGTCACACCTGAATTTTTTCAGGCAAAACTGAATTTCTGTGAATTAAATTGCATCAATTCACAGAAATGCAATTTGGCAAACTGAAAAATGTAGATGTGATCAGTCACTAGAACATTTTCAGTTGGGGCCGGCATTTATTTTTTAGGTGTACATAGAACCTATTCTTCTATATTAGTTAATTTATTACAATATACATGCGGTTTTCAATACTTTAAGCCCTCAATTTTGTTGTAATTTGCAGATGTTCTCTCTGTATTCAGATGGGCTTTTATTTAACACATAATATACATCCGATTGGTCGATTGCAAGATTTGGCGATCAGATGTTTCACTTTTGCTATGACAACACAGAATAACAAATTGCACATTTAGGTACCTGAAATTCCCGTTAATGTGTAGGCTAATGTCTCTCATATAGACCCACTTTTATACAAATGCACATTAGAGGGTTAATTCACCCAAAAATGAAAATCCTGTCATTAATTACTCATCCTCATGCAGTTCCAGATCTGTTATACCTCCGTTAATCTTCGGAACACAAATGAAGACATTTTGTTGAAAACTGATGGCTCAGAAAGGCCTCCATTGGCAGCAATGATGTTTCTTCTCTCAAGACCCATAAAAGGTAAAGACGTAGTTACAAAGCCCATCTCACAGTGGTTCTACAATAGTTTTATGAAGCGACAAGAATAGTTTTTGTGAGCAAAAAAACAAAAAAACAAAAACCTAAATAAAGACTTATATGGTAATTTCAAAACACTGCTTCCTGAAGCTTTGGAGCTTTATGAATCAGTAGCCTGGATGCTAGCCGAACACAGCCCCGCCCACAACATTTGAGTCAAAGTATGGTCCAGGCTGTGCAAGGGGATGTGAGCACTTTTCAGAATGTTCGAGTGGTCGCGCTTACGGTTGCAGGTGTCAGTCATTTAAGTTCCACAATCTGAGCTTTTCTTTTAAAAGAACACATATTCTATCCAATGTTTTACTTAAACGCGCCATATGGCAACCATGTGCATGCGAGTTCTCTCTCGCACATGCGGATTATCTGAAAACACCAAGCGGCAAATTCAACTGGCCACTAGGCACATGCTCCAGAAGGGAGCAGAATGTCATTGAGCCCCATGTTAAATTGCCCAACTTTGAAGCAGAAAAAACATGTTTTCAGCCTGGTACAAATTGTGGTTTTGGTCTATACGGCTAATTTTGCCCTTCATAACAATTGTGAGGGGGTGAATATTTTTTATAACTCATTCATTTACATTATATAAAGCCTTTAAGTTCTGCATAATTATGGGCGTGACCACTTTGATTGACAGGTGGATAGGCATTTATTCTCTGTCTGTTAGTTATCATGTCACTTCAGCTCCGCCTCATTGCCCATTTTGGGCAAACATGGAAAACACAAATAAACAAGTAAGCTCCATTTCAGCAATCTCATTTGAGATTTTCTGCTTAAAGCGTCATTCAGGTGGTCTGTGTTCTGTCACGACTTACGAACCGCTTGTGCTGTTTGGGATTGTGTTTACTGAATAACTGCACTTGTGTGCACTTGATCAGAGCAGAGCTCAACATTATTATTCATGACCCTTCCAAATGTGGCAAAAACAGACATTTCATTCTAGGGACAATTTCTAGGAAATGGACCTTTAAAACCGTATCTGGACAATTTTTCCCTTGCCACATACCCTCTTATGTTAGCCTAGAAATCTAGACGCACCCTAGCGGCAACAAATCTAATCTTCCGCGAGTGTCATCTAGCAACTCTCAATACATTTCTGAGCTGTAAACGCCAAACTCTGGTCGGGCCATAGAGTAGGTGGGCGGGGCTTTATGACGGCTGAATTGCGCTTGCGTGCTTCTAGTAAACACAGAAACTGGTGAACAGCGGTCTTTCGAAACAGCTTTGACCGCGACTCTGGAAGACTTGGAGTTGAGCTTTTCTCTGAGAAAAGAACGGCACTGAAGTCATTCTTAAGAAGGGAAGATGTGTTCGGAGTTTGCTGACCTTATACGTAACGGCGAAAGTTTAATCTGTCAACTAACGTTAGCTCTGCTTCCCTTCGTTGCTCTGGTTGGTTGTAGCGCTATCCAATTGTGCGCACGCCGTGCAGAGGGAGTTTGAAAGACAACCGTTTATCCCGCCCCTCGGATTGAGCTGTCAATGGTGAGTTTCCAGGCCAAACATCTTGATGTGGGTCTGGCTTGTCAGGATACCTCTATGCAGATATCAGAGAAAAAAATAAAATATTGTTTCAACTCATTTTAGGGCACCTTTAATATACAGTAATATACAGGTTAACTGTACATTTCCCCTATACTGAATAAAGACATATTGATGTTAAAATTGATTAAAGCCGTAGGCTATGCTATTTAAAATGTCTATGAGCTAAACCTATCTTGAAATAGATGCAACACAGGTAAGGGATTTTTCTGCTAAACAAAAAGCTGTGCCTTAATGCATTAGATATTTTTTCTTTTTTCTTTTTTTTGTGCAAATGTCCATGCATACTGAATTCATTATCAAAGCACTTAGAGGTTAATTTGAGAAAGCATGGTAAACAATTCACTGAACAGCAATGGAGCCTATTAATATACTGTGACTTAGAAGCTTTTGTGAGGACACATAACATTTGTAGTGGTGTGGTGGCATGGCATATAATATGTAAATGTAAACAATAAGGAGTTTATATGTTTTTTAATAAACCGGTATATACATTACAACCCATTCACAACAGCATGCCGTAAAGAAATCTCTGGGGTTGGAATGAATTTCTGTTATTGCATCAAGACTGATCTGAAATAAATATAAATGGCCTCTGCATACCCTTTAAATCTTTTCAAAGTTAGCTACTTCAAAGAGATCATCTCTTGCCACCAACAATAATACAACAACAAGACAAGAATACAACCGTAACCCATAGGTATAGTAATGCACAGACTGATTTGACTAATTATATTTATGGATATGAGATTTTTGACATCTGCATAATAACTAAGTTATGGGGAAGCAGCGATTTTCTCACAAGGTGCCTCTCTGTTCTTTTCTTGTATTGATGTTCAATTTTTATCTAATCCAATTTGGCATATTGGTTCCGTTCACATACTTTAATCTTTTTCTTGGTGTTTCTTCAACCACAAGGTGATTTTTTCTTTTCTTTTTTCCTTCCTTCCTGTTACCTTTTTTGGTTCTTTAATTTTTGTATGTGAAGGTCACATTAACACGGACTTTCAGATGTAAAATATAAAAACGAATCATAAAGATGAATACAGTTTTTAAAGCAAAAAATGAATTTAATTTTTGTAGATGTAGTGACCCTCCCGGCTACAATATATCATTTTTTGTTATAAAAAGGAACAAGGAAGCAAATTACAAATAATAGGACAAATACAATAGAGTTACAAATTAAATAAACTATGTTTTTTCAAGTACAGTAGGTTTATTTAACATGTTTACATTTATTTAACATTTTTTGTTGTTTAAACATTAAAGTCACAGACAGTAGGTATTTTAGGCTGCTGTCACTTTAAGACTGAATGCAGGATCTTGAAGTAGTGATTACAAGTAGTGATTAAATTAAATAATAATCCTCAGACATTAGGGCTAGGCCGAATCTCCCCACCCCACCCCCACTCCCCCTTTTAAAAAAAAGTTGCAACAGCCTTTGAAATATAAATCAAAGTCCTAATAATTGGAAAATAATCTTGTCAGATTTTTAATCCACAATGTCATGGCATGGCCAGCTTGTTCCTCAGGCTTCACTTACTCTTTCTCTCATTAAATACTTCCTATATGTTTGTTTTGAGTGATAGAGGCAAGGTCAGGCCAGATGTCCTGAGGTTTATACATCTGATCAGTCCCCCACATCAGCTCTGTGACTCAGAAAGCTTCACAAAGTTCAAGCTGTACCTAAGGCTGCAGAGATCCATTTGCTAATAATTTGAAGAACAGGATTAACCTGGTCATGAGGGTACTTTCCTGATGTATATTTGTTCAATTGTGGTTTTGCTACGCTGTACATCATTTAGTATATGTCGTACTTTAGACTTAAATGCTTATATGAGCATCCACCAGGTCCCATGCGGCTTTTAGTAATCTTGCAATGGTTTTTTGTTGTTGTCATTTTACATTAACTCATAAGAGATGAAAGGTGCTTTGAAAAGCATAACATCCTTGAGAACTGCTGGGCCTACAAACCTCTATTGAACCATGAACCCCTATTTTTCTGTGGAGCTCTCAAAATGAAATTCTCTTTCCGCTAATGGATTTACTTATGCAACACACACAAGTCTGAGGCATAATATGATTTTGTTGGGGTCATTACTATAAAGGAAAAGAAAAACACTTCCAGATCTTTTTGAAAACATCTCTGCATGTACACTAGTGAATGCTAAAAGCTTTGAGGCAGGGTTATTATTGCTAACTAAAACAAAACCCATAAAACATTATTATAAAATAAACACTAACTGAAATAAATTAAAATATTAAAAGTAGGCAACATAAATAAGGCAACATTTCTCATTTATGTTTAGTTTAATTTGAGGTGCCTAAACTAAAAACCAAACTAAATTTAATTTAATAAAAAATAAATAAATAAAACTATTTGGGTAAAAGGCATCCCTGCTGTTGGAGTAAAAGGCTCCATATTTACCATGATATTAAACAGCTGGCTGACATTTTCCATTTGTTGACATGACATGGTTAGATTCCAGTCAGATTGTAAGTAGGCCTGTCATATAATAAGTTGGGTGTCCACCATAGACTGTAAAAAAATATGGATTTGCGTCATCACGTGTCACTCCCAGATAACAGAAAATGGGCAAAGAGGCGGGATGTGGGCGGAGCTCAGGTAACGCAATGACTAGATGGCGGATAAATGGCTATCCACCTGTCACTCAAAGTAACCACACCATTAATTATGCAGAACTTTAAGGCTTTATATAATGTAAATGAATGAGTTATAAAAATATTCACCCCCCTCAGAGTTGTCATGAAGGGCAAAATTATCCGTATAGACTAAAACACCTATTTGTACCAGGCTGTAAACATGTTTTTTCTGCTGTAAAGTTAACATGGGGCTCAATGAGATTCTGCTCCCTTCTGGAGCCTGTCCCTAGTGGCAAGTTTAGGAATTGCGGTTTACATTTATTCCGTACTGGCTTCAAGAGAGATCACGGGAGGTTGGTGTCCACCTTAGAGATGATCACTATATTTATAATGAAACTATTTAAAAGGGATATTAATCATATCATATAATAACATATAATATATTGTTACTACTAACAATCAATACTAATCTATATTAAATAACTATGGATCTCCTTCAATGCTTTCATAATCTTTACATTTTAAAGGGGTCATGAAAAGTTTTATTTTTATTTTTTATACTGTTGTCTGAGGTCAACTTATGATGTTTGCGTGGTTTTTACATTTAAAAACATTGTAATGAATAAGTGATAGGCTCTTTTTTACACTGGTTTTGAGGCTCTCTAAAAAAACACTTGATTTTGATGCGACGTGCTGCACTGAAAACTTCGAAGTAAACGCACACGGCTAGGATTGTGTATATTTAATGAGCTTCAGCTCCCCTGTCAGTACATGTGGGAATTGATTTGAAAGCAAGTTCCGGAAACGGCAACCGGAATGATTCGTCCCACATGCATTGCAAAATGTCTTTATCAAACAAACACAATGATTTATCTCTCATCCACCCTCGATTGATTGGAAAGTAATTTTTTTTTTACTTAGCCCACCTAATTGGTGAATATAACCGCAAACTGTACACACACCCTTTAAATATCAAGTCAAGAGTCAAGAATGTTATTTCAGGATTTAAGCCGTCGGTAGGCCAGGCTCAAGTTTCTGTAGCCCGCCTGAAAAACACCCCAGGATGTTGGTCTTCGCGAGCCTTGGCCCATAGGCTACATGTCCGAGTCTGATCAGTGATAATAAATCACACCACAAATAAAGGATTCTTCAGCTTTTGACAGCGTACGAAGTTCAGTTAGACACATAATCAACACGATCTGTAACAATGCAATACTTTCACTTAAAAAAATCTGTTTTATTCACAGAAGTGTGTTGCACCATTCCTGTTGGATCCAATATAGAAGGCACAGCACTGTTTTAATTTAAGTATGTCTGCAAATCCAGTCTCGACCTGTGTCTTGTTTACAAACAATTCTGCAGTTAAATGAAGCAAACAAATGTGAAAATTAAAAACATTATTAGCAAATGTATTTGTATCAATACTGTGTGCCTTTTGCCCCATATGCTGGTGAGGGGTAAAAGGCCTCCCTTGACACCCCATACATTTTTAAGATTTTTTAATAAAATAAAGCACTTTTATGATTTATTTTCACTCAAAATCTGTTGCTCCATTATTTTTCTGTATATTATACATTAGTGAAAAGCACATTTTTCTTAAGGAATGTCTTTAGCCCCGTTGTACCCTAAGGTATTGAATGCAAAAAGTATTAAAAAATAAATAAATAAACATCATTAAAGCACTATATTACAGCTTTTCTTAAACCTGTAAGCTTTATTTGAGAAACAGGCATTTAAATCTATACTATTCACTTATTTACTATTGTGATCTGATCATTGAGTCTGTGAGCCAACACTAAATTGATTCGTGGATGATTTATTGTTAATGTTTATTCACATAGGTCTACAGCATGTCAATATATATATATATATATTCCACATTTGGTACAGTGGCTTATGGAAGAGTGATTTTCTTTAAATAAATGCCAATGTCAAAGCTTTCATTTCTCCTTCCCCCATCAGTCTGCAAGTGGAAAACAGGATAAGTCAGAGAGGGTTGTGAACGGCGGGTGACCATGCAGCTCTGCTGTCTTAATTGGGAGGAACAGTGCAAGCACAGTTAGGTGAGGACAAGAAAAAGACAGTTAGAGACTGACACATGAATGACAGACCTGAGAGCAGACAGCCATTCATTAAAACTACCTAAGGCTTGATGAGCCAGAAATGGCTGCGCAGATGTGCCTATTTGCCAACTGTTCGATAGTGTAATCATTAATCATTAAAATGATACAAAGTTTTGTTATTTTTACCAGACTATGTTAATTAAAATAGATGAAAATAAGTTTAATGGTTAACAGTAGGGGAGAAGGGATAATTGTAGAAGCATGTTGTGAATCAACCACAGTTCTTTTTGCTTTTAAATGAGTTTATGAGCAGCTTTAAAAAAAAACAAGAATATACCACAATTACATGCTGGTGTGAAGGAAAAAAAAAGCTGTGGCAGACGTGGGGTACGTGAAAAGAGCAGAAAAACTGCACAAAAAAAGGTCAAAAAAAGGTCAAAAAAGCATATATGCTTTTTTTTGCAGTTATATATATGCACAGGTGATATAATTAGAATATCATCAAAAAGTTGATTTATTTCACTAATTCCATTAAAAAAGTTAAACCTGTATATTATATCCATTCATTACAAACAGACTGATATATTTAAAATGGTCGTTTATTTTAATTTTGATGATTTTATAACTGACAAAATAAGGAAAATACCTAATTCAGTATCTCAGAAATGTTAATATACTTAAAAGAGTGATGAATTGAGAAATCAACTTTTCCTTGAGCTTTTGATATACCGGTATAAAAGGTCATGGTAATATAAGAATACGTTTCAGAGCGGAAAACTTTGTTAGTCAAAGAAACGCTTTTATAGACACCAGGCCCAGGAAACGATCTTGTGCTTCATTCTTACGTCATAGCGCAATGAAACACCACCTCTACAGCACATCTAATCCAGTATCCTCGTCTAGGGACTCATGGAGGTGATCGGCTCATGCTAACTAGCCAACAACAATAAACATGCCGAGGAAGAGGATATTGGGCTATTCCTGGATGTGGAAGAACACAGTCGCTGCATAAGCTTCCTTTGGATCGTAATATTAGGAATGTGTGGTTGAGCTTTATTTTTAAATGTAGTTCCAGCTCACAAGGGGAAGACTGGATTTGGATCCGACAGGAATAGTGCAACACACTTATGTGAGTAAAACGTGTTTTATATGTAATAATATTGCATTGTTAATATAGATCGTTTTGCTTATGTGTACGTGTCTAACAGAAACATACCTCCACATGCTGGACTCCGTGCAACACTTCTGTCGCGACACGCTCCACTTTATTCCTATGGGTGACGTCAAGCGACATTAACGCGCCTGCACAGCATTCTGGGAAGGCAGCGCTGCATTTGAAAAAATGCTGCGCATCAAAAAAGCTGACCGATTCCCATCTTTATGCAAATTAATCAGTTAAACGCGACTCGACTATCCGATAGAAGTAGAGCACATGGAGACTGGGGAAAGTCTCTCGCGGGCTGTTTTCAATCCCCGCTGGCTCAAAAGCACACCCATATACTGGTAAACTTGAGGAACGCCCATCAACGCACAAATTAGGGGAAGCATCACAACATCATGTTTAAGTTGTGTCGCAAAAGAGTTCAAGAGTGGCTTGACACAAGGAATGTGACAGCTGAAAACCATGTCTTGCATACGTCTGTGCGTAGTGGTTCTTGAAGCACTAACTCCCTTGTGCAAGGTGTGAATGGTCGTCTTTTGGACAACTGTCAAGTCAGCAGTCTTCCCATGATTGTGTAGCCCAGGGGTTTTCAAACTGGGGTCCGGGGACCCCCAGGGGTCCTCCAGAAGGTTCTAAGGGGTCCCCAGAAAATTTCAGAGAATTAAAAGACAAAGCAAAAATGGAGTCTATCAAACAATCTAATGGTTTCATTTCTAATTGTTTCTCCTTGTTTGCCATATATATATTTCAAGATTTTTATATGTTTTTTTTATTTTTTATCTTTCTAGTGAGTTTTTCTCACTATAGTCCCTTTATCTTGCTCACTGGGGTTCTTAACATGGTATGCAAGCTGCTTACAAAGAACTACATTATGAAAGTTGCTTAAACAAGTACATTTTCATTGAAAATGTTTTTCTTCAGGTTAATAAATACAATAAGTATAACCAATTTAAGTTTGGAAACAATATGTTGTATTTATAATGTCACACTATTTATCTAACAGTTTAAAAGTTTTTTTTGTTATAAATATATAGACGTATTTTAGGAAGGGGTTCCCCCATAAAGGTTTCTCATATTTGGGGGTCCTTGGCATCGTGAAGTTTGAAAACCCCTGGTGTAGCCTACAGAACTAGACTGTGAGACCATTTAAAGGCCTTTGCAGGTGTTTTGAGTTAATTAGCTGATTAGAGTGTGGCACCAGGTGTCTTCAATATTGAACCTTTTCACAATATTCACATTTTCTGAGATACAAAATTTTGTCAGTTATAATCATCAAAATTAAAATAAATAAACATTTGAAATATATTAGTCTGTGTGTAATGAATTAATATAATATACAAGTTTCACTTTTTGAATGGAATAAGAAAGGAATAAATCAGCTTTTTGATATTCGAATTATATGACCAGCACCAGTATATATATATATATATATATATATATATATATATATATATATATATATATATATATATATATATATATATATATATATATATATATATATATATATATATATATATATATATATATATATATATAAACTGCCTTAAAAGTCTGTCCGAAATCGTTTAGTGAGGTGCCTTTGTGCCCAAAACGCTGCCCTGCAAGTCATTGTTTCATAAGGCAGCGAGGCAACGAGTCAGCTGCCTAGGTTTTCAGACGCAGCCACTATGTTCCTGGTAACTTACAAGATATTCTCAACAGAGTGACGAATCGATGATTCACCATGGAAACATACGCCCATGCTGCGTTCCACTCCACTATTAGACACACACTTGCAAACTTCCCTAAGCACTTCCCTTCGGGGGAATCCTCACTGCCATTTTGAAGTGCGTTCCACTTCGTGCAATATGGATAGACCCTTGCTCCCTCGATTTTGATGCTTTGTACACTTCAGGCAGCTTCATACACCACAATGCAACGCGACTGTGACGTTACCGCATATCACGTTTAATTTAACCCAACACAAACAACTCTATGATATTTTAATTATTTTAAAAAACATTTAAAACAACCCAAACACAGCTATATACATAGAATGTTGCATTAATCAATTTCGTAAAAGGAAAAAAAGAAAAGAAAAAAAAAACACTCCATAGTGGATTCCAAGGGATCAAGGACCAGGGCGTTCCAGTCCAGTCCATTCCGCCAGTAATGGGCACTCATGTGTAGTGATTTTTACTTTTGTCCACCCAAGGACACTAAGTAAGAGAGTGATTGGTACTCACGTCACCGCTGACGTTGTGAATTTGGATCACACGTCACTTAAGGTGTGGTTATGAGTACATCAGATGACCACCTTCCCCCCTCTTAGTTTGGGACACTAGTCAAGGCCTTTTACCTTGGCTGTATGAGAACACTCCGCACAGGAGGCTGCCCAGTCATTTATAATGAATGTAAAGGGGGGGAGAGTTGGTCAGCTGATTTATCTGAAAGATTGGTGAGATTTCTAACTTGTAGAGCCTTTTCTGCCTTATCAGCACAAGGAAGACACAATTGTAATAAAATAGATTTTATTAACAAAAGATAAACAGAACAATTAACACAACTACTAAATGAATACAATGAATGATAAAGGAATAAAGTGCGTAAAATGTATAAAATACATGTGAGTAAGTTAAGTGTGGCTATAGAAGAGTTACGTTATCTTATGGAAAGATAAACTGTTGTTTCTCTGAAATTAAGGTGAATAACCTTATTATGTATCAAACAAATAAACGAAAGATTATTTGTTATTAACTAGCATCAGTTATATTACCTCTAATGTAAATTAGAAAATCATATACTGATAATATACAACAATGCCAAGGTCTCTAGAAAGAGGTTTGGTTAAGTGATATTTACGTTCCACGTGGTTGAGTAAGCAGTCCGATGGTGATGACTTCTTCCACTGGTTTTGCTGGGAGACAGTGCATTGAAGAAAGGAGCGGGAGTCTGTTTCAACAGCCTTGAACACGAAGGTCTGTGGGATGCTGATCTCCTGTGGCACCAAAGGGTCCTAAAATCTGGAACACGCAGATGAGGCCCTGAAGTAGGTGCAGAAGGTCCTTAACCTGGAACACGCAGACGAAGGAGCCTTGAAGTGAAGGTTTGCTCTCCTGAGCTTAACCTTGTTGCAAATGTCTCTGTGTCTTCTGCCTCTTTGGAACAGACACTCGGAAGTTGGTCAATCTGCTCTGGTCTCTTTAGCATGGAGACTCTGGACGTGCTGTAGTCGTCTCGCTGGACTAAAACTCTGAACGTAGTGTTGGTTAATGTCTCTTTCCTCACAGGCTGGAGGCTCAGAACGTTGTCGTATCTGTTGCTGCCTCACAAGCTGTAGATGCAGATCCTCGGATCTTGTGTTGTCTCTCTGGTTAAACCAGAGGCTCAGAACTTGGTTGCTCTGTCAAAGTCTAATCCTCGGCGGACAGACTCAGAACTTGGTGAACTTTTTGTCTCTCGGATGTGGAGACTCAGAACCTGGTTGCTCTGTCACAGTCTAATCCTCAAGGGACAGACTCAGAACCTGATTGCTCTGTTACAGTCTAATCCTCAGGGGACAGACTCAGAACAAGGAGTGTCTATTGAAAGGGTACCTTTATCCTTTTCCGAATAGGAGGAGATTGCAATTTGGCGCTTCTCCATTCCAGTGTTGCAATTGGCTGCTGGCATCAGAGAGGGCACACAGTGTGGCCCACCCTTCTTTCCCCTGTGGAACTCATTTGCATACTGTACACAGTTAGAAGTCTTTAAAGGGTCTTTAAAGTTCATCAATGCATTTCTCACTTTCCAAACCACCATCAGAATACCCTTGGCAATATACTAAACAAATAGACACTAAACATGATGGAAAAAGATTGAACTGTCATGTGTTCATTCATTTGTTCATTAACAGCTGCATTTGTGGAAGATGTTGCATTACAAATAGCTGTCACTGAAAATACTTATTTCTCTGAATAAGTATGAGATGGATATGTGTAGTTTACATCAGTCTTAAGGTTTCCAAACATAGTTGTGAATGGATTTGGATGGATCAGTTTTGGTCTTTCTTTGTTTCACCCACTACTGCTGAAGTCCTGAGGAATGTTTATGGCCGTCACAAATCAGGTCATTAGGGATCCATCTCTAGATGGGTGAAGGGCAGAAACTGCATGTGGACCAATGAGAAGTCCTGTCCTTCCTGGGCTTGGTACTAGAGGTCTTCTTCTTGCCCCCAAAGAGGTGTCTGGATGTTGTCCAAGCATCTTTATCTGATGGGTTGGACATCTTGTTTGTGCTAGTCCAACAAGATCCAATCAAAATGGAGCAAACCTTTGTCCACTGTTATGGGCAAAGAGGGGCCCGGCCATAAACTGGGCCCTGGAATTCTGCTGTCCACTACACATGCAACGTAAGCAATGATGCACATCCGAGTGAACAAGACTGAGGGAAGTTAGCAAGTGAAGGGCATAATAAAAAAACGAACTGGAACGCAGCATAAGAAAGAGCGCGCCATTCTACTTCATCTTCTTGGAAGTAGAAGTAGAAGGCTCGTTCGAGATGCATTGGTGCTGCGCAGACCGATTGCCGTATGACATCAAAGTACAGCGCTCATGTAGTATTTTGATATCATACGCGGATCGGTCTGAACAAGTCTGGTGTGTTTGTGTTTCCCTCTGCCTCACTAGCATTGCTGAGAAAGATGAGATGTACAGTGACGTAAGACCTGACTCTGTGGTGGCTCTCTAGCATGTGGAAAGGCAAACCAGTTCTGACAAGGCTCGTCATCAGTCGAACCAACTCCGAACTGCCACGGCGCAGGTAAGACAGAGATGTATAAATCAGCCTTTAGGCCTCCTTGTTAGAGAACCTGCCTCCTATGCAGACAGGCCAGGGTTCAAGTCCCGCTTAGAGCAGGCGGTGTGAACTAGGTGCTGTCTTCATTGTCACATGATTTTTAAGATTGTTATAATATGCTGATTTTGTCCTCACAAAGCATTTTTTATTATTATCAATGTTGATAACAGTTGTGCTGCTTAATTATTTTTTTTTGTGCAAACAGTGTGCAAAACCTAATGTCTTTACTGTCACTTTTGATCAATTTAATCTGCCTTTGCTGAATTATTTTTTTTAAAAGCATATTAATTATCCACGCTCTCTCTATAGGTCTCCCTTGACTGGCAAAAACACATTCTGGCAAATTCGGATGGAGGCTTGATTCTTTAGTTCACTGGTTTGAATGCCTGACCCACATTCCCATTTTGTAGCTGTCAGGGCTGGCTGCTGTGTAGAATAGCTCAGGAGAATCAGGAATAACCAACATACACAAATGAGAATGGACAAAGAACTAAGGAGAACACATAATCTGGAGAACCAACAAGATGATTAACAGAACGGAATGACTATAAACACACTGGAAAACTGACACGGGCATAGGGAATACAGAACCAAAACACAATGAAAACTTGACCATAACAGAACATAACTGTATGTCGTACAGTATCTGTGTTTAGTGGAGAATCAAATGGGGCAGGTTTGTCATTTGCTTGTCACACTATACATATTTCCCTGGAGAATCAAAAGACATTGTAGTCATTGAGAGCGATGGTCTTCTATCTTCCATTTTCAGTTTAAATTATTGCAACACTTGCTTTAATAATCAATGAATTGATTAAAAGAACAACAACAAACCTAATTCTGGTAAATATTCAAATAATAGTAAGACCTTTTCAAAAAGGTCACACCCATCCATACAGACTACGACTATTGATTTAGAATATCGATTAGGATCATACTTTCCCTCGAATATGCTGTTGAAGCACAATGAGTAATACATTTCAACAACCCTACTTCTTTAGCCTGAATCCATTTTCTGCCTTTCCTAGATTTTTATTCAGTATTACCAGAACAATTTATTCTTTGTTTCCTTGTATTGAACAATTCAAATTTCCATTGGTTTTCAACAATGAAGCAGCACTGAATGCAATGCTCAAGGTTGCATAGACTTAGCTTGAATATGGATTGGGGGATCAGAGCTATGCCTCTTATTGGAAGAACATTGATTTAGCTTTTTTGTGTGTGACAAAAACTATATTCTTCACTACTAATGTGTTCTTCATATTCAAGTTCTGTACATATAACAGCCACTATGCTTTCATACTGTCTCTTTTTGGTTAGAAGTGACTAGATGATGACTAAAATTGCTGCCATACCCACAAGGGACCCAAGCAACAACAGAAGACACATATCCCTGATGCAAGAAGGTTAAAAGGGGTACAAAGGGCTTTTAAGAGTAACAAAACTGAATCATGCTTAAATTGATTACATAAAAGCTTGTGAGGAAGTCTGCAGTTGTGTTGTTTCGTTACCATATATTTCCATTGATTTTCCCTAAATCACATTGTCAGAATGGGGCAGGAGCATTTAACAAGCCCTGTTTTTAAGACCCCTTTCATAGACACATGCATTCAGTCATGTATGTGCTCAGATAAGCCAATAAACATCCCTTGATCTATTTTAGAAAATAGATCCATTAGAGTCCCACTTGCTATAGTGAGCTACTGGACAAAAATGCCCTTTGAAAAAGCAGATAGCCTAGCTGTCTATCTCTTGGCACTATCGGGCAATGTGGAATCATAATAGATGTGCTTGTATGTGTTTCAGCTGAAGATTATGGTATGATAGCAAGCTCATATTTTAAAGAGGATACTAATGGAAAGTCTGTTTCTTTAATTCAGTTTAATTATCTTACCTTTATGCTCTATTTTATTTCCGTAAATAAAAATAAAAATAGGAGTGATATACTTCTAGATTCTGACAAATACAAAAGACTATAGGTATATAAGTTATCGGCCAATTAAAGATATTCTTATTTCATTCACCGCTGTTGGGTTATTTCCAATATTGGATATTTATTATATTTTTTATGCATGCTCATTTACACTATTTTTGCATTTAGTATACTTTTGGCATCATTTAACACTGTTAAATGTAATATTTAAGAATATCTCAAAATTAATATCTATTTTATCATTGAATCACACCAAGATGTGAACATGGGAGCGATGTTGGCATCCAAAAGGATGTTTATTACTAGCAGATGTGCAAAATGTGCGAATAAATATATGGTTAGGAGCATAAATAATCAGTAAAGCCAGTCTAAAAACTAAAACTGCTAGTACTAAAAACAGTACAATATCTACTCTTCAACAGTAAATGGCTTCACTGCACTCAAGCAGCGCTATAAAATGTACTCCTCTTTTTTAAATTTTAAATAAAATTTACGCATTGTTTAAATTTACTCTAAAACACTGTTCATTAGTCCCTGCTAGTGACCACCATCTTACATCTTTCCTAACTGGAACATACCATTTTTTTATGAACTGATATCATATGATAAATATATAAATACATAAGGTGATTAAGAACAAGTGTTAAAGGTGCTGTATGTAAGTTTTTGACTGTACTAAAGCATAAAAACACCATTATATGTTTGCAGATATTTAGGAAACATGCTAAGTTCACATACATGTTTCTCTAAAAAAAACGGCCTGTTATTTACTTTGAAATGTGCGTTCTGTGTCGGAATGTCTGTTTTTGTTTTGGTCTGCGCGATAACGCACGTTGCCAGTTTACCCAATAGTATTTTGACAACACAGGTTGCCAGTTGGTGTAAAACAGCGTATTGCTTCCATGCAGCCAGCAAACAAACTGGGTCAGAGATCGCAGATTCAACCCGATCTAAAAAGCCTCTATAAGGCCACACTCCCTCAGCTAAAGCAAAAAATATATACCAGCAAACCCCACATAATTATTATTAAATGCATAAGAAGACTAAAAATACAATAAAAAGTGATTGAAGACAAATTTCAAGGTCTTTCCATCACAAGCATATTGATCATTTATATGTGATACAAACTTACAAATTTAAATTTTGTAAATTCATAAAGCAATTATTAATCCCCTGGTGCCATGCAGAGTTTGTTTATGGATTATGGATGGATGTGCTTTTTTGAACTTCAATTCAAAGGCCCCCATCAATGCCATTATAAAGCTTGGAAACGTACATTTTGTTCATCAGAAAGAAGAAAGTCATATACACATGGCTTGAGGGTGAGTAAATCATGGGGTCATTTTCATTTGAAAGTACTCTGTATAATTTCTGTGGAATCCCTATCGAATAATAATTAGTTGGTGAAGTGGATTTACTTAACGAAAGTTATCATAAGGATTGTAATGTTTAAAGCATATGTCTTAACAATGTCAGTAGACCGGGAACATTTTAAAACGAGCAGTTCATTCATAAATATGTAAGATAGCTGTGGATATACAAACCAGAAGTCAAAAGACAGCGCATGAAAAGACAGTATAAAATTACGTTATACTGACCTACTTTTATTTATTCATCTAAGATTTGACAAATTGTGCAATTACGTATTACGACTGTATTCCGCAATTCCGTCCGTGATTTCCACATTGCAGAAATCACAGGGCCCTTTATTAGTCAGCAGCAGGGGTTAAATTTGGAGCTTTTGCTTAGGCTGTGGATTGATACATTGCTAAAAAAGCTTTTAATGCTTAGCATTTAAGATGCTAATGTGTGTTGTTGCTAGCTAAAATGTTGTCAACTATCTAGTGCAGTATTATAATTCAGTTGTGTAACATTAAAATATATAAAAATGAAGTGGATGAATGAATATATGACTTTGAATGCCTGAATTATGTCGGAGCCATATAAAAATCAATTTGAAACTACTGGATCAAAATGTATTCATTCCATGATGTTGAAGTTATATAAACAAATTATTTTTGTTCACCTTAATTGATTCGTGTGGGACCGATGTACACAATTAAATCATGTAAGTTCAACACACTTTTTTTCTGTTTTGGTGTCACACCAGCTCAGGTGGCTCAAATTGATGCAATACGGTGAGGATAAAACGGGCTCACTAATCTGGAAACCCCAGTGAAACTCTCTGTTATCGGGTACAAAAGGATCAGAGAGCAATAAACTGTGTCTCACAGACCAAGGTGTGTCGGTAAATTAAATGAGCTTGCGCTAATTAAACGTGCCATATGCTCCCGTGCTCCTAAAACAGCATATGCTCTGGGAAACAGTTGTCTGTGAGAATGGAACACAGCCTAACTGTGCGCGATGAGACACCACACCAGTTGCGTGTGGGATTTAGTTCATACGATGTGCATCTGGTTTTAACTGGGTTTGGAGGAGAAAAACGAAGGAACTGTGTGATGTTGGAGGAGCCCTGAGCTCGAGCTCTGCTGGGAACTGATCGCATGTTGAGTGGGGCTTACATCTGAGGTCTGTTTTAGATGACACTCATACATCACGCGCTAAAAGAAACAATGCAAATAAGTGCTATGTATGGATTGAAATGAACATGTTATATATTAAAGCTAAAAAATTAGACCAAGTGAAAAGAAATAGATCACACTCTTACTTGCCTTTCATGCACACTCTTGCTTGTCTTTCAATGTAGGCTAATTAAACACCACTGTCTCAGAAGCTCTACAGAGCATCAATTGTGCCTTTGTTGTTGGTCTGTCCTCACCAACTAAATGCTCTGAAGCTGTGGTAGTGTGGTCGATTGTGTTCCCATGTACAAAAGCTAGGCTTCTCAATCAATGAGCTATCTAGCTCAGATGCATCAGCTGGGATTATCAGTGTTGGGACTTGCTTTGAGTCAGCCTAGAGTAAACCCTAATTAATGTCTGGCTTTTAAACAAAGCTCTTTAGAAGGACGATAAGATACAGAGGGTATTATGATCCATTCACAGTAAAACGAACTGATTTTAAGTAGTTTTTATAGCAGGGCTACAAACACATTTGGTCTGTAAACTTAATTACAGTTCAGGTACATGATTAGCACTAAAGTTTATCATGGTTTGAGAAAATGGATCTGAGAAAAGCTATATGTGATGCTGGAAGCTATGACTAATGAAATGAAGTCGCAAGCAGATGGAGTATAAATATTAATCAGAATCTGTCTGAAAATGGACAGATATTCAAATGATCTAATTAGCCATAGATCAAAACAAATAAACAAACAAACATCATAGTTTCTTCTAAATCTGGTACTGCCTTCAGCTCTTTATATTAAAATGAATATGCTTATAAAATCAATTTGGTACACAAACTCTTTTCAGAGAACTCTAAAAAATGCTGGGTTAAAAACAACCCAAGTTGGACTGGAAATAGACAAAGCTAGAAATTAGTTTGAACCCTGTAAATGGACCCATTCAAACAACCCAATTTCTGTGTTTGTCCATTTTCAACCCAACTTGGGTTGTTTTTAACCCAGCATTTTTTAGAGTGTTGATTCATTATTATTATTATTATTATTTTTATTATTATTATTATTATAAGGGCAATTCACATCAATGATGATGATTATAACCAAAACTGTTTTACAATCTGTAAACAAAACATTTAACTTTTACAGTCTGAAAAGTATTGAAATGTAACCTGGTTCCCTAAGGAAAGAATAAGATTCTATGTCAAGTCAAGTCTCCTTCATTTATATGCAGCGCTTTTCACAATATAGATTGTTTCAAAGCAGCTTTACAGTGATAATCTGAATTTAGTAGAAGATTGTTTTGGCTGTACATCAGCTTTAGAAAAAAGTTATTGTTTAGCTAAAGAACGTTTTTTGATTGAATAATTTCTGAGCTCCATCCATGCAATTTCAGAAGGTGTACATTTATTTCAAATATGCACCGCTCCCATACACATAATACAAATTTAACCTCCAGTTATAAAGGGCCACATGTGGTCTGTGTGTTTGGGAGCGGAGCATAACACACAGACCATGCGTGTCGTTCCCAGTAATAAAGTGGCATGCACAAGTAAGACTGACAATAATACAAATGCAAAAAGACAAACAGCTTCCTGAAGACAAAGAAGCTCGGGATTATGTGACATAGGTGCCCTTTTATGGTTTTGCTAACGTGTTACCATACGACACCTGACCTCATGTCAGCCAATCAGGATTGCCGTGTTTTCTTTAGACACTGCTCAGTCAGAAGTGTTCCCATAGCGTCAACGCCATGATGCAGCGTCAAGTTTAATTAAAATAGGAACTGCTTCTTTTTGTAAATTCGAATAACTGTAAACTTTGTTCTAATTTTATATGAGAAAAGCAAAGTACACACCAAAACTATGAAAACATCACAGAGGAACAATATTGTTGGAATCACTTTGATTACGTTTTATTTCTAGTTGGCGAACAATAAAATATTTGACAGCCAAAAACAAAATTCACTTCTAATTCACTTCTAAAATGCTCCCACCGATTGGCATAAAGATGTTAAAATGTAAAAGTGAAAATTCCCAGGGGTGCTTATCAGCAATAGCCTGACGTGGTCATACTCAGTTCTAGTCAGAATATGAATCTGATACTGCTCCATTGGGCTGTGATTATTGGGCGTGTTTCAACCAAACCAGCAAAGACCTCAATTGGATAGACCTACAACCAATCAGAGCAATGGAGCGACGCATAACATTAGTTGTCAAATGTCAACAGAACTCAACTGCACTGTGTTCTCAAGTCTGTGGTTCTTACCCCCCAAACTGCATTTTTTCTGGAGAAACCCCCGAAAAGCTATTGAGCTTGTTTTGGGCTAGTAGTTGGTGCGTTTTGTTGTAAAAAATTGGAAAACCTGTCTGCACACACAATGAAGTAACGTTATAAGAAAAAGATAAATGTAAATGATCTTTGCTGGTGTTGTAAAAAAAAGAATTTAAGGATACACAGAGTACCAAAACGATCATCATTTCTGAGAGAAATAGTAAAGGTGAATGCATATACGAACAAGTTCTCCGTTTAGGATTAGAACAAATTCAGATTGTAATACAGATTACTGGCCTATTTTTGCCACAAAGCTGGTCCATATCTTTATATCTGTCTGAATTATATGTCATACCCACCATAAAACAGACTACAGAGATAGGAATCATTCAAAATGTATCATAACAGAGCTCCCTGATTATATTTACAGAATTCAATTATTCTGACACAGACATATGGACTGCTTGTCCAGGAAAGGCCTGTCATTTGTTACCGTCAACAGTTGTGTCAGGCTGAAGGGCTCCTGGAACTCAACTTCTGAGGCCCCGAACAACAGAACAAAAAATATGATGGCCTGGAGTTAGAATCAAATTGCTAACTGATGCAGGATGTGCCATCATAATATAGAAGCTCTATGTTCTGTTTACTGTAGTTATGAATATATGAATCTGAAAAGTCTAATTGTTCATAATTGTTGATGTTAAAAATGAATAATTCACTGGATTTTAACTGGTGGAGACCTGAAAAGGTTCCACAAGTATTTTTAATAGGGTCTAAATGGCATTAATAAAATATAACTAAGCATGTAATCATGCATTGTTAGATGTGAAAAAAACAAAAAACAAAAGATAACATCCTAATATTATGATATTATCTGACTGTACTGACACTATTGGAAGAGAACACAAAAACTTGAAGCTATAATGACATTATTGGCTATTTTCGTTAAGTTTCCCCTAAAGATTAACCCTAAAACACAACACAGTGCAATTTTAAAATATGAATATGAAACCATAATATTAATAATGGTATCATTTGGCCCTTTCTTGGAATAGAGCTGCTTTTGAAGTAGTTTCATAACTGATTAACTTTGATACTATTATTGAACTGAATTGACTCACCATTGAACCGAATTCAGTTGAACAATGCCATTTTTGTTTCTGTTCTACAATAAACATATGAGTGAAGATTATTCTAACTGCAGATTATTAGGTATGCTATCTTCTTAAAATGAGTTTATAAATGAATAACTACACATTTTTTCGGTTATATTTACAAGCACGCAATTTAACAGCATTTGAGCACAGCCACTTTACTGGCTCGCCTTCCCGCTCACTGGAGGTCAACATCATTTAACAGATGCAGCTAATAGCAGGTGCTTGAGGACACCAAACAATATACTTCATCATAAAAGAAAATTCATCGAGCTTTATTATAAATTATGACTAAAATTTACTGTCCTCTAAAAGGCTCAGGAAAAATCCTAGCTTGACAGTTTCATCACCATCACTATAGATATTACAGTAAACCAGTTTATCCTTGTTCTTTGTTCTATGGAAGTCCTGGAGCGAGCTATCAGCTAGCATTTCTATTCATGTCAAGGGCAGTAGCCTGGCTAGAACAGGAAGTATGCAACATGTAAGGCAAAGACTGCATTTAAAAAACATTTATGGTAAAAGTCGGTATGTTAATGTTAGTTTTTTTTTGTAGCATATACCAAGCTATACATGGACTCAAAGATAATAGACATTGAAAACGCTTCTGATTTCATGGGATCCTTTAACCATAAAACATGTCCGATAATGATTCATTCCTCTTCATTCCCCCAGGGACACATTTCAGCCAGAGTTTTCCTTTCTCCCATGTGTGTGTAATGTCTGGGCTAACAAACACAAGGTAAATGAAGTCAAAAGACTTCTCTGAGTGAAGTTGTGTGTTGACGTTGAGGCTGAATTATGGATGAGTTCACTCTAAAGATGAGTGCTGTATGGAATTCATTGTGGATTTGCTGACAGTTCTGGTGCACCTTGATCCAGAGGGAGAGAGTGAGAGAGAAAGAGAGAGTATTTGGGGTGAGAAGTACTGTAAATCCTCTCCCCCTCAAGTCACTGGGATATAGCGCAAACCCTTCACTAGTCAGTCCAATCGCTTCATCCACAGTGTTACCCACATTCACCATTTTATGTCTTTGTGAAATGTTTTAAATTGTAAAAATCATACACACACACACATCGTCCATACACACACAGACACAGACACAGACACAGACACAGACACAGACACAGACACAGACACACACACACACACACACACACACACACACACACACACACACACACACACACACACACACACACACACACACACACACACACACACACACACACACACACACACACACACACACACACACACACACATGTAACAGAGGCCAGCTTGTAGTCACGGTGCGAGTAAACCTCACTCCTCTGAGCTCAAGAGACGCTCTAGCGACTGACACTAGAGGTTGCAGCCTTTAGCCTCCTTGTAAGAGCCTCCAACTTTCATGCTGGCGGCCCCGGGTTTGAGTCCCACTTGGAGCGGGTGGTTTGAACAGGAGGGGTTACACATACACGTGTTTTCGAGTGCGATCTCATGAAAATGCATATAAATAGTAAGAGTGTGCAATCTTATATGGCAAAAAGTTTCCGTGTGCATATGGTACGCGATTTTTCATGTGCATATGATACGCACTTTATGCAGAATTATACGTATGAACCACCCATCCCAACACCCCCAATCTACCAAAGAGCTTATCATATGCACGCCATAAAGTGCGTATCACTTGAAAAACTATAGTATATGCACACCAAAACTCACTTTGGCGTATACGAGATTGCACACTCGTACTGTTGATACGCATTACCATGCGATCGTGTTGGTGTTTTCATGTTTTACAGTAAGGGACATTCCATAGACAATCATTTTTATACTATACAAGTATATTCTATCCCCTAGCCCTACCCATCACAGAAAACGTTTCACATTTTTACATTTTTAGACCATGCGTCTGGTGGGCCGACCATCTTTTCAATAATTAAACTAGATAATGATTTAATGACATGTTATTGCCGCTTTAGACCATGGGCTGAGATCATTAAAATAGGGCCCTATATCTCACAATTGAATGTTATAAAGTCAGAGTTGAGCAATTACTTTTTTAAAAATGTTATTAAGAGTGGTGAGATATAAACTCAGAAAAAAAGAAAAAAGTCAGAACTGTGAGATAAAAAGCTGCAATTACCTTTTTCATTTTTTTTATTCTTTGGCGGAAACAAGCTTCTATAATTGTCACCTTAAGTTACTTGCTTTGTAAAGTTCAGGGTTTTTTATTTTTTATCACCCTTGTTGAGTTTCATCTGCCAAATGTTAATACCTTTGGTTGACAGTAAAAGTTAACTTTATAACTCGCACTGACTTCTTTTCTCAGAATTGTGAGGTACTTGCAATTGTAAACAATGATAGCCTGACAAGCCAGACCCACATCAAGATGTTTGGTCTGGAAACTCAACATTGACAGGGCTCAATCCGAGGGGCGGGATAAACGGTTGTCTTTTTTAAACTCCAGAGTCGCGGTCAAAGCTGATTCGAAAGACCGCCGTTCGCCAGTTTCTGTGTGGACTAGAAGCACGCAAGCGCAACTCTGGCCCGGCAAGAGTTTGGCGTTTACAGCTCAGAAGGGTATTGAGAGTTGCTAGACGACACTCGCGGACAGATTAGATTTGCTAGGGTGCGTCTATATATCTAGGCTAAAAGAATGAGCTATAAAGTACAATTCTGAGAGGAAAAATATTTTAATTCTGATTTTATATCTCGCAATTGCGTGTTGTAAAGTCAGAGTTGGGAGATATAAACTCACAATTACTCTCCATTACCCATTTCCTATTCTGTGGTGGAAACAAGCTAGAATTTTTACCTTTTGCATATCTGTTTGAGAATAAAAGCTCACAAGAAAAACTACTACTCAGCTCATCACACTATAATAGCATTGAAAACACCTCAGCAACCCTTAATTATTTATAAAAGATTATATTGGTTCTGTAAAATATAATAGTCCCATGTATATTGTAGATTTGGTATATAATCAGAGCTTATTTTCTCCATGTAATGCACTAGAACCAATTGTGTTCTGTACACATCTGTTGGGAGTAAACTAATTAAAAGTAAATACAACTTCCCAGCCAAAGGGAATGGTGACTTCAAACAAAACTCTTCAAATTAATACTTCACAATGCAGCATAACATGTTATTGTTTTTTTATAATAACTTTTTTGTTATGACAGAATATGACCTAGCCTGTAGTAGGCTAATACTCTAAACACAATATTTTATTGCGATAAATTACATTTAAATCTACTTTTCAAAAGATCCTGGCAATTTTCATTAAAGTGTTTTGTACAAAACAACAACAAATAAACCCAAGAATATCTAGCAACAAGGAGTGTGAAAATTTCAAGGCGCAATATCGGAAACAATACTGACTGTGCTCACTTGCTGTCGTATCTGACTGGTATGCTGTCAGAATGCATTGTCTCATTGCATGCTGCCGTTCACACACACACACACACACACACACACACACACACACACACACACACACACACACACACACACACACACACACACACACACACACACGACGCTGTCACGCTACAGCATATTTTTGACAAAAAGTTCACAGAATAATGTTGAAAACGGAGTATGTGCGTATGAGTGGCCGCTTAAGGGTGCCATTTACTGTAACAACACACATTACTGCTTTTAAGCAACCGATATACTGACAGAAACAGTGAGACACGTTTTTCGTGTACCTGCACTTTGGAGAATATTATGCTCTGTACAGTTGACTTGTAGGTAATCATCTTTTCATGAAGGTTAGAATTCTTGAAATGCCTGAAATGTGATTTATAGAGAACATAAAGTGTGGGAGGAATGATAGTGAGGGTGAAAACACTGACAGAACAGATGCTAAGTTTGCATAGTTGTATATATGTAAACTCACACATACATACACCCACACACCCTTTACCGCTCGATCCTGTTCTCAAGCTGCGTTTCTTCCATTCCTCCACTCGCTCCTTTTTTAGCACTGAACCATCATACTGATCCTCCTATGGCCCTGGGCCCACTAGACACTATAAAAAGATACAGGCTCATGAAATATAGAGTGTTCGGGATTCAATTTTATGGTGCCTATTACTGCAAATTGTAATATGGCTAATTACTCCTTGCCGTGTAGGATTGCTTCAGCAATTGTCTCGTGCCCCCATCAGACGAAATTTCAAGCAAATGGCACCTGAGGGGCGTCAATTGAGCATTTCATTATTTTAATTATGTGGACTTATGATTTACCTTGGCAGACGCAGAGAACAAGGCAATTTGAAAGTCTTTTGTAAGGCTATGCTTTCCTCATGGGTACTGGATCCATTTTGTACAGCTTTCGAGATGTACCCGTTTTGAGATAAGCTAGATAGATAACCCATATATTTTGTTTCTCACACCAGTGTCGTTATACAGATAAATGATCTGGCGATTACGTCTTGGTTGTTCATGAATTACACATATTTTATTTGTACCCCTCTTGTAGCTCATTGCCTTCACAACACTTGTCAAATCAGTCTTAGTGAATCACACAGTTAGCTTGGAGAGTTATTCATCTTAAGTTTTATTGTGGATATTGAAAATCTGAGAAAGATATGGATGGAGATGCATTTTAAGACTGGTATGATGGAGGGGGCAAAAAATATTGGATTTATTTCACAATTGTTAGGATTGATTAGATTATGCTTCATTGGTTATTTCAATAAAAATGGATGACCTGTCTTTATATGTAACTGAAGACTGCGCAGTGGGGTCAAAAAGTCTCGAACCACATTCAAATTCTGGGATTTTTTGTGAACTTGGAAATAAATAAAAACTAGAATTTTAATGAAGAAGACGAGAGATTATATTTCCGACAAACAATTCAGTTAGCTAAATTAAAAATGCTATGCTGAGAATATATTTTGTAATGTATTTTTTTGTATTAAATTAGAAAAACAAGGACATTTTCATTGGTGGTCTTACACATTTGGACTTGATTGTATGCGTCAGACAAATGGCTTTGACCCACATGAAAAAATACTGCATTAGTAAAATTACTCTAGTAAATACTATAGTGTTTTTGAACCATGCGGTAGTAAATATACTACAGTAAATTAACAAAGTGTTATAAATACTATACAACAATATACTACAATTTACTGTAGTATCTTTACTATTGTATGGTTCAAAAACACTATAGTATTTACCAGAGTAATTTTACTGTAATTTTACTATAATATACTAAAGTATTTTTTCATGTGGGAGATTTAAGAGCATGTTTACAGTATAAAAAAGCACATACCTATATTTTAGACATAAAAGACATGCTCAAAGCAAAGCACAAAATAGCAGTCTGAATTCTGGATGTGAAAGAAATGATGAAAATGTGTAAATAGTAATATTTTGAGCAGTGACAATATTTATCTCTGTAGCATTTGCTGCATCCCGTTCTCATGGTCATGATTTCAGCAATAGACTCGTTTTCCTTTCGCCACAGATCTGTGCCTGACCTTTATGTGATCGGCTTTCTAAGAAAAAAGGGGTCATTCGTGGAGAGCAGGTAGTTTTTTTTTCCTTTTGTTGCTCTCTCAGCAACAGAGCTTACTCTCGACCTGTGGCCACTTTACTTCCATCTCTTCATGCTAATACATTGCTTGCATTTATAAAAGCTCATTGTACACCCCCACGCATTGTGGATTTGCTGTGAACATTCGTTAACGCCGTCCTCGGAGGTCTAAATTTGTCAGCGGGGTTAAGAGGGACAGAGGGGGCTGATATTGGCTGAAGAGATGGGCGATTAACTGTGTGGCTGACTCAGGCGGCTGGTGTCTTTGTATGTCAGGGCACGATGGAAAAGCCAATGAAACAGTTCTCAGAGGGTGTCATAAACTCTGCTTTATTGCCGGTTTGTGTTGCCTTTGCAGATTAAGTTCAAAGAGAGATGGCTTCTCTTCTCCCTCCATCTTAAATCCCGTTTCTATTGAGTTTCTTCTATGGATATATTCTCAGGGCCTCTGAGAAATAACCCTGCAGTCAGCAGCTGCAGGGCAGAGAGTGATTGTAAATGAGGGAGGATTACTCCCTCAGGGCGCCTTTAACCCCTCAGATTCTGGCGAGAAGTATGTCCAGGCATAGAACCCATTGGTTACATTTAGTTAGGCTTTTTTTTTAGATGATAGTGACTCATCTCGCAGTATCCGTGTCTTGAGATGTTTTTGCAGCCATTTACTCACGATGCCTCTTTTGAGCCAGACTTGTTTTTTCTTTATCCAAAACATGAAGTAATAACATTGGGCTATAATATTGCACTGCCATGAAATGAGAGAATAAAAATAAAAACATTCCCCAGACATTTTAGTAAGTAAACTACACTTCAACTCTGAGGAGTAGCTAAAAATAGCAGCTAATAGCTAATTATAACTGCATTGTTCAGCATGATGCTGGTTTGCTCAGTTCAAATTCAAAACAGTGTCCCAAGAGCATAGTAGCCTTTGTTGTGTTTTTAATCACAATTTATTGCACCCAAGCATACTGTAGGTATTAAACTAAACCCACCTGAACTGCCCTGTTTTTTTTCTGTTGTAAGCAGCACTCAGGTGTCTGCTTTATTTTAGTGAATCAAAAAATTTGCTAATTAAAAAAATAAAGAATTGCAATTGCATATTGATGTATGCACCTGACGTGACCATTGGCTGGTGTGACTGCAGTTCCGCCCACTAAGTTTCAAAAAGACCAAAAAATGACAGCATTGGTTTTCAGCATGAATGTCACAAAAACACACGACAAACCTTAAACGAAAATAACTTTGAGACTGACTATGATATACCCTGTTTATTGTAATTGACAACTCATCAATTAAATATTTACCATCATATTCTGCATGATTAAATACTGACAAAAATAAAGTTTTAGGGCTGGAGGATATGACGATATATAACATTGCTAGACGGACGGACGGATAGACAGACGAACAGACGGATGGATGGATAGAATAGATAGATAGATATATAGATAGATAGATAGATAGATAGATAGATAGACAGACAGACAGACAGACAGACAGACAGATAGATAGATAGATAGATAGATAGATAGATAGATAGATAGATAGATAGATAGATAGATAGATAGATAGATAGATAGATAGATAGATAGATAGATGATAGATAGATAGATAGATAGATAGATAGATAGATAGATAGATAGATAGATAGATAGATAGATAGATAGATAGATAGATAGATAGATAGATAGATAGATAGATAGATATCCACTAAATAGGCTTGTCCTACTGTATGTTACTCAAAGTAAACAAAAATCTGCACTCTGCTAACCAATTACCCAATCATCCAATCTACAATCCAAGTACAATTTTAAAACATTATTTATATGATCAAATGCCCATGCGGTTTAGCATATATAGGTAAAACAAAGTGCTGCTTAAAAACACGCTTTGCAGAACATAGAAGTAATACCCGTTTGAATGACCAAAAGAACCCCATTCCTGTTCATTTTAATCTTTGTAAACACAATTTGTCAACTCTTTGATATTTAGGCATAGAACCCAAAGAATACCCTGAAGGGGTGGTGACATTAACACAATTATTCTACAGAGGGAAGCCTTGTAATACTCCTTCTCCAAAAGTATTGAATATGGAGTTTGATTTGAAACATTTTTTGTGAACATAAAAAAAAAATTCTTCAGTGATTATTATATTGTTGGTTTTGTACCTTAGGGTACCGTCCCAGTGACAGAACTGTACCTTTTTTCTGACCATGTACAAATTATACCTGTTTGTGCTTGTTGTTTGTTTGCCTGCCGAAGACCCTTTGGGTCGAAACGTTGTCCTTTTTAAATAAATCTTTGGGAACAGCAACAGCAGAGTGCAGATTTTTGTTTACTTTGATTTATGCTCTATTGAATCTGGCACCTGCAAAAGTTTTACTGGATGTGCACACAATTTCTTTTCTTTTTACACTATATGTTACTGCCATGGCCTCCTTGCTTTGAAAACAAAAAGAACTGTCAAAAAGAGAGTCTGAACCATGACTATATCCCTTGGTAATCACTTTTTTGGTTTCTAAGCTGAAGCTGGACTGCTGACGTTGAAATCAGCACTTCCCCAAATGCTCCAGCCTCAGCAGAACATCACAAATGTCAAGTATTAAAAGAGAGTAGAAAACTGATGAGAATAGCAGTCCATAGAAAATAACATACAGAAGCAGCAAACACCTACATCAAAACCAGTGTTTCCAATTCCTTTCTATTTGTCACCAGTCCTGCTTAATTATTAATAAAAAGGCAGGTTGTTGTGTTTATGTGTATACAAAGAAAGCATATATGCTACAAATAAGTAATCAAAACCGATCATTAAAACTGCGACACCAGTTGCAGTGTCTTGCATAATTATGTACCTTTTTTCATAAATAAATAATTTGTCATGAATAAATAATTCAATGAAACGAACACATTATGTATCATTATGTACAATATGGACTGAAACAAAATAAAGGTAATGAGGAATAATTTATTTCACCATAGATTTTCTTTTCTCTTCATATTTATTAACTGGCAGTGCGGCTGAAGAATTGCATTTAATCATCATATACCTGAGACGAGTAACAGTTTACACAGCATTTGTCCAAAATTTGGAGCATTTGTTTGCGCTTAAGGGCGTTATTCACATAGAATTAATGAACTGCTTAAGTGACATGACATGAACAACATCACAAAGTTACCAAGATATCATGAAATACAAGAGTATTTTAAGGCTAAAGGCACAATTCAACATTCCTACGCCCCGTAAAATCTGCATTTCTATTCTCAGAACAATTTGAGCATTTAAGTATTCACATTTGAGCCCTGCCTTCCAAAATACAATGTGTTCATGGACGTAATTTAATCTCTGATATGAACTAAAACAGTAATTAGCAGAGCCACATTAACCCAAGGGATCAAATGTGCAGACGCCAAATGCTAAGGCTCAAGGGGGCCCTGTGAACAGGAGATAGCATATTAATTAAATCAGGATTTTGATTTGTATAGTTTCACATGTTATCCACAAATTGCAAAGTGGCTCCATAGCTCCAAAGTGCTTTTCCTAATGTTGACACTGCACTTAGAAGTCATCCCTGACTCTGATTTACAAATTCTCAAATGCCATCAGAGAGAGATCATTTTTTGAAGTCGGGGCTCCTAAAAAAATGATTTGAGGACTTCAGCAAATGGAAACGTATTGAACTGTCTGCCAGTGATTTAAAATATATAACACAACCTTCTATGATGACTTGATTTTATTGGGGACTTTGCTTTTAAGAAGAATCTGGAAAGGGGTTTCAATGGCGCTGAGTGGCATTTCAGTCATTTTAGGTCTATGCTTTGACTGTTTATGGGGTTGTAAGAGCATTTTCGCTGATCAACATTCATACTTAAGGCCATTTATGGGCTCATCCAGATGACACATGCTCTTCATTTTCACCAGCTTTGGCATGTTTTGTCACTGGCAAGTCTTCTGTGCTTTTGTCAGTAGTGGTTCTTTGGCCAAACCAATGCACATTTACAAGCTGAAAATGATAGGCATGGATGCTCTTATAACATTATACATACTTAATACATAAGTACTTAATGTGACCAAGCGCTTAAAGGGATAGTCTATCCAAAAATGAAAATTCTGTCATAATGTTTTCAAACCTGTATGACCCACAATAAGATATTTTGAAAAATGTTGGTAACCAAAAAGTTTTTGTCACTACTAACTTCTTTTGCATGAACCGAACCCCCCCACCCCACATCTGAGTCATAAAAGTTTGGAAAAACATATGGGTGAGAAAATTATTTTCATTTTTGAGCAAATTATTCCTTTAAGGAAACTTACCAAGCATCATAATCATAACCTAATTTTTTATTATTCATAATTTTCCCTAAAGTAGTATCCATAATGTTGCATGCATTTACATGGCATGTATGCAAGTTTTATCCAAAATATGACGAAATTAACACAATATTATGTAATCAAATGATGGACCTGTGAGCCCTGTTTGGTTCATTGTATACATATAAAGCAATAAGTTGCTTTGGATAAAAGTGTCTTCTAAATGAATCAGTAGTTAACTTCAGTATGTCCTGGGCTCCATTAAACTTTCTGTTATATTCCTCAGTTCATCTACAGACTGGACAAGCTTATAGCCTAGTAGGGCAAGAGTTCTGTTACACAAAGACTGAACTGTCTTAACAATGTCAAAGTTCAGATGTACTCTCCAACTCTGAGCTGTGGCTTTAGAGTCCCTTGTGGTGGAGTACTTATAGTTCCAATAGGAAGAGGAAGGGACAGTGCCATTGGTGTTATGAGCAATCCATGTGAGAACTTTCTGATGTAGGTCCAGCCCCAGAAATTGGTATATCTCCTTGACCTTTTCCTCAGGATTCAAGGCCAAGTCTTCATAACGCACCAATAGATACCTCCCCCTCAGCCATGAGGGTTTCTGCAAGCCGGTCTCCACAGAATACTCGATATCTCTGCACGTTCTTGTTATCTGCGTCAGGTCCACGTACCGTGGTTGGCGGCCAGTGGCGTTCCAGATCTTCCAGGCCCTGAATTTGCCAGCAAAAGCAGTCATGCGTGAGGCAAGAATGGCTCGGGGGTCTCTCACCAAATGGATGATTCTCAAATCTAAACGGGGGTCTTCTGACAGCGTGCGTAGGTCCCCTACCTCCGGGATACGAACTGTTTTTATGGCCACGTGGCTACGTGCTTGGCAAGCTTGAGAGGCTAGCGTGAGGTTCAGCGTCTGGCACTTTTTTGGACACCAGGCTTCATCCGGTTGCCCTGCTAGAATCTCCTCACCACCCTCCTGGCAGACAGGCGGCGTGCACAGGGCGCGGCTAGAGCTGCGGCGGAAAAAGGCCCCAGTCATGTGATCCTGTGGTTCGGGGCGAATGTAGCTCTCAAGGAAGCTGAAGTCACAGTTGTAGAGATTGAGTAGGAGGTCTCTGTAAGCCCCCAGAAGAGCTCTGCCATCCAAAGCTCTTTGAAGGCGGCTACTAGAATTGGTAAAGGCCTGTTGCACATGATAAAGAGGCTCAAAAACGTAAAATATGCCAGGATGTTGATTGAAAAGCTGTCCAGTAAAGGAGGAGCCACTACGGGTTTGTGCAAACAGAAGGATGTGCTTCCGAGCGGCGGCAGCGCTAGTCTCAGCAGGGACATGGCTGTCATCGCAGAGAGATTTCCATCTCTGCTCTGGGGAAGAGAAGTAGAGAAAGTGAGATAATATGGCACTCTGAAACCACAGAGGACATTACAGGGCCACAAAAGACCCAATTAGTTCAGCTTCATCTTTAATCAATCGGTTATTTGGGTAAGAAAGTATCTGGAGCTTTAGTTTAGGGGGGAAAATAACTTTAATAAAGTGCAATTCAGAAACCTATTCTCATGGCGGAGAGAAAATGTACAGCAATAATGATATTGTTTTGAAGACTTTGTTCGCCTCCTTCTGCATTGGTAATCATTTCACGGTTTTGGAGCAATATGTGACAGAGAATGTAAAAAACTGAAATATGAACAATGACTGCATTTCTTCACATATGAAAAGATGATGTGACTTTTGCTCAAAATTAACAATTACTATATATAGCAGGGGGGTGGGAGAGACTGATAACGCTTGTAATTATGGCTGATGAGAGACTGATTGCGCGTGGCACATTAGGTTGTGCGATTCGACGCTTGCTGGAAGTGCAAACAGCTGGTCCATGAGGACATATTACGCTAGATTAATGATGAGATAATTGTAGAATTAATTATTGATATTCCATCTCTCGCTCTTTACAGCGGATGAGGGGGGAATTTCCAGGTTGCATTTCTTACAGTCTTCTGCTAATTTCTTTCCTTGCAAACTCACTCATTACAGAAGTGATGTCCTGAGAGGGATAAGCCTATAGAAAGAACGCCATTCGGAAACCTTCGGGATAATCTTGTCAAACCAGCTACAGCTACATCCATAACCAAACATGCATTTTAATTGAATTTAAGTCTCTATGCAAACTATAATTTAATGGAGGGCTTAAACTGTGTTTAAAAATGCATTCTCTGGCACTTGGACTTGAATGCAGATGAAATTGAGGACGCACCACAGATGGGTCATTGCTGCTATGCAGTTTTTGAGCTCTGTCCAATTTTACAGAAATATTCCTATAAAAGGTTTTTCAGATATATCTTCTGGTCAATCTCAGATGCTTTCATTTGAATAATTCTAAGATTAATAATAATTACAATGGAAAGAAAATAAACAGAATGGAAATACATTTTAACCATCATTTGAAATTTTGATACCATCACATAATGTAATTGGATGCTTTAAAGTGCGACATCTAAAAACTAGATAAACAATAACCACAAAACATTGCAAAATTAACATAATACATTATTGCAAATCCTTACTAAAAATAACTATTTATTTCAGATCAAAGGATTTTTTTAGAAACTTTTTTAGAAACTTTTAGGATTTCTTTTTCTAGAAATGTTTAATGCCAGAACCTTATGGCATTAAAAATCTAGAATATTTCTTAAGAAACTGCCCCAGATACACTCTTAAAAATAAAGGTTCTTAAATGGTTCTTTGGCAGGGTGCATGGTTCTACGAAGAAGCTTTAATATCCAAAGAACCTTTCCATTGCACAAAAGGTTCTTTAGACTATAAAATGTTAGAAAAAAATGGTTATTTAAAGAACCTTTCACAAAACATTTGGGGAACCAAAATGGTTCTTCTATGGCATCGCTGTGAAAACCCATTTTTGGTTCTTCCTGGCACCTTTATTTTTAAGGGTGTAAATAGTGTAAAACCTTGTTGACGTGTTAATAAAAATACATGTAAATAAAATCCACCAATAGGGTGGATTGTAAACCCGAAACACTGAATAAATACCACACATTTCTACTTTGAAATGTCATTTTCCATTCTGAGAGTGACTATTATTCTGCAGGAAGCTCATACAATGGTAAATGTCATTGTGAAAATCTAATGTTCATGTTACAGGACAGTGACTCACCTTTACCCTGTCGTCCTTGGCAGTGGGCGGAATCTTGGCACGGGCCACTGAAGGAGTCATGGAGGGAGCGGATGGCAGTGTACTGCACCCCCAAGGATGTGCACACGAGCAGCAGTAGAGTCTTCCACGAGCACTCCATACTGCTCCGTCACCATCACATTCTTCACTCTGTGAGGAAAGCATAAACACAATTACTTTTCATTTGCATGGCTTTTATTAACTATAATAACCTATATAGCATTCAGGAAGGATTACACTTTGTTGGTCAGAGTTGTTTTAAGTATGCACCAAATTGCAAATTGTGTGTCTGCTTTACATTTGACAATCATCACTGAGTGCTTGTGGAGTTTCATTACAGATAGGCAGATGTGAGATGCATTAATAATGTGAGAGCATATTTTACACATTTGATCATTCTCACGATCACAGAGGAGGCTAAGTTTGGCCCTATTACCGTACTGTTTTAAAAAAGTGCCCAAAACCACACGTAAACCTAAACCAGGCCAGTTCTGTCACCCAGGCTAGTGTGATTTTTTAATAGTAGAATTATTTTTTTATGAGCCTAGCAAACAAATTTGTTAAAAGTTGATACATCTGAAATAATTTAAATATTTTGCCTATTATTCTATCATTGTGGTATAAGAGTAAAAACCTTGACATGTTGCTTGAAAAATGGAAAATATTAAAATAATAACATTAAAAACAAATAGTATCTCAGTGATCACCTTTTGCTGTGTTGTCAAAGATCTGTCTCTGTGAGACTAGTGAGGTGGAAGTCTATTAGCATGTGCTTCAAAACAATAATGTGAATTCCTCTACCTTTGAACGCCTAAAATCAAATTTGAAAAACTTTTTGAATGGCATCTCAGTGTTAGTCACACAACCAAGCTAGCTGGGCCTCAGCTAAAAAAAAAAACGTTCCACTTTCAAATTGCCCAATACCTGCTCCAAATCAATGTGTTTCTGCAGTTTTCAGTTCACGCTGTTGCTATTAGAAATGCAATATCTGCAACATATTCCGTGCCTCTCATCACAGTCTCATTTCTCTTCAAATGATGAAAAATACCATCTTAAATAATGCAGTGCCTATTTCAGCTGTGATGTATGTTGCCACATGTTTCTCTTGAGTCAGCCCTTAAGAACCATTTCATCAATCTTAGGTGGCACAAAATTGGCAGTGATGGCCTCCCAATTTTCGCTGTTATTCCGTGAATTAATATGGTGTGTGGTATCAGTGATTTTCTATGAAGTAAAGTAAGAAGCACATATTCTCTTCTGCAGCTAATAGAAATTAACAGCCGTGTCAGAAAAATGTAGCATGGAAATTTTGGACGTTTTCAGAATTTCAAATACATTGTTAGGGCATAATTTACTGATATGACAATCAAGCACTCAACAAACTCCTTATCATTGAACAGCCATGTCGGTTGCCTCAGGTTCCTTGAACTTAGCATGAAAAAGCTCTTGCTGGCCTGCTAATTGAGCATTCAATGAGGTGGTTTCCATGTGCTCTTTATTTTTCCCCGAGAGGGGTTAGTCACCATTGCAGTACACTCTTAGGGGCTGTTTACACGACACCGTTTTCAACTAAAAACGTACAACCTTTTATGCGTCTTGATTGTTCATTTACACGACAACAGCGGTTTGGGTGCCTGAAAATGCTAAATTTTGAAAACGGGTTTCAAGGGGCAAGTTTTTTTCAAATGTCTCTGTGTAAACAACAAAATTGCGATGATGACGTCATGCACATGCATATTACATGTTCTGCCTATAGTGTTTCATCGCCATCTAATAGAGTGTTGCAGGTATGACATCACTTTGAAGGACAAAACGCGGAAATAAGTTAGCATTTTAGCTGTTCTTGTTCCATTTTGGTTAAATAGCTGATATAAGGTCTGTGGTGAACACAAGCTCAAAAGACTTTCACATTTCATTTTTACGACATAAAATACATCAGTATTACTTCACTTGTGATTTGTTTATAAGCTGTTTCTTGCCTTGAAAAAAGCAGTTGCAAACAAGTGGCTAAATGTCGGGGACATTAAACGGCATCTCTCTTAATAGGTAAATGCCTCATTATGCTTATAATTGTTCTCTTATAAACTAATCTAACTCAAATGTTCTGGAAAAATATTTAAAAATAAAATCTTGAGGAGTTGTCAGAATTGAGTCAAGTGACTATGGTGCATATCCTAACATTAAGCTTTTTACGTCTGCCAACTGCATTTAGGCATCAAAGTTAAAAAGGTTGTGTTCATCTGTGACAGTAATCTTTCTGGACAAAACGTGTAAACTTTTTTTGATCACAGAGCTTGTTTTTTGCGATAATTCAAAAGCCAAAGTAAAAATCCTACATTTTTAGTAAAAATTGGGTTTTTGTTGATGGAACAAGTGTGATGCTAACTGCCGGTTGACCCTACAAAATTACGTCCTACCTACACAACTCTATTTAATACACAGCTCTAATATGCCTATGCAATTTCTTTCCCTGCCATTTATGTTCACAGACATAACCGATTATGTTTAAGTGAACTTTATATTTGACAGTTTAAGTGCAATAAGACATGAAAGAGAACTTAGTTTAACACTCACGGGACATGCCTTCCGACGTCAAGCTTTCAGATGGACTGATGGACACTAGTGATGTGTCGTTCATGAACGATTCGTTCATTTTGAACGAATCTTTATTATGACTCGGGACTACCGAGTTGTCTCAGATAGTGATTCGTTCATTTTGTGTTGACCGCGCATGCGCATTACGAAACATATGGCCTCTGAATCTCCGAATGATTAGTTCTTTTGAGTCTCGGGTTTGAGTCTTTCGTTCTTCCTGTTAGTCCCGTAGAGTCTATGCTGTTAGTAACGGAAACAGAAAAGATTAGTTCTTTTGAGTCTCGGGTTTGAGTCTTTCATTCTTCCTGTTAGTCCCATAGAGTCTATGCTGTCAGTAACGGAAACTGAAAAGGATTAGTTCTTTTGAATCTCGAGTTTGAGTCTTTCGTTCTTGCTGTCAGTCCCATGCTGTGTGTGTGTATATATATATATATATATATATATATATATATATATATATATATATATATATATATATATATATATATATATATATATATATATATATATATATATATATATATACACACACAAACAGTTGATTCAAAATTAGTCTAATTGAATTTGTGATGTTAGACTTGAATAGTCAATATATTTCCCATATTTGTATATGTCTGATATTAACTGAGAATAGTATAAAATAAAATAAAAATAATAACTACGTGCTTTTTACTAAAAAGGTTGTGAACTAGTGTTCTATACGGCGACAAGTCACGTGACAAAAGAACGAACGACTCAAACCCGAGACTCGATCAAAAGAACTAATCTTTTCTGTTTCCTTTATTGACAGCATGGACTCTATGGGACTAACAGGAAGAACGAAAGACTCAAACCCGAAAGACTCGTAAGAACTAATCTTTTCTGTTTCCGTTATTGAAAGCATAGACTCTATGGGACTAACAGGAAGAACGAAAGACTCAAACCCGAAAGACTCGTAAGAACTAATCATTTTTGTTTCCGGACCTGTGTCACGCACGGTCCGGGCGGCCCAGCCCCCAGATCTGATCAGAGTCAGACACAGACGAGTCGACAGCTAACGTCCAGGGGTGGTAAGTACTCAAGTAAAAATACTTTGATACTTTACTTAAGTATTTTTTTCGGGGATCTGTACTTTACTTGAGTATATTTTATTTGCATCTACTTTTACTCTTACTCCACTACATTATTAAAGCCAAAATTTACTTTTTACTCCAATACATTTCCCCATGCCCGCTCCAAGTATGAAGTATTTATTACACTTGATTTCCAAACCGGTCTGGTCGGTCATGGATGATCCAGTCGGGTATAGACTTGGAAAAGCTGACAAGTCAGGTTTGCCACACTAACGTTAGCTCAGTGTTTCCCCAACTTTTTTATTTTGCGGCACACAATTTACTATGAAAACATCAGTAACATTTTACAATACAGGCGCACTATTATAATTCATGCCTAACTAATGCACAGATAATCATGAGTTAATGTATTACTAATGAAGAACTAACCCATTTATTAATGATTACTGCATCAGCAACTAATGAAAATTCTCTATGATTAATAGATTAAGCAATATATATTTTTTTGCTATTGACATCATTAATTCCCTAATAACATATTACATTAACTAATAATGTAAATTCATGCATTCAAAGCATGCATTCCGACTCTCAGTTGTCTGTTTAATTAATCATTAATCATAACAATTGGCAAAATTATATTATGACTTTACTTGTTGAGGCACATGACTATTAACTAATTGTTATGTAATATGTCATTGTGGTTATGGCTTTTGAATTAATTTTGAGTTAGTTAATAGTATCTTGCTCCTCATCTGTTTTATGGAGCTTATGTTATGGAACATGTCTACTTTAAGTTTAACCCCTATACTGCGTTAAGGTGCTTCATTGTCTCTTATTAATTGCAAATCTAACAAATTCTTAATTGCAGTATCTAATCTTATCATTTGTTCAATTAAAACATTGCATATCAGTCCCAAAAGATTTTATCTGCTTATTGATATTTACAGTTAATTTGAATATTTACTTTTTACTTTCGGTACTTGAGTACGTTTTAAATCTGATACTTTTGTACTTTTACTCAAGTGATGTTTGAATGGAGGACTTTCTACTTTTACTGGAGTATTTTTTTATTTAGGTATATATACTTTTACTCGAGTATAACTTTTGAGTACTTTTACCACCTCTGCTAACGTCTCGAGGAGCTCGAAGACACGAGAGGCGGAGAACAAACGTGATAAATATGAAGTTGCAAGAGAAAGAATGTTTTGGATCAGGAGGTGAGGTGAACAAACAGAGAAACTGCAATAGCCTGACCCAACAACTAATCAGTTAATTAAACATTTCAGTTTCTTATAATTTGGCTTTGGTTGCAGTACCCTATAGTTTATTTTTATGTAGTTTTAAAATGTAATCAACATTTTCACAAGTACTAGATGTGTTGGGCTACATGTCATTTTGGTGAAATGAACGAAATGACTCGAAATGACTCGAAAAAAGATTCGTTCATTTTGCTGAACGAGACTCAAAGATCCGAGTCAGTAAAATGATCCGAACTTCCCACTACTAATGGACACAGATGTATTAGTTTTTGGTGTTGTGTCCAAGGCACAAGCTGTAAAGGCTCCGCCCTCTTCTGGATAGGGGGAGCAGCAGCTAATTTGCATTTAAAGATACATGTACCAAAATGGTATAATAAATGATCTGTGGGGTATTTTAAGCTGAATCTTCACGGACATATGCTGGGGACATATGCGGCAATAGCAACTGTATGGGTCAAAATTATTGATTTTTCTTTTATGTCAAAAATCATTAGGATAATAAGTAAAGATCATGTTCCATGAAGATATTTTGTAAATTTCCTACCGTAAATACATCAAAAATGTATAATGAGTTGTAATATGTATTGCTAAGGACTTTGTTTGGACAACTTTAAAGGTGATTATCTCAATATTATTATTATTATTTTTTTTTGCACTCCAGATTTCAGATTTTCAAATAGTTGTATCTTGGCCAAATATTGTCCTATCCTAACAAACCATACATCAACTGAAAGCTGATTTATTCATATGTGTCAATTTCAATTTTAAAAAATTGACCCGTATGATTGGTTTTGTGATTGGTCACAATTACATCTTCTAAATAGGGGCCCCTGTAAGTGTATATAACAACAGTTATAGTGATGTCATAGTTTGTCACAGTTTTATTAAAACCAAGCCTGCAGTCTCCCTCTCATTTACTGAAGCTTTCGCGCCTCGATCGCCCCCCGGCGACCGGTCCCAGTATAGCCGCCCCTCTGTGTTTTCTAATGGACACGAGGCAAACTAAATAATAAAATTACACTTCAAAAATGTTCCCCCAAAGTTAGTATATGTCACTGAAGGCAGTTATCATCACGATGATTTCATTTCAGGTGTTCGTTTTAAAAATAAGTTTAGTTTGAGTTAGTTATTTGATGCTATAAAAACGGGGGTGTGACGTCATGATTGACAGCTGAGACTGACGGCTTCTCTGAGGGAAGTTGTCACTGAGGCACTAACAGACTTTTTTCGAAATTTTTGGGAGCAGATTAGAGCTTTAGCTTTAATTTCTACATTTCCATAACTGTTTATTTCACACCAACATAATTAATTGTTCTGCATCTGCGAGCGTGTGGGGGCGGGCTTTTGATATCCCGACTGTACTTCCTGCTCTACTTCCTGCACTCTACTGCGCAACTCCGGTCCCGAAATCGCTACTGCGCAGACTCGGTCCCAAGATGTCCGCGCCGTGCAAGGCTGCCTGAAAGCTTCAAATATGGCAAGCGGAAACGGATGATGTCGAGTCGTCCATATTTTTTTACGGTCTATGATTAAAACAGTCAAGCACCATCAAGAGATTGATCAGACTGTTTTGTGTGTCTGTGACGATCAATGTATTGAATCTATTCCTCTTACAGCTGTATGTGACCTGCTGGACATATTGTTGTGAACTTCTAGTTGGGTGGACTCTTATGTTTTCTGACATAACTACACTTCCATTTACAAGAAAAAGGCCAGGAACACATTATGATGGCTCTTGAAATAATAATAATAATAATAAAGAATCAAATCTAAAATATACTTAGAGTCTAGACTGCAGTATATAGCGTTTCTCTCTTCAATCAAAGCGATCTTGAAAGCCTCATTCACTGCAGCTCTTATACCTTTTATGGGATTTTCAGGCTTGTCTCTTACAATAAACTCTCTTATGATTCTGCTTTTTCATTCAACAAACTGATTACCACATTGGGAATATGGAATGCAGGGGGAAAATGTATTTCTATCAGTGTGCTGTGGACACTCTGAGAGCTACGATTAGGTTTCTTTGCCATTTGACAAAATCGCTCCAGCCACATCGACCAACACAATCAAGCACCAGCACAATCACGCACCATCAGACATGAGAGTGCTATTGGAAGAAAATTGATATCTATTCATGTCACATTTCTCTCCTGTAAATGTCTTTGGGTCTCATGACTTGGCTGTCAATATATTAACCTGTTTTAAAAACTCATTATGACCATGTTAATGTCTCCAAACATTACATGCTTTCACCTCATCTATAATTAAATATTTGAATACTATGAGTCCAAAATTCAAACTCACCGCAATATAAAACTTAAGTTTACATCCTGCAACCCCCACCCCCCAAATAATAATATTTTATGCAAAAAAAATTGCCACTTTTTCAACCTACAGTTCAGTCTATAGTATAGCACATTTTTGACCATTCTGAATTGAAACGCAGGAATGAAAATATTTTTTTACTCTTGTTTTTATGAAGAGCAGCTGGATGTATTCCCTTGCAAATTTACCGGTAAGATGTTAACACTAGATATGCAGGATTCTAATATATGAGAAAGAACATACGTTATTTATATTTATGTCTATATACCTACAGGCACAGTGTTATTCAAGGTTAGTGTGTGTCTATGGCCAATATAGCTATAGGCAAGACACTAATGTGAGCGACAAATCCATAATATCCCAAAAACCATGAATACAGTATCGCTCAATAAATAACCATCAAAATGTCTAAAGTGCATTACTAGCCTAAAATGGTTCATTGTTTTGCAGGTTGAATCTGTATTCAAATGGTTTGCTGGTCATAGCTAATTTAAGATATTCAGACCAAGTTAGAATTCATGCCAGGTTTCCAAGTCTAACATGCTGAAAAGCACTCAAAACCCCTCTAAAAACCAGCCAACAGAAGATTGGAGACCAGATAAGACTGGCAGTGCAGTTTAGTCTGGTTTGCGATACTTTTATAGACACCAGAGAATGTCTGATAGCTGGAACAAGGTTCAATGCATAATATTTGCATTATACTTATACACTGATATATCAGTGTATAAGCTTGTTAAGTTATTTAAAAATGAATTAAATGTTATATTACACTGATAAAAAGAATCTTAAGTCGAAATACACACATAACATATTCAATATTTTACAAGCATCTTACTAGTGGCGTATAAAAAAATAGTTTACATGTCATTGATCAGAGTCAGGACTGACCTATTCGCAGTTTACATTTCTAAATCCAGCCACATCTGTCAAGAGCATCTCACAACTTCTTGCACAAGCTCCGAGAGAGGCTGTATCAAGCATCCGCAGACTAGAAGTTACTATGATCAGTATTGCGAGTCTAATTCACGGCTGACACACAACAATTATAAAACCTGATGAAGGAATTTCGTTCGGAACGGACCCTGGCGCGAGGACGATTCACGGATCTCTTACCATTCACGATGTGCTGCAATATTCCCCAATAAAACGCGCATGGACTCGGTCAAGTAAAGTTGCTATTAAGATAGTCCTGTGGTTCTTGAGTCAGCTCACCTATATCAACCAAATGATACGTGTGCTGAGCGTCTGTAAGAGACAGATGGATAATGTTGGCTTTCTGAAAGGGGGTGGGCAGCGCGCGTGGATAACCAGTGGGGCATTCTCTTCCTCTGTCATTGGTTTGTCTGCGCTCTGAAACGGGAATCAGAGAAGACACGATGGTTGCTTTACCTGACGTAAGCTACTACAAACCAGTTGCTTTTTGACTTTCTTTTTTGAGCAGTTCATTGTACCTGAGGTAATTAAGGGTTGACTCAAAAATTACATTTCTGGTATGCTATTTACACTTCATGTCGTTTCAAACCTGGATGACTTTCTGCCTCGTGGTCGTGGAAAACACAAATAAATTAGCAAATTTAATTGTCAATCTTTTTCGCGCAGAGACAATAAATGGGGATGGAATTGGTAATGCCAAGCAAACGTTGGCCATCCTGTCGACAGGACTTAGCCTATACAGATCAAGTTCTTCTAGTCATAATATGATAGCTTTGTGTGAACACTGAGGGGGAAAAAATCCCTGTAAAATTTACAGTAAAACACCGGCAGCAGTGGTTGCCAGTACTTACCATACGTTTTATGGGACAGCACTTAGTTTAATGTCTATTTTACACACTGTAAAAAAATAATAATAATATCTCCAATTCAATTTTTTTTAGTAAATGATCACATCGACATTTTTCTGTTGGCCGAATTGAAATTCTGTGAATTAATACATTTTTCAGTTGGCCAAATTGAAATTCTGTGAATTGATGCAATTTAATTCATAAAATTAAATTTGGCTAACTGAAAAATTTAGATGTGATCAGTCACTAGAAAATGTTCAATTTAAAGGTTGAATTGAACATTTTCAATGTTCAATTCTTAAAATAACTTAAAGGTTAATATTGTCATATTTTTCCCCTACACACCACAAAACAACTTAAGAGGAGAAAGTGCCCTTCGCCTTAGGCTATATATAGCAACATAATCTTATAATTTGTGCAATTCCCCCAATAAGATGTTTTCCATTCACATGCGTGCACTGTACAAACACGGCTAATGTGTTAAGGCTGTATCCGAAATTGCATACTTCCCTAATATAGTAGGTGAAGTATGACAATGACCTACTACTTCCGGTGAGATTCTGTGTGCATACCAGAGGATTTGTGATAAACTGATTCCATGTCCTGAAGTCAAATGGCTTTTTGAATGGGATTTTGGTTAAATGGCTGATATAAGATCTGTGGTGAACACAAGCGCAATACATTTTCATGTTTTATTCAACGACAAAACATTGTTTCGATTTTATCACAAGACTTCACAAAGGCAATTTTCACTAGATTTCTTTCTTTTTTTTTTAAAGCTGTTACAAAAAAGGTGGTTGCTAACATTAAGTGGCTAAATGGGACTACAGAGGCTATCAGGTAGATCACAGGCAGGCTCTGTTTTACAGGTAAGCCACTTTTACAGCCTCATTATGCTAACTCAAACTTTCAGAGAGAATGTTTTCAGACAAAAAAGTTGTCGGAAGCTTAGTGGTGGTGATGTGGGACAGTGGTGTAGTTTGTTTATAGCCTACCTTTAGCTTTTTACTTCTGGCAACTGCATTTAGGCTTCAGAATTCATAGAAGATGTTCATCTGTGAAACTTATCTTGATTGCGGTCATCTGTGAAAAGGATCTTTTTTTTGGTTGTTTTTTGGGGGGTCCTATTCTTATTGGAAATCCTATTGGGTTTTGTCAAGGGAACAAGTGTGATGCTGGTTGGCCTACAACATGGCGTCATACCTGCACCACTCTATGGAAGTGACGACACAACTGACACCAGTAGTACATGATAATGACATTATGACGAATGTAGTATGTCCAGATTACATTCATACTACACACATTCATAACAGAACACACTATAGCAGTCATGAAGTAATTACTTAATCAAATGTACACACACAAAATAATTGGTTCTTCAGCAGTTCTACCGTATAAAAACCTGTTAAGCCAAGCGTGGTTCTTCAGCATTTCTTTGGGGAGGTTAAGGTGCTGTACACTAAACACCAGTGCCATACAAAGAACCCTTAGTTAAGTTGGGGAAAGGTACATTAAAATACTGAAGATAAATTCCTGAAGTGGTTCTCAACATTTTGCCCCTAAGGCCCCCCATAAGGAAATATTCCAGGGTCCCCCACACAAGTTTTTGCCATTGTAATAAATTCCCATTCATAGCAAATATTTGAGAGTGGACTAGTAACACATCTAAAATCTAAAGAGAATGGTTATATACATTGCACTATTTAACAAATGTGCTATATCACCTTTAAAGATAGGTGTGATACAGCACTTAAAGTGGTTCCCCTATGATTACAAGCCAATGAACCACTTTTAACGCTATTTAGCACCATTTTTTTAGAGTGTATATACATTTTTGGACACAGCCATGGCCACCCAAACCATGCACGCTCTCTGATATACACACAGCTTTCTGTACCATTAGAAGAATAGAGTGCAGGAGTCGTGTGGATTATACTTTTGTGTTGATTTTGCATATTTATTGAGACTTGATGCCCTTAGTCACTATTCATTATTTTTGTCCTGCAGAAGAAATTCAGTTTTGGAAGAGTAAATCTTTTAGGTGAAGTAAGGTGAGGAGTGTTTAGCAGCCTTCCATCATTTTCTCATTAAGAGTATTGCACTTGCAACATTAGGCCAAGGGTCATAGGCTAATGAAGGGTTTGATTCCAGGGGAACATATACCCTGATTATCAAATTTATTTTGTCATATGTGCTTTTTTATCTGATTTGTAATATTTCATGAGAATATATTGCAGGCAAAAGAAAAATGGTCCCTCTTTACCCAATGTACTTCAAACATAATGGACTGCATTTAATTCCACAGATTCATGAATACTGCAACAAATATCATACTTCACACGTACAAAGCTCTGACTTTATCAAAAGCACAGAATAAACACAGACAAAATTACTAGCTTAAAAGTATCATCAGTGATAGACTTTGTTGGAAAGGTCGGATACTACACTCTAATGTCCACTATACTATACTATACTATACTATACTATACTATACTATGCTATGCTATACTATGCTATGCTATGCTATGCTATGCTATACTATACTATGCTATGCTATGCTATGCTATGCTATACTATACTATACTATGCTATGCTATGCTATGCTATGCTATGCTATACTATACTATACTATACTATACTATACTATACTATACTAACAGCATACTATTACTAAGGCTTGTCTTTACAGTCCCTATAGCCACCAAAGGGGGAGCTGATAAATCCCAGATACCGGCTCAAAATAACCTCAGGTGAGTTCCCCACTGACACAAAGCATGCAAAGAGATAAGCACAATCACATGCAAATACTTATGCAACAAGCTATAGGTGCTATAATTATACATCCACAAAGCATATAGGAAAAAAAGAATACAGCCCACAGCAGCAGGAACCTGAAACGTCAGGTTCACCAACACCCTGAGGCAGCATACACATGAAGACTAGGGATAAAAACATTATTTAGGCCTACACTAGGCAGCTGGTCCCATAAAAACAGATGAATAAAGCTAAACGATAAATTTGACTTCACTTAACTAGGGTTGTCAATTCAATGCACTGATTTAGTACATCACTGATTTAGTTAATTATAAAAAAAATTATTAAAAAAAATTACATCCCCAAACCCGTATGTGAATTTCAGATGAAGTACCACCTTCATGTTTAAAAATCACTTTTTTTAATGTCTGTTCAAATATTTTATATTTGAGGGGTTTCCTCAGTACATTTTTGTGATATAAAAAATACTCAGCAAAGTGTGTCATTTGTTTGTCACATATAATGTTGTGTTATATAATAACTTTACTCTGTTGATTGATTTTTCAGGTTTGTCAACCTCATTCATCATTTGAACAGTCATTATCTCACCTAGTTGCCCATCACATTCTTAACAAAAGTTTTAATTGATTGACAGTCCTAATTTCTGTCTGCTCAGAAAGCAAGAGTACTTCTGCCGCTAGTGCTTTTTTGTCCTAGAACTCACTGCAACTCATAGTGTTTGTTTGTGTGTGTGTGTGTGTGTGTGTGTGTGTGTGTGTGTGTGTGTGTGTGTGTGTGTGTGTGTGTGTGTGTGTGTGTGTGTGTGTGTGTGTGTGTTTTTAGTATGGTTAGGCTGTTCCAGGGCTGTTTCAGGGGCCATATCCTGTCTGCACAAATACTCTTGGTTGGTTGAGTTTATTAATGTGATTTTTTTGATTTAGTGTTGCTGTACGGCAAAGTCACATTGCCTCATGACACATATTTGAGTTATAAGCAAGGCTCATCTCTAGCGACTGAAATGTTTGGACGTATAATGTGTCATGTTTAACGTAAATTAATGGGGGGAAAAGAAAATGTTCCCCTTTCTGAAAAGGAAAACAGCATTCTTGCACGCATGCATTTTTAATTAAAATGAACAGGCTAAAAGGTAATTCCTGTTAATGTGGCCAGTCTGATTGCCATATGTGTGGTGTTTAATTTTCTTTACAAAAAGGACACCCCCCAGTGGACATGCACTTCATTACAGGCCTGGTAAAATCTTGTAGCTGTTTTATCAGCAGGGGTGAAGCAACCATTATAACTGAGGGGGAGACATTCCTTTCATACACTTCATACACAATGTCTTTCAATCCGTGCTATCATTGAATGAGTTACACAAGACAAGATCATGCAACACTCAGATAACCTGGGTAAAATTAACATAAAAGATAACTTTAAATAAAATCACACTTGGCATTACTTAAGGTTTTGTAGATTTTTCACTATGTTAGAAATAAAGCATGTAGGTTTCAATACAAATACATATATTGCTAAAAGTTTTGGGATGTCTGCCTTTACATGCGCCTGAACTTTAATGATATCCCATTCTTAATCTGTAGGGTTTGAGTTGAGCCCAACCTTTGCTGTAACAGTGAAGTGTGTTAATGGGAATCTTTTTTTTTTTTTCATCCAGTGGCAGTGTGCTTTACTCCACTGGATCCCAAACTTTGCATTGGACTTCCTGATGTAAGGCTTAGATGCAGCTGCTCGGCCATGGAAACCAATTCCATGAAGCTCTCTACACACTGTTCTTGAGCTAATCTGGAGGCCACATAAAGTTTGGAGGTCTGTACCTATTGCCTCTGCAGAAAGTTGGTGAATTTTGCGTTCTGTGCGCCTCAGCATGCGCTGACCCCTCTGATTTTACGGGGCCTATCACTTTGTGGCCGAGTTGCTGTTGTTCCCAATTGCTTCCATTTTGTTATAATACCACTAACAGTTGACTGTAGAATACAGTCCCTGACAAAAGTCTTGTCGCTTGTGTACAAATTGACCTAAAGTGCCGCTGAAATATATTTCTAATCAAGATTTTTTTACAAGAAATGGCTCATTTTAATCCCACCAGCTTTTGTGATAATGTTTCAGTGAAAAACTATACTTTCAAAAAGTATTCTAATATTCACAGCTTGGTAAAGCCCATTGAGTAAATTTTTGCAAAGACATAAGTGTTGTCACCTTATCATATGAGCTTCCCCTGTGACTAATAATGGATCAATTAGGTCTCAAGTGTGTATAAAAAGAACCCCAGTACGCTAGACCTTCACATCAACTGCAATTAGACCTCTGCAAACATGCCTAAGATTGACCCTGAGACTAAAGTTTTGATTATCAAGAGGCTGAAGACCAGATCCACTGCTGATGTGGCAGACACCTTCAATGTGTCTCAGCGTCAAGTACAGAGGATAAAAAAAAGATTTGAAGAGACTGGAGACGTTTTTGACAAGCCCAGGTCAGGCAGACCCCGCAAGACAACTGCTCGAGAGGACCGTTTGTTGGCACGAAAATCCAAGGCCAGCCCATTTTCCACTGCAGCAGAGCTCCACGAGACCTGGTCACCTGAAGTCCCTGTGTCAACCAGAACTGTTTGTCGGATTCTGTCTCGAAATGGCCTCCATGGTCGAATCAGTGCCCAGAAGCTAGCACTAAACAAAAGACAATTGAAAAACCGTGTGGCATTTGCCAAGGCCCACAGCCTGCTAAAAGGATGGACGCAGGAAAAGTGGCAGAAGGTGGATTTTTCAGATGAATCTTCTGTTGAATTACAACACAGTCGCCGCAAATATTGCAGGAGACCTACTGGAGCCAGAATGGATCCGAGATTCACCCAGAAATCAGTGAAGTTTGGTGGCGGAAAAATCATGGTCTGGGGTTACATCCAGTATGGGGGTGTGCGAGAGATCTGCAGGGTGGAAGGCAACATCAATAGTCTAAAATACCAAGAAATCTTAGCTACCTCTTATTCCCAACCATAAAAGAGGCCAAATTCTGCAGCAGGACGGTGCTCTATCGCATACTTCCATCTCCACATCAAAGTTCCTCAAGGCGAAGAAGATCAAGATGCTCCAGGATTGGCCAGCCCAGTCACCAGACATGAACATCATTGAGCATATGTGGGGTAGGATGAAAGAGGACGCATGGAAGACGAAACCAAAGAATATTGATGAACTCTGGGGGGCATGCAAGACTGCTTTCTTAGCTATTCCATATGACTTCATCAATAAATTGTATGAATCCTTGCCAAACCGCATGGATTCAGTCCTTCAAGCTCATGGAAGTCATACAAGATATTAAATTTGGATCTCACAGCACCACAACTTAATTTGCTGACATATTTTTGTATTTGCAGTAAATTTGTTCAATTTCTGTATAGGCGACAAAACTTTTGTCTTGCCAAAATTTGACCTTTCTGTCTTGATTAAATGATAAATATTTTTTCTATGAAAATTATTTATTTCAGTGCATTAAACATCATTTGGGAGGGTTTTAGCTTTTCATATGAGCTATTTCTAACACCAATTAATTAATTAAAAGTCAGGTTAATATCAGGTATTTCTAGAAAATAGATAAGCGACAAGACTTTTGTCAGAGACTGTATTTATATTATATATATATTTATAATGAGGAAAATTCATAAATTGACTTATTGTGGCAACCTATCACGTTACTAGCTTGAATTCACTAAGCTCCTGAGCGACCCTATCTTTCACAAATGTTTGTAGAAGCAGTCTGATTGCCTAGGTGCTTGATTATATATACCTGTGGCCATGGAAGTGATTGGAAGACCTGAATTCGGTGATTTGGAGGGGTCTAATTTTTGCAATATGGTGTGTGTTTCATTTGTGGAGCACAGTGTGATTTTTGGCATATTGTATAATGACAGTTAGGGAGGTTAACAGCCTATTTTGACAAGTGAAAGCAGACATGGCCCATCCAAAAACGTGCCTGTCTAACTGGTCTACATTACTGGATGATTCATGATTGGGGACTTCGTTATGAGTCTTTGACATCTATCAAAAGAAAAGAAAACAGTGCACTAGAGTAAAATAGAGATTAGATGTGGCACAACAAAAGCTTCAATCACGCAAAGGGATTCCAATCAGTTATGTTTCGTTATTGTTATCCATCAACGCCTCTTTAAATGTTTCACTCAGCACATTCTGCATGGTTATGTTGCCATGACATGTTCAGTTAATTATCAAGATCGTTATATGTTCCAGAATCAATTTTTTAAACATTTGACAGCCTTTTTGAATGCAATCAAGGTGTTATTATAAAAAGAAAAATCCATTAACAAAGCATGATGTTTTATTTTTTGAAATTCCATTGAGGATGCACCTGTGTTGTAATGAAAAAAAACTAATATGGCTTAAAGTTTTAAACAAGTATGACCATTCCATTGTAACTCAAATGCTTTTAATACCGTAACAAACATAGTACGTTGGCCCTCAGCCCAGCCTCAGTGAGAATACATTGGTCATATCCTGCACGCACAATTAACAGAGCTCTTTGCCTAATCTGTTTCCACACAGGACCACCTATGAAGCTTTACGTGACATAAGCGTGTCCATCAAATCCGTACTGTGTTCTCTAGACACCATCAGCCTTTCTCTCCCTAACTGCCACTGTTTACACAGCCAGCTGTTAGACTAGGATATTAGATTCAGCAGATACAAACTCCGTTGGCACATTAATGGAAACAGAAGAGAAATTAGAACAGAAAATGTACTATACGGCCCCAGTGAGGAGGAGACTGAAAATGTTTACGGATATGCGCATCTATTGTTTATCATTACCAAGATCTCTGTCACGGGAGAGATGATGCTAACAGTTGCAGTTCAGTAAATGCATCACTACAGTTGAAAGTGTGGGCTGCATGATCAGAGATAATGCTGATCACACATGATGCCATTTTCAACAATTAATGCATAAAAGATATAAAAAGAAATACATAGAAGTGCCATCCTCTATAACATATAATTAAAGGGATTGTTCACCACAAATGATAATTTTGTCATCATTTACTCACCCTCACAATGTTCTGCAGAACTAAAAAGAATATATTTTAAAAATATTATAAAAGTATTTTAAAAAGAAAAAAAACTGAAAAGATTTTTCATTTTTGTGTGAACTATCCGTTTAAGATCCATTTGTTTGTCTACATGAAATGAGCTTTGATAGGGGCTTTATGGTGTGTTTATTTTTAAAGCACCATTTGCTTTACTGTGTACTCAAGATTTGACAGGGAAACAAACCAGCCGGTCTTGTCTTCCTTGCACAAGAAAATGTCACGTGTTTTAGTTAGCCTTTTTACATTGCCCTCATACACCTGCACACAGAAGGCACTTTTATCACTCATTTTAGCATTTAGAAGATTAATTGTCACCCTTTTGCAGTACTTGAACACCCTTTTGAGTAAGTCTCACAAGTTTTTCGTCCTCCAGGTGATGAGGTAAAATTGTTCCATTAAGGTGGAGTCCACCGAAAAAGTAAAAAAAGAAAGAAATTCCCATCATCCTTTACTGATTGTGATGTTGTTCCAAACATGCACAATGTTCTTCTGTGGAACAAAAAGGAAGATATTTGGAAGAATGTTGATTACCAAAAAGATTTTGTTACCACTGACTTTCATTGTATGGAGGAAACAAAATTAAAAAAAAAAAAAAAAAAAAAAAAAAAAATTGTCATATGGGTGTGTAACATTGAGTAATTTCCTCTTAATTTTCAAAAAAAAAACTTTTCATGAACATTATGCACAAATTATTGTATAAAATATAGCTGTGGAAAAATGAAGAGAAGTGACCTCATACTCTATGTCTGTGGATTTAAGTGCTTTTCCTCTTCATATAACTTCATATAACTTCATATAACAGATGCAGCTCTTTTCTTGGCTCTCATTTTTATAACCACCGCAATACCAACCAAAAAAACTAGTGCCAATAGGCCTCCAAGCCCTGCACACACATATGTTGTCAGGCTAGTCTCAGGTTCCGGTTCAGGCTCAGGCTGAGCTCTACTGGTTGATATTAGATTGGTGACTTGCCTAAAGAGACATATTTCCATGTAATCTTCATCCACCCATGAATGGAGTTCAACCTGATCCTCTTCATTACCATCATCATAAGTGGAGTTAGTATCCTCATCATCAAAGCCCTCTTCATAATTTTGCAGCACCATGCACCAGTATGTCCCATTGTCCTCTTTTTTTGGATCAGTAACGTTGAGAGAGGAATATGTACGTGAGAATTTTAACCGACCCTGTAGATCATTGGTTAAAGAAGGATCCCCCGAGTCCATTATTAAGATGTCCTGCTCCCCAGTGTTTCGATACCACAGAACGCTAAGGGACTTAACTTTAACGCTAAATTCTGGTAAAGACATGAAATCACATTGGAGGACCACCTGCTTATCTCCTGCAGAAAATGAAATATCGGTTGGCTCAAGCAAAGGGCACACATTCACAACATACTCTTCGACGAGGAAGGTAGAGAAACATGTATAGCTCCCAACATGTTCTAAAGTGAGAGAGTGAATGACTAGGGGATAGTCCTCTGAATTCATGCTTGTCAACAAGGAAATCTGTTTTTCGGTTTTGAGATGTAACGGTGCAGATGAGTTAACTTGTCCAAAGGGTGTATTCCAGTGCCTCTGTCTGAGGTGGCTTACGGAACAAGGAAGGACTACATTCTCCCCTACAGAACGATAAACATTCTTGATTTCAGGTTCCTCTGGTAGTCCTATGGTCTGGAAACTCCTGCATTGTCCTCCCTCCATGACCAGGCAGACAAAGTGAGGTCGGTCTTGAATAAACTCATCTGAAACATGTAAAGATGAGCCTTTGTCATGCACCTGGATAAGGCTTTTAAACTTGGCTTGTAATGGCTCCAAAGAAATCTGAGTATCCATGAACAAAGATATGTTGTCTTTGTCTTTACTTTGTCTGTACCATTTTACTGTAATGTTTTTTCTGGAACCTATATTACATACCAGATCTGCACCTGTTCCAGGTGTCAGTGAAATTTGTTGTGGGCTGATTTCCTCGTTACACACGTGCAGAGAGTGTTTAAGATAATTTTTCGTAGTGTTACCACTCCTGCACTCACTGATGTAGGTTCCAGAGTCAGAGAACTGAAGATTTGTCATCTTTAAAATAAACAGCTCATCATTGGAGATGTGAATCCGACCCTTAAAGGCATCAGGTGGTGGAATTGAGGGACTCGAGGATGAACCCAGTAGCTCCCTTTTTTCAGCAGTCAGTCTGTACACGGCAATGTCATCACCAAAGCAAAAACCCATCTCCAGTTCCTTACCAAGCGCTTCGAAAATGGGCTCTGGGTCTTCTTCGGCGAGAGCACTCACCAGCAGCAGAGCGAGAAGTGTCACAATGTTCCTTGTTTGGATCATCCTGTTCTACTGTGTCCATCCGTGAGACTGCTTTCTGCCTGTTGCCTTCAACATACTCAGAAATTTGAGTAACCTGTTTCTGAAGTTTGGCCTTAAGATCCACCCACATGTTAAGGATGTTGTCCTTTTTAGGTGGAGTTTTTTTTCCCCTTTCGTTTGTCAGGTGCAGTTTTTCTTGCTTTCTTCATCCTCCCTTATTACCCAGAGCACATGCTTATCATTTTTCTTTCCTTTTAATCTTGTGTGCTGTTGCTGAAAGTTTTATCTCAGGAATCAAGACATTTTGAAGTATTGCATAAACAAAATAGTTTAATTTCTCTCTCTTTAGGTTTTATCTTGTATGTCTTTGAGTATCTCTTCCAAGAAACACCGTATACAAGTCATTCAGCCACATTGTTAATTAAGCATAACTAAACAAATGCTCTGTGTAAAACAAAAAAGCAATTTAGTCAGTAATTCGGAACTGGGATATGGAACTTTTTTTTTTTCAGAGTTACTTAAAACAATGTTCTGCAAGAACCTGATTGTTTGCATAGCCTACACAAGGAAATACATTCATAAGAGTGTTTACTCTTGTACTACAACAACATACTGAAACATATAACACATATCTGACAGAGTGATTCAATAAATAATTAAAGTATACAAAAATCTCTAACCGATTAGTTTGTAATTAATCACTCTTCAAGTGATTGACTGACTTTAAAATCAAATGGACTTTTTTAATGTATTAATGCAGTATTTATCAATTTGCCTTCATAATCTTAATCAAAATAACTTTCCCTCCTTCTTACAGCAAAATATCTTCTCTTCTGTGTTTTCCAGTGGTAGGGCAGGACAACCTGTCACTCACATGAGATCACAGGAATAGCAAACAACAATAACCCAGCAATCCAGTCAATTCCTGATGGATAAAATCAAGTCAAGGTCCCAATTCAAAGGCTGCATCCTTCAAAAGACTCAGACTTCAAAGGCCACAAAGCTCGGACTGAGTCGATCTTGAATCTACCTTTGCTGTCAAAGATACTAGATAAGGCAGTGTCCTCACAACCAGGGGCGTTGCTAGTCATAAAGCTTTACCGGGGCACAGGGTCCTTATTATTATCTTTTTTTTAAAAGCAAGAAGTGTGCCACACAATGCACTATACACATTTTCTTTTGCTTAATCCAATATTCGTACACTGCAACAAGTACTGGGGGATGTAAACGTGTAGAGATATTAATAGGCCTATTTATAAAAAATATTGATCTAAGTATCTTCTACATACGTATTTCCCATAGCATTTAGTGAAACTGTGGGTGGACCTCTGTCCCTCTAGAGGGGTTCGGGGGCATGCCCCCCTGGAGGAAAATGTTGTGCATTTTAATGTTAAATTCATTCATTTGGTGCACTTTAAGAGTTCAAAATTCAGAGCTCAAACCCATATTCAGTGTGCAAATTGAGCAAAGAAAAAGTCTCGACTTTTTTGACTTGAACCTCAACTTTAAAGGCACTCTTACACTCCATAATAGTAATTAATAATAGTTATAAAAAAAATTATAACTATTTATAATTGAGTTATAATATAAGTTATAATATCAATCCTATGAGAGTAATAGCAATATATTGTAAAACGAATGCACGAGTGAGCTTTTATTTTGATGTAAACTGCAGTCGAGCATTTATTTTGGTCTCATTACAAATCCAGTAAAATGTGGCAATGGACAACTGTGCAGATATGAAATTGCATTTTTACAATTTCAAAAAACATCATTTAGTAAGTTTATAAATCCATTTACATTGTGTGGACACATACACACAATGGTGCGTTTAGGCGTATAGAGATTCACGCGGAATCACACGGCGTTTGACATAGCCTACACGCGGATAGCTCAAAATGCGCATAGAAAACACACCACTTGGCTTTAGAAAGTGGCGTGTATGTTTACATAAAGCAGTTGTTGACAGCTAGCAGTTTCTGCAAAAACGGTAACCCCCACCAGTACGATAATGCCCATTTGTGGCCGCAGTTGGATGATATTGGTTAACTGAGATGCAGAGCTGATCGCGCACTTCCCTTAGCACAGCACAAACAGACATTCTGTTTGACAAGGACACAAAACCTTATCGAGCTCTGATATCAATTTGTGGCAGTCAGGGTTGATATTGTGGCAGGCGCTACAGATAAATAAATGTATGGGAAACTCTGATACTTTACATTCTCAGCATGTTTTATGACATACCAGGCATACTACTGTATATGGAAGTAATACAACTGGGGAGAACTTTCTTGCAGATTTGCATTCTTCTACATTACACAATGATAATAATGACTAATTAAATATTTTTCAAGAATTTACAATTACAGCATATCGAGAAACCAGTCATTTTATGACAACAACTAAAATTAAGAGCATAAATATTCTAAGAGAAAACCACAATATTTACACATGATTTGAAAGTTTATTTTAATAAATATCAAAAATGTAAAAGGTGTGCATCATAGATGACACCTAGATGAACACTTTACATTTGGTTTTTAATAACTAACTAAGGCTAGTGTGTGCACTGCAGTGTAGCCTACATTGTAAAACAAAACGTAACACTATCGTCCAGTTTACTACAGGCTTTATTTGTAGATAGTTTATCGTCTCACCTCCCTCAAACTCATCGCTTCCCTGTCCCTGCTTCGTACAACAACAAATGTTCTGAGAGAATCTGAGATTCTTATTCTGAGAATAAGATTATTACTGGACTTCTGTGTAGACTACTGCCCACGTGCCCCAGTAAAAGGGATCTAGCAACGTCCCTGCTCACAACTATGTTCCTTTTTTTTTTCTTTTTTCTTTTTTTTTTTCTTAGAAATAAATGGTATCTGCAAGGATTTCCAGTAAGGATTTAAACTGTAGTATCATAGTACTGGGACTGCTCTCATTAGAGTTATACAAATTAATTGTTCTTATTATGGTATTATTGTGGTTGTATCTCTCTATTAGTGTTACTGGATCTTAGTTCTGCATTTGATACTATCACAACATAGCAATCTTTTGAATAGACTCGAACAATATGAACCGTAAGCTAGGACCATTGCTTTTCACCCTGCACATGCTAACCTTGGGAGATATGGAAGCATGGCATTAGCTTTCACTGTTACGCTGGTGATACTCAGCTCTATATTTCTTTGTGCTGTGACAAAACTTACCAATTCACAAAATTAATGGAATGTATAGCTGATAAAAAATTTGGAAGACTAGTAATTTCATACTACTTAATTCTGAAAAAAACAAACAAAAAAAAATATTTATAATTATTGGACAAACATCTGCATGTAATAACCTAGAATACTGTCTAACACTTGATGGCTGTTCTGTCAGGTCTTTGTTTTCTACCTGGGTGTGCTCTTTGATACAAATCTTTCTTCTGAAAGCCACATTCCTAGCATCAGTAAAACCGCATTCTCCCATCTTAAAAATATATCTAAATTATGACATGGGGAGAGCAGGGCACGACGCTTTTTGACTGTCTCAGTTTCCGTAAAACCACTTCAGAGTATTTATTTCCCGCCACATTAATTGCACATGTCTAGCAAAATTATGTGGTTTTGTTTTATTAATACAGTGTATACTTTTTTTTTGATTTACCCCGAAAGAATGGAAGTGAAATGTGACAACCCATAGGTGGGGTAAGTTGTAGCATGTAAGGGGCAGAATGTAACATGACCAAATGACAGTTTAAAATGTTACCTGATATAATCAAAACAAATCCCAGACAAACAAAAATATTTTATACAATAAAATACAATTATTAACTTTTTTAAATAAAATAATGGAATTTTGTTTATTTTTGAGTTTGACAACAAACATTGCTAAATACAGCTATACAGCATAGTTAAAACATGATAATGACTCATTTCTGAACATTGACTCTCAGTCATTTTTCACCCTTTTCTCTTGGTTTCTCAAAAGAATTCATATGGAATATAATAGCAACTGGGATTTAAACCGCGGCTTGCATCTTCTGCTGTTTAGTTCAGTATTAAAGAACTATCTCAACTGTAAATAACAGATACAAAATTTAAATTATCTCAGATTTGTCTTATTTTAAATAAACACAAAAAACTGAGATTTAAGTAAGGAATTTACTTCTGCTATGGTTAAATAAATGTTTAGTGATATCTTCAACAGATTTGTACAATTTTGCCACAATTTTTTAATTAAATAATATTGATATGGCAACTAGTAAATATAGGTTCTGTCATCCTGCATGTGTGGAAAGTTTTAAGCATGTTACAACTAACCTTGCATTAGGTTGTGCGGAACAGCTTTTACGACCTTGAGGATAGATTAATGTAATTCTCTACTGGGTGGTTGCCCGGTATGCTTAATAAACAAACTCCAGCTAGTCCAATACACAGCAGCTAGAGTTCTTACTAGAACCAGGAAGTATGACCATATTAGACAAGTTCTGTCAACACTGCATTGGCTCCCTATCAAACATCAGAAACATTTTAAAATCTCGCTACTTATAAAGCATTAAATGGTTTAGCTTAATGGTTAGGCTGTATCCAGAGCAGATGAAAGACCTGTTCCTGACACGACCACAACACAGCTCTGAAGTGTCAGCAGACCGTGTCAACTAGACTATCACCTGCAAAGGTCTCAATGACACGAGAAAAGGTTTTTTTTTCGTAAACGTTTTTGATGGCATAAATGACTAAAAACACTGTATACACTAAAATATATTGTTTGTGTCCCCATTTGCTCAAATAGCAAAATAAAAACTCCACAATAGTGATTTCACAACTTTCAAAAAGAGGGAAAAAATTGAGAGATTGATATAAGTGAAAAAAGAGAAATATTTAAATTTTTACAATCACTCCTATAGACGCTGCATTAGAAACACCCTCACAACAGTGGTACATTTTTTTTTTTTTTTTTGTAATTGGATGCATATAAATGTAGCCTAGAAATCTAGATGCACCCTAGCAGCATCAAATCTAATCTGCCGCGAGTGTCGTCTGGCAACTCTCAATACACTTCTGAGCTGTAAAAGCCAAACTCTGCTCAGGCCAATCACATCATGTATAGAGTCGGTGGGCGGGGCTTAACATAATGACGACAGAGTTGCGCATGCGTGCTTCTAGTAAACACAGAAGCTGATAATGAACAGCGGTCTTTCGAATCAGCTTTGACCGCGACTCTGGAAGACTTGGAGTTAAGCTTTTCTCTGAGAAAAGAACAAAGAACGGCACTGAAGTCATTCTTAAAAAGGGAAGTTGTGTTCGGAGTTTTGCCGACCGGATACAGCGAAAGTTTAATCTTCACAGTTTTACTAGCTTCAACTAGCTCCGCTTCACCTTCGTTGCTCTGGTTGGTTGTAGCGCTATCCTATGGCGTGCAGAGGGAGTTTGAAAGACAACCGTTTATCCCGCCCCTCAGATTGAGCTGTCAATGGTGAGTTTCCAGACCAAATATCTTGATGTGGGTCTGGCTTGTCAGGCTAATAAACACTTGCAGGATTTACGATATTGATGAACGTTAAAACGCGTCTTCACGGTCTGTAAAGGGGTCACAGTCTTTATATACGCAGGCTGTCTACTTGTGTTTAAAAGTGTAATTCTGCAATTTCTCTCAAATAATCCCGTCGTCACTGGGGCCCAATAAATTCTGGGGTAGACAAGGCTTCAAAGGACCTGTTGTATCATTTTTTACACAGGGAACAAAATGATGCCTTTGGAGGCAGCATTCAAATTCACCCTTCAAAGGACGCAGCCTCTGAATTGGGATGTGTGTATGCCCCCAAAATTATGTTTATTATTTTAATTTTTATACTTTATTATGAAAACATGAGAAAGAAATAGTCATAGTCTTCAAAAAATGCCTTGTACAGGTACCTAATAGTCTGTGGGGACCATATGAATGCAAAGCTCTTTGTAAGTCGCCAGATTGTAGAGACTTCAAGGGTGGGCTGAGTGAACAGTTTGAGTAGGCAGGCATGATCCAGCATTGTGATTAAGCTCCAACTGTGACTCACTCTCCACTGCCTTTCAAACAAATTGCTTTCTGTACTGATTCTGTTCTAACTCACTGAAGTCTCTTATGCCATTTTAAGCAACATTTCAGTTTGAACACAGTCCAGAAATGTTGCTGTTAAAAATATCAGATTTCGGGTAGGCCTATATCTTTAATCTTGAAATAAAAGCATTCATAAATGTGCATATTATATTAGCGCCAGTTTGGACTATTTTGTTGTCAATTCATAGTTTTTTCTGCTGTGCTCGTATTATAAAAATCTATAAATTATAAGGGTTCACATTTTTTCTCCCGCACTGAGGGTGGCGCTGTTGTGCTCAGACCGCATGTCCATCACATCAAGAACTAGAGGTGCTCGTCTGAAGATGTGACCGGCTGCTTTTTCACTGCAGAGGTAACGTTAATGATCAGTTTATTCTACTGTATGAGCACGTTTCATATGAAATATTATTGCCGACTAATACATGCAAGCCACTATGGACCGTGGAGTTGGTTTGTTTCTTCTCGCTGTCACGACCTCTGTTTTGTAACAGAACACAACCGGATACTGTTCATGTTCTATATTGAGATGGACTTGTTTGTTTGTGTTTAATGAGTGTCATAATAATCACATACTTAAATTATTTTAATCACGCAATAATTATTACTGATCCTTGTTTTTATTACGATTTTCATACCGTTCCTATAGTTATTATCTCCCTCTACATGTAGTTATATTGTGTTTATTTTATTAATGTTTATAGGCTAAGTCACTTATCCTCACCAATTTATTTGATAAAAAACCGTATATAAACAGTAATACATTGAAATATTATACAATTTAAGGTAACACTTTATTTTACAGTGCCATTGTTACTTTAGTAACTATTAACTATAAATTATGCATAATTAATAATTATAATTTGTTACATTAATATAGCGCTTTTCTAGGCACTAAAAGCGCTTTTACATAGAAGGGGGAATCTCCTCCACCAGGGATTACATGGAACTAAACCAAATCCCAATCCTTACCCTATAGTATGTTACTTAATATTACTCAGTACTTAAATGTGTAATTACAGTGTAACAAAGACACCTTAAATAAAGTGTAAAGGGTTTAAAAATAACTTTAACAATTTAAAATATTTAACTTTATGTGAGGGCAAAAGTGTATTTTTAGCATCATTACTCACACGATCCTTACGAAATCATTCTAATATGCTGATTTTGATTCTCAATCAAAATGTTGTTGTTGTTATTATTAATAATAATATTGTTATTATTTTATAATAATAATAATTTTGCTGCTTCATATTTTGGTTGAAACCTTGGTGGGAATAAGAGACTTCTTTCAAAAACATCTTAATTAAAAGAAAGAACTTAATTTTTCCAAACTTTTGATAGAGTGACATTTAACATATACAAATACTCAACAAATATTTTTCATGTTGGACATTTCAAGTAGTATATTATTCTAATTTTAGAATGCATTTCACAAAAACAAAACAAAAAATGAGTAAAAGGTGAGTCATTGATATTATCTGCTGTTTCCCTAAAAGCCAATGACATCAACATTTTTAAATATAAAATTTAATTTTATATTTAATATAAAAGTTTATTTTGTCAAGTTTCTTTTCAAACTAGAAGTACACCAGCACAAACTGCATAAACCCTGACCCCACAAAAGTTTAAAGGCCTGAAAGAAACATGCCCAACCAGAATTTGAGGGTTAGTTGTAGTCTTATCTCAAATGTCATTCAAAGACTATTGGGATCATGTCATGGTATCTAGTGTTTTTCTTTCAATCTCAAGAAAAATGTATTGATCCCATGATAAAGGGACTGTCTAACTTTTTTCTGTTTGCATACCTGACAGTGGTTGTTGTGTAACCTTCCAGTTTTCTCCAAAGCTAATATCTACATAAGTAAATTATCTCACAGTGTATCTCAGAGGTGTTGTTATAAAAACCCTTGGCACTTTTGTGATAGTCATTTTGTGGGTATTGGCAGATTCTCATAGGATATAGGTGCATAGGATATCAGCTTTGCATGAGTAAATAGGAATGAGGAAATGTTTTATTAAAATAGTTTGAGATGTTCTGAAATGTTTTTTTGTTTTTTTTCTGAAATTGTTTCAGGCACGACACTTGCATGCAATGCACACAATTACCCAACGGCCCCACCCACAGACCTGTAGATTGTGCAAACATGTTGCGATTAGTCACGACATCCCTGTGTCTGTATTGTCAGCGGGCTCAAGTAACACCTTTGCTCCTCACAAGGCCCAACTCCTCGGTTGTTCACAAAGAGAACCTGGTTGCCATAGATGCCTTGTACGACTTGTCCGTAGACATCAGTAAAGTCCGGAAGCTGAAGGGTTGGGTGTTGCGGCAGAGCCCTGCATATGTGAGCGAGACTGCCGGCCTACTGAGGGACATGGGGGCTAGTGGGCCTGTCATTGCCCGTGTTTTGGAGCTCCACCCTGAGGCCATCCTCTGCAAACCTGAGCACATGGAGGCGCAGAAAAAGCTGTGGATGTCTGTGTGCGCCAGCCATAAAGATCTGGTAGGAATCATTGAAAAATTCCCTGCCTCGTTTTTCACCTCATCCTCTGATCACGACAACCAAAAGGCCAACATTGTGTATTTCCAAACACTGCATCTTAACAAACGCATCATTAGCAAGCTCATGGCCAGCGCTCCTCAGAGCTTCAGCCGACCCGTGAAGCAAAACGAGGAGATGATCCGGACCTTGCAGAAGACCTATTTGGACTTGGGTGGGAGGGAGGACAATATGAAGATCTGGTTGCAGAAGCTGCTTACTCAGAATCCCTACGTGCTTCTGAAGCCCCCCGAGGTTCTGCGCGATAACTTGACGTTCCTGCGTGACAGGGGCTTCACCAGCAATGAGCTCTTGCGGCTGCTTTCCAAACTGAGGGGGTTCGTTACTGAACTGAACCCTGAAAGCATGAGACTCACCCTCAGCTACTCCCAGGAAACCCTGGAATGCACAGAAGAGGCATTTAGGGAGGTTGTACTTCAGTGTCCAGCCTTGTTATACTATCCTGTGCCTATATTAGCTGATCGCTTCAAAGGCCTCCTGACTGCTGGAGTAAGTATGGAGCAGATCAGGGAGACTCCCACAGTGTTAGAACTGACAACGCAGATAGTTCAATATCGCATTCAGAAACTGAACTCTTTTGGTTATGATGTACGTACTGGCAGCCTGGAAGCCCTCAACGGCACCAAAAAGGACTTCGAGATGAGCAACGGGAAGCTGCGTCTTAGGCGAGAGAGGCCACTTTTTAATCCAGTAGCTCCAATTCGAACGGAAGATTAAATATGGAAGCCGTTTCCACCACAGAATAAACTAAATTTAATTGTAATTGAGACTTTTTGTCTCGACTGACTGAATTTCACTCAATTCCAAGTTGCAATTCAGACCTTTTTATTCTTTTTTTTAACTTCGGTTCAAGTTTTAAAATACAATCCTGACTCGAGTTTATATATAAAAAAATTCATGGTAATATCCCTCAATTTTGACTTTTTGCTTGGAACTCAGATAAATATAGACAGTTATGATGATTCAGTCTTTTCCAATTTATGAATTTTTAAACACACAATTTTGACTTTTTCTTGCAATTCTGGGTTTTCTTATATATACAGGTCCTTCTCAAATAATTAGCATATTGTGATAAAGTTCATTATTTTCCATAATGTAATGATAAAAATTAAACTTTCATATATTTTAGATTCATTGCACACCAACTGAAATATTTCAGGTCTTTTATTGTTTTAATACTGATGATTTTGGCATACAGCTCATGAAAACCCAAAATTCCTATCTCAAAAAATTAGCATATCATGAAAAGGTTCTCTAAACAAGCTATTAACCTTATCATCTGAATCAACTAATTAACTCTAAACACCTGCAAAAGATTCCTGAGGCTTTTAAAAACTCCCAGCCTGGTTCATTACTCAAAACCGCAATCATGGGTAAGACTGCCGTCCTGACTGCTGTCCAGAAGGCCATCATTGACACCCTCAAGCGAGAGGGTAAGACACAGAAAGAAATTTCTGCACGAATAGGCTGTTCCCAGAGTGCTGTATCAAGGCACCTCAGGGGGAAGTCTGTGGGAAGGAAAAAGTGTGGCAAAAAACGCTGCACAACGAGAAGAGGTGACCGGACCCTGAGGAAGATTGTGGAGGAGGACCGATTCCAGACCTTGGGGGACCTGCGGAAGCAGTGGACTGAGTCTGGAGTAGAAACATCCAGAGCCACCGTGCACAGGCGTGTGCAGGAAATGGGCTACAGGTGCCGCATTCCCTAGGTCAAGCCACTTTTGAACCAGAAACAGCGGCAGAAACGCCTGACCTGGGCTATAGAGGAGCAGCACTGGACTGTTGCTCAAATTTAGCATGTCATTCGGAAATCAAGGTGCCAGAGTCTGGAGAAAGACTGGGGAGAAGGAAATGCCAAAATGCCTGAAGTCCAGTGTCAAGTACCCACAGTCAGTGATGGTCTGGGGTGCCATGTCAGCTGCTGGTGTTGGTCCACTGTGTTTTATCAAGTGCAGGGTCAATGCAGCTAGCTATCAGGAGATTTTGGAGCACTTCATGCTTCCATCTGCTGAAAAGCTTTATGGAGATGAAGATTTAGTTTTTCAGCACGACCTGGCACCTGCTCAGTGCCAAAACCACTGGTAAATGTTTACTGACCATGGTATTACTGTGCTCAATTGGCCTGCCAACTCTCGTGACCTGAACCCCATAGAGAATCTGTGGGATATTGTGAAGAGAAAGTTGAGAGACGCAAGACCCAACACTCTGGATGAGCTTAAGGGCGCTATCGAAGCATCCTGGGCCTCCATAACACCTCAGCAGTGCCACGGGCTGATTGCCTCCATGCCACGCCGCATTGAAGCAGTCATTTCTGCAAAAGGATTCCCGACCAAGTATTGAGTGCATAACTGAACATAATTATTTGAAGGTTGAATTTTTTTGTATTAAAAACACTTTTATTTTATTGGTCGGATGAAATATGCAATTTTTTTGAGAATTATGTTTTTTTTTTTTGTATGCCAAAATCATCAGTATTAAAACAATAAAAGACCTGAAATATTTCAGTTGGTGTGCAATGAATCTAAAATATATGAAAGTTTAATTTTTATCATTACATTATGGAAAATAATGAACTTTATCACAATATGCAATTTTTTTTAGAAGGACCTGAATATATATATATATATATATATATATATATATATATATATATATATATATATATATATATATATATATATATATATATATATATATATATATACACATTTCCAAGTTTATAGAGAAAAAAGCCTGAACTGAAGATATACCAAGTTTCAATTACCTTTTTAAGTTTTTATTTTGTGGCAGAAACAGGCTTCCATTATTAAGATTGTAAGTGCTAAGCAGAATATTAGCGGTTTTCTGTTATTTTCCTCATGAATACGTTTATTTATTTAGATCATTTGTTCGCTGAAAAGGATAAATGAAGGTTCTGTTTATGTTGTGAAAGGTAATTCTTACTAAATAAATGTCAACCCACATTGTGCCCAAAGAAAATGTAATTTCTCAATTTTTTTGTCATTATTGTCATATACAGACGTCCATGTTGTGCCAAGTAATTTATGTAGCTTTTAAAAATTCCTCATCAGAGTCTCTAATAATGAACAATATAAAATACCTCTTGGGTGTATGCATTATGCAGATAAATATTCAGATCAATGAATGTTTGCCCATATGCTGCTGAATCTCATTTGCAAGCATTTCCCAATATGTTGGCCTCTAGGCAGAATTTTGAGATAATTTTGTGCTTTTTAATGATTAGACTAAAGACTTTACTGGTATCTATAATAAAGTTGCATTACACATTGCCTTGTGGCATCTGCTGTTTACGCGGTGGACTTCATGATTTCTTTAATGGTAAGCTATTAAATGTCTCACAAGCTTTTCATAGCCTCTGTGAAATCAAAATAAAGATGTTTTTGAACTTGATTAGCGCTGATGATTAATTTATGCATGACATTTTTGGGCAAAATTCATTAATATTTATTGCTGTTCTGATTTTTCCACATCTCCAGATTTTCTGCTTCTCTCTTTTGTTCTCCATTCTTTGTCCACTCCTAGTGTACGCCACCGACCGGATGGCTGCTTTATCCTGCAAATGACACTTTGAGTTATACCCGAACACATAGGAGGTTAATAAGCGAGGGTATAAATAGCTCTTTTTCATTTGAAATGTGACAGTGGGTATTATTAGCAAATGTTACACATTGATTTTATGGGGCATAACTCAGGGAAATTATGAAAATAGATGACACATGCAATTAAAGTCTATAATTTCCTGCCCTGGACTTTGCATGCTGGAATATTAAGGTGGTAAATATTCCATGCTGAGGTCAGGCTAAAGCGCGCCGCTGTCCTCTGAGCAATCTGACCTAATCAGAGTGGTGTTCAGAAAAATGTGTTTTATGTGATCATGAGATCGTTTTTATAGATGTCAATGAGAACATTGTGGATTTAAAAACTCAAATGAATTCAGTACAATTTATTTTATGTTCATCCTAAATTGGTATGACATTGTAGCCATTTTGGACATTATTCGAGCTCTGTTCACCCTATATTTAGGGTGAGACAATTTTTACTCAATATGAAGTGTCAATTTAAGCTTAATATAAAAAATTATGTATAGTGGAGTCTAAAAATGATTACATTTACCTATACACAGATGTGTATACACTCTATAGCAGTGGTTCTCAAACCTGTCCTGGGGACCCCTCACTACTGCACATTTTGCATGTCTCCCTCATCAGACACACCCAATTCAAATCTTAAGAGTCTCTACTAATGAGCTGATGATTTGAATCAGGTGTGTTTAATGAGGGAGACATGCAAAATGTGTACTGGTTGGGGGTCCCCAGGACAGGTTTGAGAACCACTGCTCTATAGTATACAGTGTATACTCACCTAAAGGGTTATTAGGAACACCTGTTCAATTTCTCATTAACGCAATTATCTAATCAACCAATCACATGGCAGTTGCTTCAATGCATTTAGGGGTGTGGTCCTGGTCAAGACAATCTCCTGAACTCCAAACTGAATGTCAGAATGGGAAAGAAAGGTTATTTAAGCAATTTTGAGCGTGGCATGGTTGATGGTGCCAGATGGGCCGGTCTGAGTATTTCACAATCTGCTCAGTTACTGGGATTTTCACACACAACCATTTCTAGGGTTTACAAAGAATGGTGTGAAAAGGGAAAAAAACATCCAGTATGCGGCAGTCCTGTGGGCGAAAATGCCTTGTTGATGCTAGAGGTCAGAGGAGAATGGGCCGACTGATTTAAGTTGATAGAAGAGCAACTTTTTACTGAAAAAAACACTTGTTACAACCAAGGTATGCAGCAAAGCATTTGTGAAGCCACAACACATCCTTGAGGCGGATGGGCTATAACAACAGAAGTCCCCACCGGGTACCACTCATCTCCACTACAAATAGGACAAAAGAGGCTACAATTTGCACGAGCTCACCAAAATTGGACAGTAATACCATCTGAACAGTTTCTTGTTGAGACTGTTCAGATGGTAGAGTCAGAATTTAACGTAAACAGAATGAGAACAATGATCCATCATGCCTTGTTACCACTATGCAGGCTGCTGGTGGTGGTGTAATGGTGTGGGGGATGTTTTCTTGGCACATTTTAGGCCCCCTAGTGCCAACTGGGCATTGTTTAAATGCCACGGCCTACCTGAGCATTGTTTCTGACCATGTCCATCCCTTTATGACCACCATGTACCCATCTTCTGATGGCTACTTCCAGCAGGATAATGCACCATGTCACTAAGCTCAAATTATTTAATTTGGTTTCTTGAACATGACAATGAGTTCACTATACTAAAATGGCCCCACAGTCACCAGATCTCAACCCAATAGAGCATCTTTGGGATGTGGTGGAACGGGAGATTCGTGCCCTGGATGTGCATCCCACAAATTTCCATCAACTGCAAGATGCTATCCTATCAATATGGGCCAACATTTCTAAAGAATACTTTCAGCACCTTGTTGAATCAATGCCACATAGAATTAAGGCAGTTCTGAAGGTGAAAGGGGGTCAAACACAGTATTAGTATGGTGTTCCTAATAATCCTTTAGGTGAGTGTATGTTTTAATAAAATGGGTACTGACAACTTTTCTTCCTAGATATTGTCATTTAGTGTTTATTTGCAGGAAAAAAAAGCCATGTATATACTTTGAATAATGCAGAGAAAACAGGTTTATATTCATTGTAAACAAAATTATACTCATTTTTTAACTTAGGAAGATTTCAATTTCAATATTTGGTGGAATATCCCTGATTTTCAGTCTTCAATGAATCTCGGCTTGCTTCCTATCAGTCAGTCACATTGCTATTGGGGGACTTTATGCCACTCCCAATGCAACAATTCAAGCAGCTTTGCTTTGCTTGATGGCTTGTGAACATTCCAGAGGTTTTTCATTGGGGTTCACAATTACAATGTTGCCCTACTTGAAGGATCCTAACCACAAACCACCCCCCGCCAACCGCCCCCCGCCCCCATGCCCGGTAGGACAATGCTCCATGCCACACTGCCATGCCAATAAAGGTGTGGATGAAGGATGTCATGGCTATCCCAATCTCCAGACCTAAACCCCACTGAAAAAACTTTTTTTTTCCTAGCTGCTGACTCCATCTAGTGGGGAAAGTTATTCGCTGTCCATGTACACTGAACATTAAGCATTTATCCAAATATTTAAAAATAACATCCCATTTGGGGTCATTAAGTTGTTGCACACTTAACATTTTAATTTGGATTAGAAATGAACTTTAATATAGCACAAAATAAAAAACTAGTGTAAAGAATATCACAAACATAAGAACTTATATACACACACAAAACTGCCTACAACGCACACACACAAAAGAATACTACTGCAGTAAGGCACTGAGTTCACACAGCAGATGTTATGTATAATCAAACCATATATGACTCCTACTGTGTCCCATCCTTTGATTCACTTGTGTCACCATGGTGACAGTGAGATGAGTAACAGTGGATCTGGTGAGTGGTCATAAACAGTTGCATGTGTGATCAAGAGGGAAGTGCTGCTCATGACAGGCAGCATTGTCTGAGTCCATCTGCTGTTTCAGATCATGTGTGGTGTGACTTATGTAATTGAGCAACAACAACAAAAAAAGATTAATATTAGGAAAACATTACTGTTTATGTGAATAAATAGTTGCTTTGAAATGGTTATGACTCGGATGGTGATGTACCACCATAAAGAGCCTTTATGATACACCTGATATTAAAGTGTTATTTCACCCAAAAATTGTGTCAGTAATTACTCACCCTCATGTCATTCATCTTCGGAAGACAAGTTAAAGGGATAGTTCACCCAAAAATGAAAATTAGCCCATTATTTACTCACCCATAAGACATCCTAGGTTTATATGACATTCTTCTTTCAGACGAATAAAAGTTAAGTTATATTTAAAAAGTACTGGGTAATCCAAGTATTATAATGGCAGGGATTGCTGCTCTGATTTTGAAGTCCATAAATGCATCTGTCCGTCAAATAACGTGCTCGTGGTGTGGAAGTTAATTGATGTGTTTGTGTAAAAAAATCAATATTTAAAACTTTATAAAGTAAGGTTTCGGCCGATCGCCTTCCGTATTCAGTTTATGGAAAAAGTGTTGAAAGTGCCTCTGCAGTTCAAAGGCTTATGTGACCTTCGGTCTGACGTCGCACATGCATCTTTAACTTCAAGAAGGCAATTTTAAAACTTTTTCACGGAAGGCGATCGGCCAGAACTTTAATTCAAAAAGTTTAAGGATATTTTTCTTACATAAAAGCAACGATTTGTTTCAGAAGGTCTTTATTAACCCCATGAGCCGTGTGGAATGCGTTATTTGATGACAGATGCATTTTTATGGACTTAAAAAACCATGGGCGTCGGAAGTAAATAAAAAGTGGGTGGGTCAGTAGCAGCTGGTGCAAAATATTATAGACCCTTTTACTGTTTGTATACAATGATGACGTAGCAACGTATGCGCGCGCATTTTGGCAACAAACTGTGGCGAAAATCAGCAGCATGTCAAGCTACGTGAGCGGATTAAGCAACACAAACCGAGAAAGTTATTTTAAAAAGTTGACTTTATCAAATGGTATTCGGCTACCAGATCCGTGTACTATACTGGAGTGGATAGAAGACGTTAGCAGGTATACAGTGGTCGGATATATACGTATTTAGTTGAGAAACCGAGCGTGTACACCCGAGACAAGCATATAAATCACTGGATGCTTATGAATGCGTTGTCTGTGGGCATGTACAGAATGTCCAATACAATTTTCTACATTTATTCTTATTCTTCACACCGACATACATTTATCCTTTTCCTTACATTTTATGTTTTTATTGATTTGTGTCGACACACTTCTGTTTAAAGTTTAATTTTGTAATGCTATAGTACTTTAATAGCAACTATGTTGCTTGCATACATTTCTCAGATGGTTATTTTGCAATTAAACTTAATAAAATCATTACAAATGAAATTGATAAGTACTGTGATTATTGATATGATAATCTGGGGGTGGGGGTACAATACACACCAGCGGCCGCCAATTTAGGGAGGTTTATTATAAATATTTAAGTTTCAAGTGCAGTAAATGTTTTACAAATGATTTTTTTTTTATGCGAGCATTTTTATGTCCTCGTTCCAATCAATGCATTTAATCGCCTGCAGCCACAGGTACCGCTGGTTCTTCTGAAGCGGCCGTAACCCTGTCAGAATCCTATAAAACTTAAGCCCATCGGTGGAATAGCAATTAGTGCAACCAAAAACGCAACAGCCAGACATTTTTATGCTGGGAAACCGTTTTGATAAACTTTCGGAGTTGCTCACACGTTAGAAACCACTAGGGAACAACAACACTTCCGTTGCCAAAATGCGCGCGCAACTCTTTGATCACGTGGGCTGTAAAAGGGTCTATAGGTGGGGCAATTGTTTTGCGGGGGGTCGGGGGGTTCTCCCCCTGAAAAAAAATTAATTTGTAGATGTGATTTCCTGCATTATGGTGCGTTTGAGGCCATATCCCTTGCCTATACCAAAAAAGACCTCAAACCAGTCAATACCAGTCTAATAAAAAGACTATATTAATTTAACTGCCATAGAAATCAACAGTTTCACAGATAATGATAATGAACAAGTTGCATGTTTTTTATGCTCTGTGTCCAGATAAAAAAGTGCCGTTTACTAAATGATTGATTGGGCCAGACAAAATTACAGAAATCAGTGAGTTATTTACCACGTCTAGGGGTAAGACCATAGACTGTAAAAAAATAGACGCATTGCCTCAAGTTTTGACGCAAATCGATCTGAGGTTTGAATCTGCCTTTTGCCACACTCGCTACTCCCTTTCCCCATCACATATCAGATCGGTATTTATTTTCAATAAAAAAGAGAAAATATTAGAAAAGGGGAAATAAAGCGTTTAACATGTTTTTAATAATACGTTTCTTAATAAGTTTCTCGGTTAAGGGGTAGCCAAGGTAAACAGACATGTGCTGAATTAGAGACGATAAAAGTGAGTGGGTCCAATATCATTGGTCTTAAAAAGTGCGTGGGTCTTGTCCCACCCACACACAATGGTTCCGACGCCCATGTAAAAAAGAGCAACAGTCCCTGCCATTATAACGCTTAGATTAGCCAGGAATTATAGAAATATAGCCAGGAATTAGTCTGAAAGAAGGATGTCATATACAACAAATCATGGGCTAATTTTTATTTTTGGGTGAACTAATCCGAGATCTTTCTGATGTTATTGATGTTAACACTTTCAAGACATCCTTAAAATCAGAGGCAGAGAGTAGGCCTACTCAAGTATTTTTACTTTCCAAGTAATTTTGTTTTTCAAGTATATGTCCTTTATCAGTGTTCTTCTTTGGAAAACTTTTACTTCACAACATTCCACATGTTGTGCTGCATTTGGGGGGTAAAATGTGTGTTATTTTGGCAAGGTTGCCTGCTAAAATTCGCATTCCTGGGTCTACATATCACATAATGGAGGTCGCTTCAACTCACGAACATGGAAAACAACCTGCGGGAAAACTGCAGACTTGGCAACACAGTGCAGTTGAGTTCTGTGGACATTTGACAACTAATGTTATGCGTCGCTCCGTTGCTCTGATTGGTTGTAGGTCTATCCAGTTGATGTCTTTCCTGGTTGGGTTGAAACACGCCCCATATTTACAGCCCAATGGAGCCATATCAGACTCATATTGTGACTAGAATTAAGTATGACGATGTCAGGCTAAACTTTTTGTGCTTAAAACAAAACAGAAAAGACTGTTCAACAATTTCTATTCTGTGTCAGTCTCCTACTTAGAACCCAGACTGTTCTACACTTTTGCACTGTTTACTATGTGAACAGAGACTGGCAAGGATTAGAAGAAATTGTTGAATAAATCATTATTTGTGTTTTTTTTGCACACAAAAAGCATTCTCGTTGCTTGATAGCATTGGTTGAACCACTGGAGTCACACTATTTTAACTATGTCTTTACTACCTTTCCGGGCCTTCAAAGTAGAAATAATGTTGCAGTCTATGGAGGGGTCAGTCAGAGAGCTCTCGGATTTCATCAGAAATATCTTAATTTGTGTTCTGAAGATGATTGAAGGTCTTACAGGTTTTGAACGACATGAGGGTGAGTCATTAATGACAGAATTTTCATTTTTCTGTAAACAAACCCTTTAAGACGCATTTTGGTTGATCGGATCAGAAGTGGACGATGCTTAATACAGGTGTAAACGGGATCTAAAACATTTTGAGCTTGTCTACTTTCGACCATTTCTAAACGTAGTCAAAAACGCATTGTGGTCAAATGTGTTTAAATAGCCACAAAAGACTCTAATGCAGCATTCACGTGCTATCGTAAATTTGATAATTCCCACTTCTGAAGCTCATCTCATTCAAATGTTGAAATGTGAGGGCGTTCATGTGCAATTTTTACCTAAGAAACTCGTATTTACGATAATTCTGATAGTGTGTGAAGGCAGCATTGCCTAACGTTTAAACATCGGAAACGCACTAGCCAGACTGGATTTAAACTTTGTTGGCAGGAAAGCCAAGTTTGGTTTAAAGACGAAAAACGTACTAAGCCCAATGTTCTCTCGTCATTCCTGATTTCCAACATATACTCACAATGTTCACTGTGGTCTTGTGGCTTTCAGAGTAGAAACGAAAGCTGCTGCTCTCTGTATGTTTCCCGACATCTCCGGGGCATGTTCATATTGTGCTAGCTTATTGTGTCCATTAGATGGAAAGATAAAAAAAAGCCTATACATTTCCCCACCCGTAGACCCTCCCCTTGAAGAAATCAGGACAGAAGGGGTTGAAAATGGACAAAAGAGACTAATTAAAACACCAGCGGCCATTTATCTCCCTCATCTACTTGTGATACGATCGATCGAAATGCATCTTAATACCAGGTGTAAACAGGGCCGAAGTGTTCTGTGCAACAGAGTGGTGCAGGGTTGGCGTCAAAACCCAGAAGTCTAACAAGAAATCCTTCAAGATATTCCTATGGGGTTTTCAGTTTATGAGTAAAATAAAACCAATGATAAACATAACTTGACGATACGTTGACTTTTCTTCTGCAACGTACACTGTACAAACTCACACCCTCCTTATTAAAAACTTACATTTTCAAAATGGAACATAACTGAACATTCAAAATTAGCGGTTTCGCTATGAGAGTGTCATTTATGTTGTGGAAAAAAACATAAAAGTATTGTCCAGTTATGTTTACCATAGGGGTTTATTTTAAACATAAATGAAACACCCCATTATAAAACTTTATATTAGTTTTTCGGATTTTAACGTAATTTCTGCACTACTCCATATTGTTAAGATTCTATAAATCTGACATAACTGTAAAATACTGTTTCATAAATGTAAACATATAGCACCAACAAACAAACCCAGCATCATGCTTGACAGTCTTGACTCCAGTCCTCACGGCTTCGGTCTTAAGCTTCTTTCTTGAAGACTTGAAATTGAAATTTAATACCATTTTCTTCATAAATTTCATCTGGGACTCCGGGAAAGCTTATATAAAGAAAATATACAAAGACAAATCAGGGTTATTATAGTTAACTAAAACTAAAACTGACACGAAAAGCACAAATAAATATATATCTCAACTCAAATACCAAAAACGTATTGTAGTATCTCAGTTACAATGGAAAAATGAGGTAAGTATCATCTTTGAAGCACAAATGATAAATCAGAGGATAATCCTACCCTTTTTGTTTTCTGAAAATGTTGCGGTCAAACTTTGGGAAAAACACATCGCAGTCAAAGTCTCCCATGATGTTGGTGAGATAGATGAGATCACACCATGGATGCTCAAGACCTTTCTAAATAGCACAGTTAAAATATTAACTACTGTATTATTTTAAAATTTACGAATGTAAACATTGCATAAAACAAGCTTCTCACCTTATACACTTCTGGGCCCCCTAATACCCAGATGGTCTCCACAATGTGACATAAAGGAGGCTCAGAAACCAGGCGAATTACTGACTCAAAATCCTTACACAGATAGTGGGCACGTGGAGGCTCTGCACTGAAGTGATGCGAAATAAACAAACTTGACGTACAGTAAATAAATACAGAAATCCTATTATACAGTAGTTTGGCCAAGTAGTTTGAAAAAACTCAGCAAGGTTGCATTTAATTTATCAAAAATACAGCAAAAACAGTAATATTATTAAACGTGTTATATTTGTTAGAAATATTTTTACATTCATTTTTTTATTTTTTTATTTCTTTAATTATTTAAAAATGTAATGAATTCCTTTGGAACCCCAGAATTTTCAGCATCATTAGTCTTTATATGTCACATGATCCTTCAGAAATCATTCTAATATGCTGATTTGCTGCTCAAGAAACATTTATTGTCAATGTACAAAAGTTCCCTTTCAGTCGGTCACGTTCGACGTACGTCAGAACTGAACCGACGAATGGGATCTTACTTTAGAGACCAATCCTACTTCGAGCATCTAACAACGAGCCAATGAAATTTGGCATGCGATCACGCATTCCACGCTCCGCCCCGCAGCGCGGGTATAAATAGGAAGTGGAATGGTAGATCAGCGCTTTCTACTTCGGAGCCGAACAGTCTTCATTGCTGTTTCTACGAAGAGCTTTCTGACTACGAGTCTTGAATATCCTGTGAAAGAGTTTGCCAGTGCGGGTGATACGGCGCGTCAGCGAGAGACCGTCACTTCAGTGATAGAGTGTACAAAGAGCTTTGGTTCGCTGAGCGTTTCCTTACACACACACATTACAGTTGGTTCGCTGGGCGCTCACACATACATATCACTGAGAGCTCACGCAGGCTTGCACTATCGAACTGCGTGGAGCCGCGGTCATCTCCCTGAGTGCTTCAGCACTAAAAGAGCAAAACTTCCATTCACAAAAGAGCAACACGGTTTGACCCTGCGTCTTTTTCAAGATGTCATTCAAGCCGTGTGTTTCTGGGTGCGGTCGATTTCTGTCCCCGCTTGACGGACACGTTCGTTGTCTCTCGTGTCTGGGCGCACAGCACGCTGAGGCTGCGTTCGTGGATGAGACATGTTCCCATTGCGGGAATATGTCCATTGCAGTGTTGCGGTCCCGTCTCCAGTACCTCAGAAGAGGTGGAACACCATCGTCCATCCCCCGATCTAGTGGTCCTCCAGCTGCAAAGCAGAGGGCTACTACTTTGGCTGATGACCTTGGTGGGGACCTGAGGGTGTCGGTCAGGGTAAACCCGACGGGTCTCACGGCTCCTCGGGCCCCTCCCCCCTCCACTGTACCGGTGGAGCTTCCGGAAGGGCGCGCTGACCTCCCACGTGGAGCGCCAGTCGTCTCTTTTGGGGCTCCGGCGGAGGACCAGATGTCGGTTGCTGCATCGGGGGATGAGCTAATGGGTTCCGAGGATGAAGACTCGGCTGCGTTGCCCCCTTCGGGTGTGACAGCGTTGCCCGAGTCTGACCCGGAACTTACGGCTATGCTTGCCCGGGCCGCCGCAAGTGTCGGGCTTGAGTGGAACCCTCCACCACGTCCCGAACCTTCGCGGCTGGATGATTGGTTTCTCGGGACGGGTCGCGCTGGTTCTCAGCGTCCCGCCCCGGTGCCTTTCTTCCCGGAAGTGCATCAGGAGCTCACGAAGTCCTGGGTAGCGCCGTATAGCGTACGCCAGCGATCGACTGACTCCTCCATCCTCACCACTCTCGATGGTGGTGCAGCTAAGGGCTACGAGGGGATCCCTCCAGTCGAGCGGTCGGTTGCGATGCACCTGTGTCCTAAGACCGCTGCGGACTGGAGGCACGCCCCGCGTCTCCCCTCCCGGGCGTGTAAGTTCTCGTCCGGCTTGACGGGCAAGGCTTACACAGCCTGCGGAGAAGCTGCATCAGCTTTGCATGCCATGGCGCTCCTGCAGGTCCACCAGGCCAAAGCGCTCATGGAACTGCACGAGGGTGGTTCCGACCAGGCAGTTATGCAGGAACTGCGAGCCGCGACGGACCTCGCCCTCCGGGCGACGAAAGTCACGGCCCGCTCCCTGGGTCGGGCGATGTCCACCTTGGTGGTCCAGGAACGCCACCTGTGGCTGAACCTGACAGACATGCGGGACTCGGACAAGGTTCGGTTTCTAAACGCCCCTGTCTGTCAGGCCGGCCTCTTCGGCGACGCCATCGAGGACTTTGCCCAGCAGTTCTCGGTGGCCAAAAAGCAGACGGAGGCCATCAAAAACATCCTGCCCCGGCGGCCCGCTGCTGCCTCCACCCAGCCGCCCGGGGCAGCCCCCCAGTCTGCTCGTCGCCGAGGGCGTCCTCCAGCGTCCGCCTCCGCCCCTGCCAAGCCCAAGCAGCAGCCTCCACCCGCGAAGCAGGGCGCCGGACGCAAGGGGGCCGCCCAACCCGTCCAAGGGCCCGCCAAACCTGCCGGCAAGCGTAAGGGGAAGCGGCCCTGAGACGGGCAGCCCAGGGAGAAGAGGAGCTGCTCTGAGGGAGATGATGTCCGCATCCCTCCCACCCCCCCGGAGGAGGACCGGGGGGGCAACACTGGTCACAACATCTCTGCCGCTGGCTCTCCGGAGTCCAGCGGTACCCACATTTTCACCAAAAGAGCAATTTCCTCTCTCTCTGGGCCCCAAGAGGGTCAGGTTGGCAGTGTGCGACGCCCACGGGCCTTGTCACTCCTTTCCTACCCTCCCGTCGCCAGGGGGCAGCTGTGTGGGCCTCGAGGACGCCCCCGGGCCTTCTCACCCACACACTGCCTCTCTTGTGAGCACTCAGTCAACACTCCGGGCCGCCCACGGGCCTTCCGGGTCGGGGCTGAGTGCTTCACTTCCCTGCCTCCGGGCAGTGGACAGCAGAGTGGGCTCCGAGGACGCCCCCGGGCCTTCTCACCCACTCTCTGTCCAAACCAGGAGTGCTCAGGCAACACTACGGGCCGCCTCCGGGCCTCCCGAGTCGGGCCAGAGTACTCCGCTTCGCTGCCCCACCCCGGGCACGTCTGTGGTGCCGTTGGTCCCGCTTGTACGGTCTCTGGGGGCCTGGCTAGGTCTCCCCAGGCCGTCTCGCTGGCTCATCCGTACCATCAGACTCGGCTACGCGATTCAGTTCGCACGCCGGCCACCCAAGTACAAGGGCATCCTCTTCACCTCCGTGCGAAGCAGCGATGCTCAAGTCTTGCGGTCAGAGATCGAGGTCCTACTGGCGAAGGACGCGATCGAGCCGGTTCCTCCAGCCGATATGAAGACGGGGTTTTACAGCCCCTACTTCATTGTGCCCAAGAAAGGGGGTGGGTTACGGCCAATCCTGGACCTGCGAGTTCTGAATCGGGCCCTGCACAAGCTCCCGTTCAGGATGTTGACGCAGAAACGCATTTTCCAATGCATCCGTCCCCAGGATTGGTTTGCAGCGATCGACCTGAAGGACGCGTACTTCCATGTGTCTATTCTCCCTCGACACAGACCGTTCCTACGCTTTGCGTTCGAGGGGAAAGCATATCAGTACAAGGTCCTGCCCTTCGGGCTGTCCCTGTCGCCCCGCGTCTTTACGAAGGTCGCGGAGGCAGCCATTGTTCCACTCAGAGAACGCGGCGTTCGGATTCTCAACTACCTCGACGATTGGCTGATCCTAGCCCAGTCGAAGGACCAGTTGTGCGAACACAGGGACCTGGTGCTCAGTCACCTCAGCCAGTTGGGCCTTCGGGTCAACCGAGAGAAGAGCAAACTCTGTCCCACACAGAGGATCTCTTATCTCGGTATGGAGCTGGACTCGGTCAACCGGACGGCGCGCCTCACCGAGGAGCGAGTCCAGTCGGTGTTGAACTGCTTGAATATGTTCAAGAGCAGGACAGCGGTCCCACTGAAATTCTTTCAGAGGCTCCTGGGGCATATGGCATCTGCAGCCGCGGTCACGCCGCTCGGATTGCTTCATATGAGACCGCTTCAACGCTGGCTCAATGGCCGAGTCCCGAGGTGGGCGTGGCAGAGCGGTCAGTACCGGGTCCCAGTGACTCCTTACTGCCGCCAAACCTTCAGCCCGTGGTCCAGCACTTCGTTTCTCCGGGCCGGGGTGCCCCTAGAACAAGTGTCCAGGCATGCTGTGCTATTCACGGATGCCTCCACCACGGGCTGGGGGGCCACGTACAACGGGCATGCAGTTGCTGGTCTGTGGACGGGGCCGCAATTGCATTGGCATATCAATTGCCTCGAGTTACTGGCAGTACATCTGGCACTCCGCCGCCTCAAGGGGCCGCTGCGTGGCAAGCATGTACTGGTCCGTACGGACAGCACCACGGCCGTTGCGTACATCAACCGTCAGGGTGGTCTACGCTCCCGTCGTCTGCTCCAACTCGCCCGCCACCTCCTCCTGTGGAGTCAGAAGCAGCTGAGGTCGCTTCGGGCCATTCATGTCCCTGGTGTGCTGAACCAGACAGCCGACGAGCTCTCTCGTCAGCCGACACCTCCGGGAGAGTGGCGACTCCACCCCCAGGCGGTCCAGCTGATATGGGACCAGTTCGGAGCCGCACAGGTCGACCTGTTTGCCTCTCCGGACTCGACCCATTGCCAGTGGTACTATTCCCTGACCGGGGGTACCCTCGGCACAGATGCACTGGCGCACAGCTGGCCCCGGGACCTACGCAAGTATGCGTTTCCCCCAGTGAGCCTTCTTGCACAGACTCTGTGCAAGGTCAGGGAGGACGAGGAGCAGGTCTTGTTAGTTGCGCCGTATTGGCCCAACCGGACCTGGTTCCCAGAACTCACACTCCTCGCGACAGCCCCTCCTTGGCCGATTCCCCTGAGGAAGGACCTTCTTTCTCAGGGACGGGGCACGCTATGGCACCCGCGTCCAGACCTCTGGAATCTTCATGTCTGGTCCCTGGACGGGACGCGGAGGTTCTAGATGGACTACCACAAGCTGTCGTAGATACCATCGCTTCAGCTAGAGCCCCCTCTACGAGGCGCCTCTATGCTCTGAAGTGGAACCTGTTCGTTGAGTGGTGCGCTTCCCGCCGGGAAGACCCCCGAAGGTATTCGATCAGTGTCGTGCTTTCCTTCCTGCAAGATGGGTTGGAGAGAAGGCTGTCTCCCTCCACCCTCAAGGTATATGCTGCAGCAATAGCAGCGTACCATGATGTAGTAGAAGGTAAGTCCGTGGGGAAGCACGACCTAATCGTCAGGTTCCTCAGAGGTGCGAGGAGACTAAATCCTCCTCGTCCATCCTCGATACCCTCTTGGGACTTAGCTCTAGTGCTCCGAGCACTTCAGAGCCCTCCCTTCGAGCCTTTGGCGTCTTGTGAGCTGGAAATCTTGTCAATGAAGACAGTGCTCCTGACGGCATTGGCCTCGATCAAGACGGTAGGGGACCTGCATGCACTTTCGGTCAACGAATCGTGCCTAGAGTTCGGGCCAGGTAACTCTCACGTTGTCCTGAGACCCCGGCCCGGATATGTGCCCAAGGTTCCTACCACTCCCTTCCGGGATCAGGTGGTGAACCTGCAAGCGCTGCCTTCGGAGGAGGCAGACCCAGCCCTGGCTTTGCTGTGTCCGGTCCGCGCTCTTCGCGCTTACGTTGACCGGACCCAAAGCCTTCGGACCTCAGAGCAACTCTTCGTCTGTTACGGAGGCCAGCAGAAGGGAAAGGCTGTCTCCAAGCAGAGGTAGCCCACTGGATAGTGGATGCTATAGTCTTGGCCTACCAGTCCCAAGACGTGCCTTGCCCGTTCGGTGTAAGAGCTCACTCCACTCGGAGTGTTGCTTCTTCCTGGGCGCTGGCGCAAGGCGCCTCGCTGACAGACATATGTAGAGCTGCGGGCTGGGCGACACCTAACACGTTTGCTAGATTCTATAGCTTACGTGTAGAGCCGGTATCTTCCCGCATCCTCGCCCCCAGTGGCCAGGAGCGCTAAGTGCCCGTTCTAAGTGTCGGCTTGCGAAACGCCACTCCCGCCCTCTGGGCCGGATACGTGCGTCTATTGTCTCCAGTTGTGTTCCCCGGGAAACCGGCTAACCCTGTCGAGCTCCTCCGTCACCCCTCCGGTGTCAGACGTTGCGGACCGTCTGACGCCAGGCCTGCACCCGTATGCTTGTGAAACGTGGCTGTAGGCTGGGTTCCATATGTAGCGGTTCCCTCACGGCAACCCCATATGTGTATTCTTCCACGGTATCAGCTACCCTTCGGGCTAGCCCCGTGTCTTCCCTCGACAGAGCCCGCTCTGTCGTCTCTGGGCGTGTTCTTTCCCCCCCTTCAATCAGGCTGGAACCACCCCAGAGACTGCCATATGTTGCACTACCCTGCCAGGTTAGTCCTTATGTGTATTCTGCCACCTCTCCTTCCCTGAAGGACGTGGCCCCGCAGCGTACCCTCTCTCTCAAGTACGAGGTAGGCACGCTTTCCCAGCGTTATCCAATAGTCATTCTGAGTGGGTCTTGCAGAAACAGCAGTGACTGTACTCCCTGCTTGGAGCCCTGACTTCCGTACCTTACTAGACGGTGCAGTGCGCTCAAGCAGGACGCTGGAAGGGCCAGCATCCTGGCGTTTTCCATAGGGATCCCATTCGTCGGTTCAGTTCTGACGTACGTCGAACGTGACCGACTGAAAGGGAACGTCTCGGTTACGTATGTAACCCTCGTTCCCTGAAGGAGGGAACGGAGACGTACGTCCCGTCGCCAGATGCTGTGCTTCCGCTGGGAGTCCGGTCACCTTTCGGCTCCTCAGTAGGAAAAGCGCTGATCTACCATTCCACTTCCTATTTATACCCGCGCTGCGGGGCGGAGCGTGGAATGCGTGATCGCATGCCAAATTTCATTGGCTCGTTGTTAGATGCTCGAAGTAGGATTGGTCTCTAAAGTAAGATCCCATTCGTCGGTTCAGTTCTGACGTACGTCTCCGTTCCCTCCTTCAGGGAACGAGGGTTACATACGTAACCGAGACGTTATGTTCCTTTATATTTTTGTGGAGACTGTGATACATTTCAAGCCCCTTTGAATATTTTTTTTTTTTGATCGATTTACTGCATCCTTGCTGAATAAATCTATTGATTTATTATTTTTATTTTTAAAGTCTTACTGACCCCAACCATTTTAACAGAGGTATAGATGCAAACAATTGTTTATTAATGTATATGCTTACTTCAGCTTCTTGCTCAATACCAAATTGATGCAATTTGCCAAAGGGAAGATCATCTCAGGAGAGGAGAACCAGGAGACTCTGCCCCAGACAACCAGGTTCTTCTTCCCTGAGGTGCACCAGAACACAATTTTCATTACATTTTTTCTTCATACTATAAAAATTAAGATTGCTGCATCAATTTAGAATATAAAAAACATCAACATTAAATTAAACCTAAATTTAATGTGCCTTACCAGATGTTGACACCGCTGTAATTGTATCCAAAAAGAACTGAAATTCTTTTCTGTGAAGAACATGATCACATTGTGTGCCATTTAGTACATTAATACAACTTTGATAACTGCATAGTGTGCAAAATGCAATTTGAACAGCATGACAGATATCTTTGATGTGTTTATAGATTTCAAAGAAGAAGGGTGTGCCTAAATCAGTTGAACCAATCACTGACTCCCGCAAGCATATGATTCTATTTAATATGTATGGCTGAACAGGCTTATACCAACATAATATTCTATACCAGAAACATTCGCAATAGTCTATAACCTATAGTCTGCATGCTGTTATCTCTGGAATGGGCGGGCGTTGGGGACCCAAAGTTTCCACACCTCTTTAAAAACCTGCTGACAATGACATTCAGTTAGAGACAGTTCTAAAGTTCAATAGCATATTCCATCAATAGGATACCAGATAGGGCCTAAAATCAATTGTTGTATAGTCCAGAAGGTCAAGACCTCTCTGACGGACAGATTATGACATGATACAGAGAGGCTTTTTTTTAATGAGCTGCTTTCCATGCTAGGCTCATTTATGTTATAAAACATTTTATGTAGGCTATGCTAATATATTTCTTTTTTGTTACACAAACATAGGCTACATGAGATTGTGCCTTGCTAAAACAGTAGAAACAGCGATCGTACGTTGAATGTTTCCGAACAAATTCGTTATACGTCACGTCGTTCATGAATTAATCTGATTATTCATTCATATCTAACATAATTTACAAAACACAGCAGTTCCAACTCGATTAAAGTACTGATGATTTGGGTATCTCTTACGGAAGACTCCAGGGAAGCTCTCCGTTCTTTCCTATGCCCATGTCACTGCAGGCAGCCGCGATGAGCCGGATTGGTTTGCGCATCTCCTCCCCCTCGGTATTCATCATTTACTACTTTCACTAAGAGCAAGTTATCTGGTTTATGTTATAAAATAGGTGTTTGCATCCTTCTCGACCTCAGACCCAGTTAGATTATGGGGCTTTTAAATATCTGTTTGGTTCACCATGGCATGTGATCCAATGGGAGTGGCTGATTATAGGATAGCCGTATAATACGCTGTTCACAGGTTAAAGTTTCTTTTCATGCCACAGAGGGACAAAATAGGAACTTATATCAACGTCACCTTTATTTACAATACAAAGAGTCCTAAATTGTCTTATAGCATGTTTTAATGAGATCCAATGTAAATTGTGATTTGTAGCTTAACTATTTATCCTTTCATTAAACAAAAGTAAACTAGTAAACTATTTTGTGGTGGGACGTTAATTTTTTTGAGGTAATAGGCTATATATAATTCTGCAATAAATAAATAAATTGATCAAAAAGTGACAATAAAGACCTTTACATTGTCACAAAAATATTTCAAATAAATGCTGTTCTTTTGAACTTTTTTTTGTTCATCAAATAATCCCAAAAAATTATATAAATATTAAGCAGCATACTTGTTTTCAACAATGTTTATTAAGCACCACATCAGCATATTAGAGTAATTTCTGAAGGCTCATGTGACACTGAAGACTGGATTAATGATCCTAAAAAATTCAGGTTTACCATCACATGAATAAATTACATTAAACTAAAGATAAGTTATTATAATTTACAGTAATATTTTTTATATTTTCAATTATATTTTTTAAATCAAATATGCAGCCTGGGTGTGCGCTAGAAATTATTATTATAATTTTTTTTTTTAAACTTGCAGATCCCAAAGAGAATAGTTGTGTATAAAACATTAATTTAGGGAAAGCAAGGGCTGCATTCATAAATATTATCAATAATATTTTCCATGTGTCTTCATTGCATATGTATATTTTAAAATAGTTTAATAAGGCATAATCTGATCATATAAAATAGATTACATGTGGTCTGTCACAAGCTAACACTGATATTGAGAATGTTAAGAAAATTCACATTTTTCAATAATATTTTACACGTGAATACTGTTGAAAATGCTTCAAATGATCTAATAATGCCCAAACATTTTATAATAACTGCAACTTACTAACAGGTCTATAATATTTTAATGGCAATTTATAAAGACATTACAACAATAATAAAAAAATGTATTTTTCTCATATAAAAAAATATAACGGCAAGTTTGTATATAAGCAAGAAAAAAGTTATGTACAATGTTTTGCAGACTGAATTACTTACAGTTTACTTTTTTATACATAGTAGGCCTTGTTTACCTGTAATTGTCTCTGTAATAAATCCATTTGTGCTTAAGAGTCACAGGTCTCATTGATAGAGTTACTCCATTACAAAATGCAAAAAATACAGATTTTTGCTCTGAATATTAATGTGTCTATTTATAAATTAAAATTGAGCATTTAGATCAATCAAATACTTTCAATTGCCAAAAAGCAACTAGTTGAAACAATTAGGGCCCAGTACACTCCTGATCGTATACATTTCCAAATAAATCCCTCTTAATATTTTACAGAATTGTTTAAAACAGTTACTGCCAAAACAATCAGACAACGTCACACATGGACATCAAATCATATGCAAAATACACTTGGAAAGAGAAACTGATGTATAACAGTTGGATATGACAGCCCGCCACAGTACATTAACATACAGCTTCCAAAAAAGTTATGTCATGTCGATCAGCTTGCAGCTTAGTTTACAGCTTCCTGGGACACTGTGCTTGACCTCAAAGCTAACTCAAGCTCTACAACCAGAATGACACTATGCGAAAGCATAAAGGGCACAGCTAAGTATGGAGGAGTTGATAACGGGCATACGGAGATGCTGTCCTTCGTGGCTCAGGTCTCATCACTAGACTGAAGAGAGGAGTGTGTATCCCTGCTTCCGCAGTGGCTAGTTATTATCATGCCTCTGAATCTTCAATGCACGTTCTGATGCTTGTTCTTCACTATGTCGCTTCAAAGTAGTCATCCCACTTCCTGAACACAAAAGATAGCATCTTGAGGTTATATATTTTTTATGCCATTAGTGTTGGAGTGGCATGGAAAACACACAATTGCATTACAAGTTTAGGGTCAGTAAGATTTAAGACTCATAAGATATAATTTTTAGATAAAAACATTTTAAAAGATCTTACTGCCCTCAGTGAAAAACAGCAGTGAACAGCAGTGTAACTGTCCACAGATGAATAACACTAATTTCAAAACGTCTGTGCTTTCATCAACATACAATCCTTCACAAACAGGGCGAGTCTTTCTTTTCAATGGAAGATGTGTGTTAAAACAAGTCTGTCATTGAGAACAGCAAATAAGAGTATGGAGTCGTCCAATTAAAATTGTATGCCATGGTGAGACAAAACTGCATTGTGGTTTAAAACCGCTTGATATGAAAATCTGTTACAAGTCCTTTGATATTGCTTGGACAGAACTCACCTCTTTGTAACTGTTTGTGAACTTGTCCAACCAAACTGCCAACCGAGTAACCTGGTTCGGAAAGGAAGACATGCTATTCAAGCAGCCTAAGAACTGGTTCACACTTCACATGCAAGCAGCGTTGTGCAAAGTTACTTTAAAAAGTAATGCATTACAAAATTGCGTTACTCCCTTAAAAAGTAACTAATTACGTTACTTAGTCACTTTTTAAAGCTACACTGTGTAACTTTTTTAGTTTATTCTTAGCTAAAACACTTAGTAACACTTAGTTCTTTCAAAAATATATCTGCTCATTAATGTATATTTACTTCTTTCAAGTAATTAAGTATTCTTGTAAGTTTATAATATGCCATTGAAAATACATACGGGTGAGGGGTTTGAATGCCGGTCGCCATGTTGCCCCTCCATCTTGAAAATACATTAGCCAAAGAGGGACATTCAAGCTTTGCCTTTCGCGTTTTAACACTCGATGACACCGTGTCGAATGTGAAGAGGGGGATTGCCATCTTGGACTAAATCGGCCACCGTAGGAGTTAAAGGTCCCGTTCTTTCACGATTCCATCTTTCAAACTTTAGTTAGTGTGTAATGTTGCTGTTAGAGCATAAATAATACCTGTATAATTATAAAGCTCAAAGTTCAATGCCAAGCGAGATATTTTATTTAACTGAAGTTCCCTTTCAAAGCCTACAGCGAACGGCCGGTTTGAACTACAGCAGGAAGTGCAGGGATGTAATGACATCACTAGAACCGTTTGTTGACTAACCCTCCGCCCACAAGAACACGCAAAAAAGGGGGCGTGGTCTTGTTGCTCTCCCACATGGAGAAGAGCGCGCATTCAGCGCTTGCATCTCCCCTTCATGGTAAGAGGCGGGACCTTTCTGGGCAAAGTGCGCTAAGCTGCTGTCCAATCACAACACGGGAAGCGCTGGCCCAATCAGAACTCGTTATGTGTTTCTGAAATAGGGACTTCATAGAACAAGGAAATCATCAGGCCGTTTTTAGGACAGAGAAAACAGCGCTGTACAGATAAGTAAATTGTGTGAAAAATACTTTGTTTTTTTACACGCAAAACATGAACTCATGTTATATTGCACACTGTAAACATAATCAAAGCTTCGAAAACACCCGAAGAATGGGACCTTTAAAATGAAATCAGAATTGAGAGGAACATAAACTATTATTCACTGGATGGTCATGTACCTTTTCACCACTAAATGGGGGAAAATATCACACAGTGTAGCTTTAAGAAAAGTAATGTGTTATATTACGTTTGTGTTACTTTATTTATATTTATCACCTGCACTGGGCTTGTTTTTTTATATATAACAAAAAAGTTCTATTTTTGAGCAAATTTAAAGACCCTTTCACACCGAGAGTAGATAAGCCTCAGGAAACACTTACCCAATAAAAACAAAAGTATTTTTAGCATATGGTTTAACTGAATCATTAAAGATCAGCAGCAATAAATCGGCCAATAAAGTGAGATTGAATGCATAAAAATATTCAATTTATTTAACAATAGATTTTATTAATTTTGAGGAATACTGAATTGTTTTTTTTTTGTGTGCAAATGAGATTATTAAATGCATGCTCACATTTAGCCTAGATCTACAATAACCCTCATGTTTACACACGACTCCACACTTACGATTTATCTCAACATGGGGACAAGAGAGCTGTGAGTCAATAAATGGGGAAACAATGTAACTTGCGTTACTTATTTGAAAAAGTAACTCAGATATTTTGTTGTAAATTTGAAAAGTAATGCATTACTTTACTAGTTACTTGAAACAGTAATCTGATTACATAACTCAAGTACTTCTAATGAGTTACCTGCAACACTGCATGCAAGAACCATTTATTTCAAAATCCAAGCATCTGTCAATACACACCTGGCTGTGGCTGCACATGGTTGACAAGCTGATGATCACATGGCACTGTAAAAAGTTGGAACTCAGGTTGAGAACTTGCTGGTGATGGGTGCACTGGTAAATAAAGGGGTAAATATTTGAACAACACAAATGCGACTGAAATTATTCAAACTGCTAATGCGCATAATAAATAAAAGTACACAATATTTGAGCAGGGTTTCACAAAAAAAGGGGTTTGTGAACTTCTGAGATTCTTCGCACACAGTTTATTTACACATACATTTTTGTGGACAGAAGTGTACAGGACTTCAGCAGAATTCCGCCAAACTATTACAGCAAAATATAAGATATTAGTATTGTAACTTGTAGTGTAAATAAAATGATAATAATGATCATATGTTAATTTGTCTTCATAATATGAACAACAGTTATTATTTAATATTATTATTATTTAATATGATTGGGTTCCTAAAACACCATCATTACTAAAAAATCCATTTGACTTTATTTATAAAAAAAGGATTATTTACTTTATCTAGTTACTTGCAAGTCATGTGACCATGACCGACATCAAAGAACCATATAATGTGTACTTAATTAATTGGTTTAACGGATCACAAAACTCACGGTTTGGATCAGTAAGTTTGGTTTGAATAAGCACATTTTTGAGTTTCGGATCAGCAAGAAAAACAAATAATTTGGTCAATTACAAGCATAGATGAATCTAGTATAGTAACGTTGCAAATAAAGTAAGATATAACTATATTATAGTACTGCGGAGCCTGGTTCATACGGATCATAAATCATCAACTACGATCCATTTATGACCATAAACTCGATGTCCTTTTCTCCGTGGTGGTGTATAATTAAAGTAATTTAAAATATTGAAATATTAACTTTCAAGTACTTCAAGTAAATTGGGAACCTGAATTAAAGCAAAAGCTCCCAAAACACAAAAATAAAAAGTTCTAAAATGTTTTTTTTTCCCCACAACAATGCCATATAACCACCATTTAAAGGTCCCTTTCAGTGAAGTTATATAAAATAACAATTTTTTCTGTGAAGAACATTTTAATCTGAAGAACCCGTTTCCAATTCAAAAACAACCATTTGTGCTAGAGATGGAGTGATGTATCGGCATATCGTCTATATAATTAAAAAGCAATATAACTAACCGATGGTTAGTTCTGCATGAAGGCACTGAGCTGTATAATGTCTGTTGCATAATCCAAGATCATAATATAATATTCATGCTGCACTGCTCTCTGCGTTTTAGTGTTAATAAATCAAACGAAAAAAACACCTCTTGCGGTTTCATTTACCTCTCACACACATACACACACACACAACACACACACTTTTTCAGCCTCTGCCGCCTCAATATGAGAACATGAATGCATGAACCATGAATCTCCAGTCACTTCAGGAGCATTTAAAACCTACCTAAAAAGCACAGTTCATTTCATATGAATCGTTATTCTGTGGTATTTATGTTGGCCTACTGAATGTTAAATGGATCCAGTCTATGTTCATTTGAAATTATTTGATAATGCATCTAGCTAGTAGGCTATAAGTTAATGTTTTTTTATTACTTTGCTGATTTAAACCATGATCAAAACACTATCTATTTTAAATGCCAAAATTTCAAATAAGATGGCAAGTGAATTATATTGGTATTGGACAATTTTTTGTTAAAATGGGTATTGGCCCCAAAAATCCAATCAGTGCAGCCCTAATTTGTGCAATGGAAAAATTTCATGGATGTTAAAGGTTCTTCATGGAACCTTTATTTTAAAAGCAGCCATGAACAGAGATGAAGTATAAAAAAAATGAATGAGAAAGTGCTTGTTGTCATACCTGTTATGCGAGAGCTCTCCTGTGAGTTGTCTCCTGAGGAAGGACCTGCTCCATTACCATCTCCATTGTTGGCTGTGTTAGATGGAACTGTTGCAAGGAGCCCTACCAAGCATTATAAAAAGATTAAACATAATACAAATGGACTTTTATGTCATAATATTAACTATTATGTTTAATAGTTCAACTAGATTAAGATTTTTCTTACCGAGGCCCCGGTAGCAGGACAGCTGCTGGTAAATCTGCTTCATTCGCTCGATGTTTATCCTGCTGGCCTCAGCATGATTAACCATGGGTTTGGGGTAGTGCACTCCAATTATGCACTTAGCGATCTTTTGAACATTTTCTGGGGCATTCCAAGGGTCATAAATGAATTTGGCAGGAAAACCCCTCAATATGGGCAAATAACGCCTGTAATAGTAATAAAAAAAACTGCTTTCAGATTTCGAAAATATTTAACCAAACTGGTAAACTTACAGTTAACTTGATATCAGTAAAATGTAGGCAAAGGTTAAGAGTGGCACCTTATATAGTCTCCATTAGGGTCAGTACGTCGACCGAAGCTCACCGGACAGTAACAGTGAAAGAACTGCTGGAAGAATGAGCTGCATGAAAGCCACATCCAGCTTCCTGCATTGACGCTCCAGTCAGCATCCAACAACAACTCTTCAAAAACCTGTGAAAGCAACAGCAGATTCTCAAATAAAACATTTTTTTATACAATATTCCAGTTTTGCACATAAATTTGTAACTTTGGATGAAAATATAGCTACTCATGGCAGTACCTTCATTCCCTCTTCCCAGCTGATCCACAGGTCTCCACGTGTGAGGAAGCATGCAACAGCGTGCCTGGCCAGATGGTGGATCCAACCCTCCTGCCTCAACTGGGTCATTATGGCATCAATCCATGGAAAACCAGTCCGGCCCTCTGCCCACTTCGCCAAAGCTTCGGGATTCCTGTCCCACGGGATCTGCACGCAGATGGGATTGAACTCCATTTTATCGAAGTGTGGGTTGTTAGTGGCAGCCGTGTAGAAGAACTCACGCCAGAGCAGCTGACCATAAAGGGACAGTGGTGGGACGCTGTTCTTCTTGACCTGCGATCGAAAAGCCAGAAAAAAAAGGAAAAGAATAACTTGTCAGCCACTTATGATCTTACAATCAATTATGACAATAATGAACAGTGCCTCGTGTTGTACTCTTTACCTTTCTGTAGAGGTCTGTGAGTTTGAAATAGAAAAGTATGCAGGAGAGGCAGCCAAAACGGAGGTAAGGGCTCAGGCCTGTGGGGCTGGCCAGCAGGGAATTAGAATTCATTCTGGGACGCTCAAAATTAGCCACCCAAGCCTGCAAACAAAACACAGAGACAGAGAGAGAGAGAGATTAGGAAGTAGTCCATTCAAACACCCATACAAATATACCAGTCAAAAAAAGAAGAAGGAAATATTACCGTTTTTACGGTATAACAAAATAAGTCTCTAATACTCATCAAGCCTACATTTATTTGATCAAAAAAACAGATGAAAAAAAACCCCAGAAAAAACAAACAAACAAACAGTAATATTGTGAAATATTTCATTCTTAAATACATTTTTTTTAATTTAAAATATCATTTATTTCTGTGATGCAAAGATGAATTTTCAGCATCATTGCTCCAGGAGAGTTGAAAAATGAGCCTTTTTTCCCCCCAAAATGGAGTGTTCCTTTAAAAATCAGGCTTAATATTAGTCTATTTTGAGTCCTGATTAGGAGACAATAAGCATGTAAAGCTTTGTGCCATGCTGGGCATCTGTAGATGAGAGTCCAAAGCAAGGACTGCAGGGACAATATTTTCTTGTTTTAATTTTAGAATGACACGACATGTCTCAAAACATTTTAACATCACTTTGCTGTTTTGGTTTTCAATACAATAAAGTGTTTACATGTCTTATTGAAAGGATTAGACATAGACGTTTAAACCATGCAACTATTATTATAATAAATATGGTGTAATACAAAGCAAAAATGCATAATTGTAAGACAATGCAACAAAGTAGATGTTTACCTTCCTCTCCAGGTGTCTCTCTAATCGAGTCAGAGCTTCAGTCTCTCCACCAGGCCACACAGCTGATGACAGCCCCTCTGTTTCAAAACCTGAAGCCACATTTACGAATTTACAAATCACATCTTTAACAGACACATGCACATATATGCAAAGTGAAGGGACACAGGTGTCTCACCGAGCTCCTCCAGTGATGGTACGCCAAACTTGTCATCGTGGTCTTCGCTGATGGGTGTTGCGCATTTGCCCATGACTTCAGCCGTGATGGTCTCCGCTGGTATTTCCACAGGATCCATTCTGCTGATGAGGGTCTGAAATCGTTTGTAGGTGAGAGGAGACTGTCCTCCGTTTAACTCTATAATCCTAGAGAACACAAATCAGTGATTACGATATATAAACAATATTATCGGATTTTAGTGGTCAAGATATCAAAATACAAAGCCAATAAAAAGAACTTGCATGACTCTATACAGCAAAAGCTACAACGCTTTTGAACACACAGGTAACATTATATAAACTGATCATGCATAACATTGACCAAATATGGTGTTGGTCCCCCTTTTGCTGCCAAAACAGCCCTGACCCATCAAGGCATGGACTCTACTAAACCCCTGAAGGTGTGGTGTCGTATCTGGCACCAAGATGTTAGCATAAGATCCTTTAAGTCCTGTAAGCTGCAAGGTGGGGCCGCCATGGATCGGAACTTGTTTGTTCAGCACATCCTACAGATGCTCGATTGGATTGAGATCTAAGGGAATTGAGGCCAAGTCAACATCACAAACTCATTGTTGTGCTCCTCAAACATTCCTGAACCATTTTTTGCTTTGTGGCGGGGTGCATTATCCTGCTGAAAGTGCCACAGCCAGCAGGAAATACCTTTACCCTGAAAGGGTGAACATTGTCTGCAACAATGCTTAGGTAGGTGTTATGTGTCTAAGTAACATCCACATGTATGGCAGGACCCAGGGTTTCCCGAACATTCCCTAAAGCATCAAACTGCCTCCACCAGCTTGCTTTCTTCCCATAGTGCATCCTGGTGCCATGTGTTCCCCAGGTAAGCAACACACACATCCGGCCATCCATGTGATGTAAAAGAAAACATAATTCATCAGACCAGGCCACCATCTTCCATTGCTCTGTGGTCCAGTTCTGATGCTCCCATGCACACTGTTGGTGCTTTCGGTGGTGGACAGGGGTCAGCATTGGCACCCTGACCGGTCTGTGGCTATGCAGCCACATACACAACAAACTGCGATGCACTGTGCATTCTGACACTATACTATCAGAACCAGCATTAACTTCTTGAGCAATTTGAGTTACAGTAGCTCGCCTGTTTCATCAGACCACACAGGCCAGCCTACACTTCCCACGGGCATCAATGAGCCTTGGCCACCCATGACCCTGTCGCCGGTTCGTCACTGTTCATTTCTTGGACCACTGCAGACCGGAAACACCCCACAAGAGCTAGTTTTGGAGATATTCTGACCCAGTTGTCAAGCCATCAGAATTTGGCCCTTGTCAAACTCGCTCAAATCCTTACGCTTGCCCATTTATCCTGCTTCTAGCACATCAACTTATATATCCCACAAAATATATCCCATATATCCCATAAAATATATCCCACTCACCAATATGTGCCGTGATTGAGATAAGTGTTATTCACGTCACCTGTCAGTGGTCATAATGGTATGCCTGATCAGTGTATAATTAATATTAACATAAATACAAAGTTACATAAAAAATGTAGTGAACACTGCAATATAAAAGGCAATATAACAAACAAATGAAACTGAAAGATACAAATTAAAAGTGAAGTGTGTAATTTATTTACCACAATTTGTTCAGGCATCAAACCACATTATGTAAACAAATTCAGAAATTCAGAAGTAAAAAACAAACAAACAAAAAAACACACACAAAAAAGTTAGATGTAAAAATAGACTATTTAATATGATCAATATTATAAGAATTTCCTTAAAATAATTGTTTAAATTAGTCTTAATATTTTTGTATTAGACTATATTACAAAAAGTACAAAACTGAAAATATGAAGTTAATAAAATTACTCAAATTATATTATTAATAAGATTCTAATCATTTAAAAATATTACAAACCCTGTTATTACATTTTAATTTTATTTAGGTTTCATATTTATTTTCAATGTTGTACTTTTTGTAAAACATTTATACACCATAACACCAATATTTTTATTGTCGCTGGCTTAATGTATATTCAGACTGTGGTTTGCCTGTGTTCTGTATTTTTTATTGGAATATTTAGTATTTTAAGCATTTAACATTCAAAATAACAAATTAATATAACTCTGCATCTGTGTGATCTCTCAATATCTGTCTACATGACAGTCTCAATAAAGAGATGCATATCAGGCACGATGGGTAACAGCTTCCCCCAGGATTGCTGGCAGCTATGTGGGAGTCGTATGGACATATGGCAATTATTACAGATACACTCACTTGTCCAAATCATATAGTGTGTGGGAGATCCTGACGAAGACTTCCACCCCTGCCTCAGTGGCCAGCTTTTTAATGGCTGCATCACGATCCTTCCCGAAGGGCTCGGAGTCGTACTCATATGACAGCCGGGTGATTTTCCACTCCTAAGCAGAAAAAAAGAGAGGGGGGAAGCGAGTTAAATAAGTGTCACAGACAGTATAAACACACAGAGCACGGCATGTGCCGGGCTTAACAGAAAACGGTTGACTAGTCTCCATGCGGTCTGTTCATTGACCTTGAATAGTCTTGGAAAGACATCCGTGGGTTGTCCCCTGATGACAAAGAGGCGAGAGTTAAGTTTGCGAAGGCTGGCGTCCAAGTCCTCAAGACACTGCAGCAAAAACCTGTAACACAAAGATTAATTAATCAACATTTCATCTCAACAGTCAGTAATGAGCAAAAAGAAAAAAAAGAAAGCCATTTAGATAGACACAGTTATTCATTTTAATTTCTTGCAGCAACAGCAGAGGGATTTTTCTGACAGGCTTCTGACGAGAGTCCAGCAGAGGGCACTAACGAACTATCAGTATGAAAAGCACACACCATTCTGTATTTCACTGGCTGTTCAGAATGGAATACTTGTGTAATGCCTAATATTTCTTAAAACAGAAAGTGAAAAACACAGCAGAAATAAACCTGGAATTACCTCCTAGGGTGGGTTTTTTTTCTCTCGAAAATGTATCCATGGGTGCTACTAGATTCGGTTAAGAAAGCTTTATAAAAATAATTACATAACTAAAAATTACATTGCAGGAATCAAGGATTCCACTCTTTTTAAACAATGCATTTGCATGACTCTTCCAGTCGTTTGTCAATTACCGAATGAGAATTAAGAATAAACTGTTGGGGTTTTAGTTGTTTCAGCTCATTTTAAAGGGGCGGTGAAATGCTGTTTCATGCATATGGAGCTTTTACACTGTTAAAGACTTGGATTCCCATCCTAAACATAGACAAAGTTTCAAAAACTAATGTTGGACGTTTGATGGAGTATTTCTGTGTCAAAAATACTCCTTCAGGTTTCTCACAAGTTTCGGACAGTTTTTTTTCGAGTATAGGTCGGTTTGACGTTAATAGAGCGGAAGGTCCTTGTATGGGCCGTTCGGGCTCTTCTCCCGGTAGGGTGCGCGCAGTGTGACTAGAGCGAGAGAGGAAATGCACGCCCATAAACACTGCTCTCAAGCTGCAGATCCAGTCGTCCGTGAACATTTATGGCGCGCCACGCTCCCGCTCCACTTTATTCCTATGGTTGACGTTGAGCGACTTCAACGCTTCAGCACAGCATTCTGGGAAGGCAGCGCTGCATTTGAACCGATTTGAACGCAGAAATTACGAGAAGCTTCACAACATCGCTTCAGTCGCGTCGCAAAGTGGATCTCTACAGTCACTGCTGTCACAGGACTTCACCAAATCATACCAAAGAAGTGTGTTTTTGACGGAGTGGTCCCAGCGATAAAGGTTTCTTTCCTGCTTTGGAAGCAGGCGGTGAGTAAAACTGCTTCAAATGTCTATGCTGTTGGCTCGTCCCGTGAGTAAACATCAGTAAACGACACGATCGCGTGCTTCGTCTTTCAAATGCGCTAACGTTACACCATTGTTGTTCTATGTATAACGTTATTAGTCTGATGTGCAAAACCATATTGCTTGCTACTGCTAAGGTTTAGTGGCATACAATAGTCCATAAACCGAATCATGTCCTCATAAATTGCGAGTACACACACAAATGTTGACAGGCCACTAAATACAGTACATACAGCAGAGACGGACGTCCTGCTGTTGCTGTTTCTCCTGTTCAATTTATTTCAGCCTGATTCTGGATCACGTATTAGCTGAATCCGATCGATAGCATACATGAGTCGATAGCATACATGGGTTTCTCCACGCTTGAGGACGTCACCGCTTTGGGTGTGCTCGTCATTCTTTAGCTCCGCCCACACGATATGCCTCCAGGCGCTCGTTTTTTTCCGGAAAGACTCGGTACAGCCTATATTTCTTTTATAAATATAATAAAACTAAAGAGAGATTCTCTCATTCGGAGATATGAAGGATGCAATACTACTCTATAGGTACTCAAGATTGACATGAGATTGACTGAAACTGAGTGTTTCACCCCCCCTTTAACAGTCACCATTTTGTTGTATGACCCAGATAAAACCTCTTCCTCATACCTGGAATGCTGCACAAATTAATCAATCATGCAGTTAACACTAGAGTGGACACATTTTAAAATAGTATGCATTATTTTCTTTTTGGCTGCACTGAATACATAATATAATAATAAGAGTATAATCCTGTCTGAGCTAGAGTTGTGTGTTCAGCAGACTAGAGTTCCCTCTTGTGGGACTGTGTATTTGTAGCATCCAGTTGAGCCTGTCTGCAACCCTTCCTCGAGGCGTCTGATCCCCTACTTGTCCCAGCCTCCAGGTCAAGGCCATTTCAATTTATCTGCATATGCAAACACATTTTGGCTTGTGCTACAAAAGCCAGCATTAAAGAAAACAAGTAGTACGCACACAAGCAAATGTTTTGTTTTCCAGCACAAATTTTACAAAGTAGAAACTACTGTATAAAAGTCTGGGGTCAGTAAGATTTAAAAAAATTAAAAATCAGCAACAGCAAGGATGCATTCAATTGTAACACTAAAAATACTTTATGTTAGAAACTATTTCAATATATATATTTGAACTTTCAATTCATCAAAGGATCATGAAAAGAAAATGAATCACGGTTTCCACAAAATCTTGTTTTCAACAAAAAAATGTTAAAGCACCAAAGCAGCAAATTGATTTCTAAAGGATCATGTGACACTGAAGACTGAAGTAATGATTCTGAAAAATCAGCTTTGCATCACAGGAATAAATTACTTTATTAAAATACAAAAATCAAGTTATTTAATTTTTTTTAATTTCACAATATTACTGAATATTGAATCAAATGAATGCAGCATAAGTGGGGGGAAAAATCTTACCAACCATAAATGTTTGATTGGTACCATATAATTCTGTAGAATTAAATAAAATAATTCAAATTTATATACAGTCTTTTCCCTGAAGTGCATTTTGAATATGTTAAAAATAGGGATGTCAACGATTAATCGATGATCGATTAATTGTCGATAAGACATTTGATCGATAAGACTTCTCGATCATCGATTAAGCAGGGTCATGCACGTGCGTACGGCTCAACCGCGAAACGGGAGGGGAAATGAAGCGAGCGTGCTCCAGTTCTATTTGGGACCATTTTACAGCTGGAGTCACACCTTCATCATGACTGCAAGCTTGCATGTGCATTCGCAGCCTTTTGTTTTGTGCAAATGTAATATTGTGTTTATATTGTGCAGGCCTATCTATAGCTGATTTATCTCATAAAGATGCATTTGGTTAATAATTTACGTTAGAGGCAAGCGGTAGTTAAAGCCTGGTGGTGATCAGCTCCAGCTCCAACAGCAATGCACAGCTAATAATGACTATGATTGGGACTGTCATATTACACAACATCAATGAGAACACTATTGTAATAAAACATTGTGATTGTTAAGTATTTGGGTTTATTTGCCGTGTGTTTCATTGCGTTGATCCAGGAATATCAGCAACTCAATTAAAGTTCACTTGTGCATTCGCATCATTTTGTGCAGGTATAATTTGTAATATTTTGTTAACTTTATATAAATCTGATTAATCTCATATAGGAAGCTTTTTGTTGAGTTAAATAATGCGCTAGCAAAGAGCTTCAGTGTACCAGTGTTGATTCAGCGCATCCGCTTCAGCTTGCGCAGTTCAAAGAGCAACGCACGACTAATAATAACTATGATTGGGACTGTCACATTACATAACATTAATGAAAATAATATTTTAATAAATTTTTGTGAATTAATTGGGTTTAGGTGATGTTTCAGCACGTTGTTCTTGGAAGTGCGTCCAAACATTCTGAATAACAGATCTGAGGCGGCGTGTTCGTATTACAGGTTATATTTGGTTATTAAATAAGTAATTTAATTAAATTATAAATTTCATTGACTAATTTTACAATCCCATAGCCCTTTGTTTAGATAAAAAAATCCTTCTCATTCATTTGGTGAAGAACATGGCGTTTTGAGCAGCATTGCACATCCTGTCGTGCTGTCGGCTATATGCCACTGCTGTAGATGCATATTTCAGTATTACGGTTAACGATTAATCGATTGTTAATTTAAACGACGATCGATCATGGGAATTTGAGAAAATTGATATCCCTAGTTAAAAATGATCAATACTACACATTTATAAGTATACAACTCACTATATTTAAATCCATTCTAAAAAAAAATTGACAGTTTAATTACTCCTTCATAGTTTCAGGTTCAATATTTACATATTTAAAATGAAATGATCCTTCTGCATCAATCCTCACTTCAGGTGCAGGTTCTGAGCTGGCTTTGCATTGTAATGATGGCACAATACAAATGAGTGTGACTGACAACCTACACACGGGACCAGACTTTGCATGGGTTATATAGAATTTTGATTATAGTTTAGCAACCATACAGAGGAGTGGTGACATACCAAAGGAGAGATGTAATGTGAAGGACAAGTAGGTCAGTGCTGAAAGGGGTATGAGGTAATAGATTCAAAAGACACACTAACCTACTTCCGCATGTCCTGCAAGTTATATCATAACTCTGCTATGAGGGTGACCACTAGATACATCCAACCAGCAGTAACAAAAGGCCAATGGCAGTTTCATACTGCAATAGTCTGAATTTACTCTATTAATCCTGTAAAACAATCCCAAAACTTACCTAAACTTGATTTAATGTTTAATGTGATTAAATGCTTACTGAAACTCTGCTAGATCCTGACTAATCCTTTTCTATTAAACATGTGAAAAGAAGGTAATTTCACCGTTCAGATGCAGACCTGTACTTAATTCAGGTCTTAAAATCATCTCATCTGGAGACTTTTTTCCACATTTAAAAATCCTGCAAATATCACCATCACTAATATTTTAACTTAACATTAAATCTACACTATGTAACTTTTCCATCCGCTAGAGGGCACCTATTCAAAACAAAGAAGGAGTTTGATGACGGCAAGTATGAGCGCAGAATCGTGGGACGTGGTCTTGTGGCCATTTCCGCTTTTCCGGTCATGAGTATGAGGTAACGCAGCTCTGTTTATCATATTAGATACATTTAAGTGTGTTTAAAATTATGTCGTGACCTTACTCTGTGTGATCGCTCAGCAGCTGCTGTGACACTTGTTGCACGCTTCAAAGAATAAAGCATTCGTGCCAAATAAAACCGAGGGTAACACAGATATGGCACAATTGACAGGCGACTCCCTCAGACATCCCGGTTCCTTGGATAAAATATCAATTTTCTAACAATTTACAAATATTTGGAAACATTTGGGATATTGTAAGAACTCGAACAAAATATATAATGCTGTCCTGGTTGTTTTGGATATTTTACTGTAAAAATCCTACATAGTACACCTTTAACTAGTATCTAGATTTTGTAAATAATAGGGGTGTAATTATACACTCATGTTGATACATTTCACGATACTAAACTCACGATACAATATTATTGTAATACTCCAAGACATATGGTAAAAGGTCAACAAACCCTTGATTAAAATGCTAAATTTGGTATTACACTGAGATTGGAAATGAATAAGCCCGTATTTGGTGCTGGTAACCCAATGCACACGATAGAGGTGTCACCAGAATAAAAATATTTATGATTCTGAAGATAATTTAAATATGCTTGCACTCTGTCACTGACTAGACGTATTTAAAATAATGTGTGACACTTTTTACCATTAACAGACATCTGGCATTATCAGGATTATTCTTGAAACAATAGCAAAACAATTATTGATGAATAGAATGTCTTGATTATTAAGAATAGGTACTTTTTTGTACCCAGTTTTGTCAAGAGGATAGTGAATAACAAAACTTTTGCTCAAAAACATATACTGTATGTAACATTATCAGTGTTGTTATTATGTTGTTCTCTTCAACTCCCAAAATAAGACTATGTATGCAAGACATTTAACATTGCAGTCAAATTATTATTTAAAAAGGACTTGTCTAACAGAGTGGAACACCAATGTTAACAGGTTCTAACAGTGGATGAGCTGTTAGACATTGGCCTGCATTGTTTGCCATCAGTAATGAATGGAACTCCACCTAAATAATTTTTTTCAGTTTATAGACCTTAACAGGGTGGACTCTAACAGGGAACTGGAAAATTTAGGTACGTTAGCCATAGCTCTTTAATTGATCAACATTTAGCTAGCTAACCTTATAGCAGATAAACATAACTTTTTTAACTATGTCAGATATGTTTTTATGGACAACAAACATTCACCATAACAGCCTAACAAGGGTTAACTTTAAAAGTGTGACGAACAGAATAACATTTCAAAAATTAAAAAAAGAAGAAGTTAGGAGTGAGAGTTTGTACTTCATTTTGTACAGTTAAAAATTCAGCGGGAAAAATAAATGATGTAATTTCCTGAAAATGGTCTCAGTGGTCTTTTTTGGAAGTTAAGAGGGTACACTTAAAGGGTGCAAGATGACATCAGGAAAAAAGTAAATGAAGAAAATTGTTTTAATAATAATAATAATAATAAAATAAAAATCAAACAACAACAAAAAACTATAGTTTCGAGTGAGTTATATGTATTAGAGGCAGATTAGCATACTGGGTAGTCTATAACATAATGAAAAAATATTTTGAGGCTATATCATTTCATGGTTTATAGTTCTTGTGGAAGTTGATTACTTCACTGAGAAGGATGTGATAGGCCTACAATGTAATGCATATGTAAAATACAAAATAGTATTTGTAATGTCTATTATATCTCTAAGTGATAAAGAAGACCTAAACATATTTTATATAATTTAAACAATATCTTATAAATGTGACATTTTATAGAAAATATAAGTAAGTAAATCAGACAAAAGTCACTGAATAACAGGAAAGACTCGGTTACTAAGGAAAGTAAAATAATAGTTATTATTGGATTACTTACTAGTTATAACACACTAAACATAATACATAGACTTTGGCTTATCATACGTGCTGATGATGTCTGATCCCCTCTGTCCTCTGTCTGATCCAAAGGAAACTCACCTCCATCTGCTGATTCCCACGTTGGACGATCCTGCAAACCAGGGATCCAGTATGTAAACGCATCTCAGAGTATCAGCTCCTATTATAGAGTCCCGCAGTGATGGGTTATCATGGAGCCTTAAGCCCTTTCTAAACCAGTGAATCGTATTGACCACCATTGCTCCAAATGTACTGTAGTCCCTTGTGAGATCACGAATGCTCCAGCAACTCCCAAACTTCTCAATTCAGGCCAAAAGGTAGATCCAGTGAGGTTTTCTTCAGCCTTGCTCAAGAAAAACTTTTCCCATGTTGAAGCTGGGATCTCTGTGTCCGTTGAATCACGCAGCGAAAATACATTTAACGTTACTTAGTTGCTTTAACGTTCCTTACACAACATGTGATTGACACGATACACGTGCATCAGCAAATTAAGAGTGTGTTCAGAATATACGCCTTGACAAAACACACAACACTACTGTAAAGTTGACGGATTAATATGAAAACAAAAACACGCAAAGGAAAACCTAAACAAAGAAAGCACGCGAGCGAACGTCAACACGGGCACGCGAAGCCCGAAAAAAACAAACGTTCAGCTTATTCCTAAAACATTAAATGCATGCGTTTTTAGATTGTATCCATACATAAGCGTACGTTCTCCGTCCATATGACGATAAAAGCGTCGACTAGACAGGAATATTTACACGATTGTTGTCCTTTAGTTCACCCCGTGAACCATCAACCATTAGTCGACTCCACCCATTCATTGACGCAAACTGCCCCCTACGCAGCTGATTGGTCAGATCCGCCCGCTCACGTAATAGACCATCACGTTTTCGCGGTGTGCTCAACCGCTCACGCAAACCCGCGCACTTTTCTTTCACGGTTTTGTAAAGTCATTGACATGTTCTGGATTAACTTTAACCACGATACACAACGACCACTTAAAATAATACTGCATTTAGATTTAAATACTCAGGAAAAGCTTGTTGTGCCCATGTTACTGCTCGATTCTGATTGGATAATGTGTGAGTACCCGGATAGGCACATGAACAGAGAGGCACAGGGGAACAGATGAGTTTTGTTATGAGAAATATTTCTGCACTAGTAGGACGTAGCTAATTCACTTCAGGTGTAGACCATATTATGGTAATAATTTCACTTCAACTTTAAAGTAAACTAGTAGCAATCTAATAAAATGTTATGTAATTGTTATATAAAGCAATTTTGAGGTGACCGGGGCTAGTCACTGGGGTTTTTATCAGGCTTTTAGCCAAAAGTCCAGTAAGACTTTTTGTTATCGCAGTTCATTTAGTTCGTTGCTTTCAAATACCTATAGCAAAACCCTAAAATTACAATATTTCCGTATTCTTGTTGCAGAGATGGGTAAACAAAAAGTAACAATAAAACTACACTGGCGTACATTAAAGCAATAGGCTAGTAACGACAGGACTGTTCTCAGGACTAGAGTGTCAGTCATAAATTCCTGATCAGAGTAAGTTATATGTTTTTAAAGTTTTTTAAAGCCAATATGAATCATTAATTTGCTTGTTTTGTATTTTGCGATTTTTACAATGGCAGGTTCCTTTGTCGACAATCCTGTAACTTTAGATTGGAGCATGTTGTCATTAAAAAGGTCTACATACAGTGTATCTATTATTTGTCATGCACATCCTGATAAAAGATATACTTAAACATGAGATTCAGGTTAAATGTTGCAATTAATAATCCACAATAAAAAAATCAGCTTCCAGCAGCTTCTGTGAACATAAAGCCCTGCACCTACTTTGATTTGATCGTCTCAAACATTTTGATATTAATGAGCGGTGATAGACCAGCTTAGATGAGAAGGCCGGTTAACTTGGCTTTGTGCAGTATATCCGTGCAGCACCAGAGTACAGTTAATACTAGGCAATTATTTCACATCCTTTATTATACACATCGGAAATAATACAGAGGTCTGGACCATCGTGAAAATGAGGATCCACTCAGTCAGTGACACACAACAACGTTGATGCCTGTACATTTCTTTCAGAAAACAACGTGTGACGCATGTTTTTCAGACGCAAATCTAATTTGGAGTAGCTTCTTATGAAATTGCCTGTGGTAGTGGAACAATTTGTAAAAATAGTTTCATTGTTTAAAAAGAAAAAAAATTCTTCAATAGAAAATTTTCTAGCGACTGATCGCATCTAAATTTTTTGAATTCACAGAAATTAAATTCGGCCCACTGAAAATTTAGATGTGATCAGTCACTTGAAAATGTTCAATTGAAGACCTGAGTTTTTTTTACAGTGTATATATTACATTATATATTATATTTCTACTATTCTAGTTTTAATGTATAACCAGGGGACCCCCCCAAGGTCATTTTTTAGGCCTTATGCTTAGGTCAGGGACCCCCCAGACCCCTTCAATTCGAGCTCTGGCTATTACTTTTCTTCACATCAGCGTAGTGCATTTGGTACAAATCTTGTATTTGGAGGCAATGAATGGCCTAGTTAAAAAGATCTGTATATTGATCAGGATGTGGAGAATAAAACATTGCAATTCAGAGTGGGAACTTCTACATTGATCCAAGACATAATTAGTTTATTGATTAGGTTTGCACTTGCCTTTAGATGCTGAGAACATTAACATACAATAAAGTAAATGAGGTAGTTTATCTTTTAAAGTTCAGGCCTTTCTGCTGATTTAAAATGATAGATGTTTTAGGTGTTAATCATTGAAATTAGTCTGGACAGACCTATATGTTAACCAGCTATTCATATATGTTATACTTATGAAATTATTGACAGATTTTAATTGAAAGAGTTTAATTGTAACACCACTTACCCATGTCTGAGCTCAGTTTGTTAAGTGAATAACGTGATGGTTGTTTAGGTTGATGTTTTGTTGAACACTAGATGGCAGTCTACGACAATATGCTAAATTCAAGTGCCTATATCCAGTGAAAGATCATTGAGCTGATGCTCGTTATGACATACAAATTAATTATCAGATTAAAATAGAATTGTAATTAAACTATGAGGTTCAGTGGGATTCATTAAGGAAAAATTGTTACTCTTGGCAAAAACTTCTTGAAAACCGGTATATCTAGTCTCCAAAGAGGTCAGTGTTGAGTAAAATATGGTCCCCTTCAAAGCAAGTGTATTTCAAGTCAAAAAGTGGAATGCATGCTTACTCATGATACAGTGACTGTTATCTGCTGTAATCTTAAGTCTTTAACATACGAGTCTTGATGTCCTTTTGAACTCTGTTATTGTTGTTTTTCTTGGTACCATATACTTACTGCATTCGTCTAAGCTACTTGGAAAATAAGTTTTATCTTTAGGTTTACACTGAAAAACATATGACCTTTACAGACTGTGGGAGTGAAGCTCACAAGAACCCTCCATTCAAGATGACTAATATATTATGCATACTCTTCATTATTAATGAACAGGAATCTCGTTACTCTGAGCCCCATCTGAGAGGGAGAATGGGGAAGAGGACAGGTGTTCATTTGATCCCTTGCTTTTTTTTCTTCAAACATGCTGCCCTGCTTGATCTACTGGATCAGAGCAGTTTCATGCATGCTGACTACTAGTTGTATAAAGTCTATTTGTTTTGGCCACTTAAGACCATTAGATCTAAAGCTCTGTCTTTACTCCAGAGACCAACTGCAGTTGATTTAGCTACTGATGGAATTCTCGGTACATGGAATGCTTTATCTTATCAGAGTAAAAATAGTATGTCTTCTCTGACTGATGTATCTATCTCCATCTGGCTATCTGTAGGTTTATGTCTACATAATCTGAAATGTTCTTTACATCATAACAAATTCTTCAGAAATGATGGTTAAAACTTTATGCAAGTGAGTGTAAAAAGGGCAGTTTCATTTTTATCCTGTCTGACATCTCTATCTATTTTTTAGAGGGGATCTCCAGATGACCAGAAGTGCATCACGCAGTACCAGGCACATTCAAAACCAACTGTATGCAGCCCTGGTCCCTTCAGCGTATTGGATGCAGTACAGTATGTGGCTCCTCCTCCAACTGACGCTTCGCAGCCTTCAAACACACTGGTGTGTGTGCCATAATAACACCACTGCTCCTTCAAAGTTGGGGGCGCATTTTCAACAGTGAACGCAACAATTTGGAAACTCGCCTGTGGCTTTCCAATAACATAGTGGACAGAATAAAGCCGTCAAGCAGTGGCGTTTGTTTGCAACGGAACGTTTTCCCTTGTTTCCAGCCTGGTGGACAATATGAAGTGCAGTTATGGCAAAAAGCGGTAAATCCGTAGTGAGGACCCTGGAGGATTTGACGCTGGATTCGGGTTACGGTGGAGCCGCGGACTCCTTCAGGTCATCCAGCTTGTCTCTGTGCTGCTCCGAGGCGCACATCTCCTATGCGCATGGAGGGCACTGCTGGCATCTGACCGACTCCATGCGCAGTCGACACAACAGCCTAGACACCGTCAACACCGTCCTGGCCGAAGACGGCGAGACCCTGGAGTGTTCCGGACACTGTGCGAAACTTCCCGAGCTTGAGGATGTGCCCTGGAGCCTCGGGGAGGTGGAGAACGCGCTCAACAAGGAGGAAGAGTTGAGGTTCGGGACCGTGTCCGCGGATCTACTGGCGCGTCTCTCCGCGCTCGTGAGCCGCGCGCTGGTGAGGATCGCCAGGGAAGCGCAGCGGCTGAGTTTGCGTTACGGCAAGTGCACCAAATACGAAGTCCAAAGTGCCATCAAGATGATACTATCGTGGACCATCTCGGTCAACTGCATCGCCGCGGCGCTCAGCGCGCTGTCCATGTACAACATGAGCACCGAGGATAAATTCAGCCGGGGGAAATCGGAGAGATGCGGCTTGGTCTTCTCCGTGGGGAAGTTCTTCAGGTGGATGGTGGACAGCAGGATCGCGGTGCGCGTCCACGAGCATGCGGCTATATACCTGACCGCCTGTATGGAAAGCCTCTTCCGAGAGGTCTTCACCCGGGTGTTGAATAGCTCGGTGGTGGAGAAGGATAACGGGATACCCAAATTTACACTGGAGTCCTTTGAGCAGGCTCTGAGCAATGATTCGGAGTTGTACGGCCTCCTTTTGCCCTATCAGCATCTGACATGTGGGAAAAATGCCAATGGTAAGTTGTACACTTCAAAAGCAGTTCATCAATCTCACAAAATCAATAGATGAATTGATTGTTTGCTTGTTTATTCTGGGAGAGGGTGAACACCTGTTTATGCTTTTATGCCTCACGTTGCTTTCAGAGTTTAATTATTGTAATGTGGTGCTGGAACTGATGGAAAAATCTTAACTGGCTATGATGTTTATACAGTCATTGACATTAACTTTTAGGCAGATTGCCCAGAGACTGACATCATCTGTGGATATTATTTCAGGGCCTCAATGACTGCTTTTACTTGCACAAGAATATTGCAATATTAATCAGAAATTGGTTTTAATGTACTGGTTATGTAAGCGTCATTAAATATATTAGCCTTATTACGCCAATATTCAGATTAAGATTATTGTGACAAGATAGTTGTGAAATGGCAAGCTATTGTCAAATTGGTTATTAGCTGCATTTACATGCACAACAAATAAATTAGGTCATTTTGTTTTATTTATTAAGGACATGAATGGGATTTAATGAGCTGACTGAGTTACTATTCAAAATGACAAAATGGAGCATAATAAATGGCAAGGTCATACTTAAATTTATTTTATGGATATTAGAATATGGCCCTTAATTGCAAAATAATGTGCATGTAAACACAGTAATTATGATTTTTGGCCCTCTGAGCTCAAAGATGTGAGATATAACTTAATTTATGCACTTTGATTTATGTGTTCTTGGACGTATTGTACATTAGACATAGTTTGGTTGTGTGTGCCTTGTGTATAATTTAATGATGTGTTAGGGAGCGGTTCATTTCTAATACCAAGCTCAGCTGCATTTTCCATGGGTAATCAGCTCACAGTACCATCTTGTTCTTCTCGTACAGTTATGGTACTTATGAATGTGCCATCCAGAATGTTTCCAGGCTTTAGTTTACATGCAGGAGAGCATAATCCAAGTGTCTGGCCCTGGAGCAAAAGGACTATTCAATGTATAACTTCCAATAATGCTTGGGCAATAATGTGGACTTGACAGTATTGCAGCACCAAAGAGAGTGATGATGTCATTGATTTAATACAGCTGCCTGGAAGAGAGGGGCTACTTTAGTCTATTGGTGTCCATGCACGCGCACACACACACACACACACACACACACACACACACACACACACACACACACACACACACACACACACACACACACACAAACACAAACACACACACACACACACACACACACACACACACACACACACACAAAACTATACACACCATATATCAAGTAAAGTCTTGATGAATGACGAAACGAAGGAGTCTCAGATTAGTAGTGTGTAATGGACAGACGTCATTTTCCCATTTCCGAGTGCTCTCACCTCTGTCGGAATGCCTCATTTTGCATAGATTAAGAGGTGAGCGTTTCGACAAACCAATTACGAGGAGATTACATCTCCTCTGTAGTAAGGTACATTTCTTCCTCAAGAGTGGTTTCAAGATAATAGCCCACCTTTTGTTCTTCTCTGGATAGCTGTTTTAATTGCACTAGAGTTTTTATTTTGAGAAACATAGAGCCTTCTTCCCCTGTAAATTCTGTTAGAGTTAGAATAGGCATACATTTTAGACATGCAATTGTTACACAACCTCTTAATTTTACTTGAATATGCATAACTGCATTATATGCGTTCCATAATGCAATCTGCAAGCTTCCTCCAGCCTGCCCTGCTGTGGTTTAGATGTGGAGGCAGTTGGATCAGTTGCAGAGGTGGCCTGCTTTGAGTTACCAGGTCTGTTGTGTTCCTGTGTGTGTTCTGTGCCAAGCACTGAGGGATATTCTAGTGTATATGTGTGTGTGTGTGTGTGTGTGTGTGTGTGTGTGTGTGTTAATGGAGGCAGTGTTAGGGAGTCCAAGCATGACACGGCTCTAGTTGTACCAGGCTGCCCCATACACAGCAGGTTCTTTACTGTCTGGAGCTTTGGGTGTCAGGGATTTCTGCGGTGGGTTTGCTGGAGGCATTTGAACAATTAATGGTAATGTTGGAGGATGAGGTAACAGTAGAGTCTTGGTTTCACAGATTATTATTTTTAATACTTTAAACCCATGTGTATTTTTATCAATAAGGAATCACTGAGAAATGTGAAAGCAGCACAATCGCAGTCAGAATTCTGGAGGATTGAAAAAGCTAACAAATGATTCTAATCTTATGGTGCTTTTACACCTGAGCGTTTGTTTCAGAACCTGGTGTGTTTTCTCCCTTGGTTTGGTTTAGACCTATGTGAACACGGCAATCACGCACGGATCCGCACCAAAACAGAGGATTGCAAACAAACTTTGGACGGTTCGCTTGAGGTGTGAAAGCAATCCAACCCAATGGACCAACGTAGTTGAAAACACATCACAGTTGAAAACCAAAAGTGCATTCATCTGTTGTGTAATTGCTTTTCTCTGTGTGAGAATGCTGTCCCGATGAACCCTTGATTCCTGCTCTAGCCTCATTATAACATAGTATTTGCGTGTCTTGACGCTGTTAACTCTAGACAGCGCTGGGATATCCAGAGAGAGTGTGTTTGAATTTGCTGCAGTATTACTACGAATGTAGTTTATAATTTAACAGCGGGAATGATGGCTACATTTGTATAGTGTTTGCGTGTCTCAACAGTTACAAATAAAGCCACAATAAGCTCATGGAGTGAACTTGTCAATCATCTTGATGAATAACGCAGAGGAAACTATAACTCTGACCAATGAGAGGACAGGTGTACTCCTATATAACTTGAATAAACACATTTTGGTAGGCTTTGAAATGTTACCTTGTGGAAGGGAACCGAACCAAGCAGAAAAAAAATTAAGATATTAAGTCCCCATTTCGAAACAAAACAAACAAGATTTATAGGTGTGAAAATGCCCTTAATTAATCAATTCAATTAGTCACACTCAAAATCCATTGATGTCTTGACTAATCTCTCTGACAAATTTGCACTTGGTCATCAGATTCTCTTCCCACAAACTTTGCTGTAAATGCAGATGATTAGCCTGACGTCGTCATACTCAGATTCTGTTCAGAATATGAGTCTGATACTGCTCCATTGGGCTGTGATTATGGGGTGTTTCAACCGAACCAGGGGGAAAAAAGCCTCTGCACTCAGTTGGATAGATATACAACCAATCACAGCAACAGAGTAAATGCTGCAACATACTCCGCAAGAACAGAGAAAAAAGTTCTCGCTCCCAGGGCTGCGAGAACAAAAGTGCGTCATTTACAATCTCATTTTGAGAGAAATAGTAAAGGTGAATGCATACGAACAAGTTTTCCGTTTAGGATTAAAACAAATTCAACTCAAACGCTCTTTGGTGATGTGGATGATTACGCTACTGTTATACACTACCAATTTGATTGGTCTGAACAGCTGTGGTTCGCGCATAGCTGCTCCACAACGGAGCAAGTCCAGAACGAACTTCCCGACCTCATATGTTGTGGGCGGGGCTAAGTTCGGCTGGCATCCAGGCTAATTGATAATAACATCACCATGAAATTTGTACCATTCTGTAGAGCAGCAATCCAACAGGAAAGACAATGCAAATAAAAAGCAAAGGTGACAACACAGAGACACCTCTTGGGGTGGGATACCTGCCTAACTTGAGTCTATAGGGAACAATTGACAAAAAGTCAACAACAAAAAGTCAAAGCAAGAGGAAGTTTAATGTGATCGACTCGGGCAAACCTATATTGCACAATGATGTATTTTAAAGAAGTCATAATAAGGTTGGGTGGTATGACCAATTACTCATCTCACCGAATGACAAATTTTATGTCGCAATATATATATGACACAACAGTATTTGTGTTGTAAATTGCAATACTATATGACACAACAGTATTTATGTCACCATACATACATATGACACATATATAACAAAATAGTTTCTATGGAAATTTAAGCCTCAGATGTTTTTTTTATTATATACTTGATTATTTTTTTGTTGCATAGATAATGGTCACTACATTAATATGATGTTTTTAGCAAATTATTACAATTTTAAATAGACAGACAAAAAATGACATAGTTTAATAATAACAATAATATAAATATAATAATAATACTAATAATAATATTTGTGTAATATTTTTAATGTTATTTTATAAACTCTACATTTTTATATATTATTTAATGTCATTATAGATAATGTCAATAAATTATAATCAAGTTTAAGACAAGTTGTTAATATTATAGTTATTATTATATGAAGACCATGGACAAATAATATAAAATTATTAATAATAAGAAGAAGAAGAAACTGACGCATTCACATGATTTAGTCCACTCTGACAATTTTTTTTTGACAAAGACATTAGAGAGTTAAAAGCACAGACGACGATCTTCTGTAGGCATGTGATGTAGTATGTATGAGAGCGAAGCCCAAATGTACAGATGGCTCTCAGCATGACCGATGTGGCAGGTCCTGAGAGAGAAACACTCCTCTATTCATCAAAATGTACTGAACTATAAAACATAATGAGCTGAGCATTACACACTGTGTTTCTCACTCGAGCACAAGTGTGTGCGGATTCACCCACACACATGCACGCACGCACACACACACATTCCAGCTCTTGTAAATAAACAGACACACATATGGATGCGTGGCAGGAGTGAAGGCACCCACATTCACACAAACACACATACACATGCTCATAGACAACATACTGGGTTAATGATGTGGCACTAATTTTTTATGTAGGTCTATTAATTTATTTCAATTAAATCTTTCATTATTTTTCAGATTTTTTATTTATTTCTGTTTTATAAAATAAAACTGAAGTTATATAGACCATGATTCGAATACTCATTTTTATGAAGGTGTTTTGATCAAGTTCTGAATTTTTTATGGGGCAGAAATGTCAAGGTCTTATAACCGTGAATGAGATCGTTAAAAATTAAATGTCTTGAGGGGGAAATATAGTATGGCTGGAAATATAGTATCTGGTTTTTAAATGATTTCTTAATAGGAATAAGAATTAGTGAAGTAATTTTACATAAACTGTCGTGGAGTAAATAGCATGCGGGATGCAGTTCAAGGTCAGTATGGCTCTAATAATAAATATGTATATAAAAAAATGTAATAACTTGTAATGTAATGGAGGTACATACCGCAAACATCTCTTCAGTATTTTGTCACAGACTAGAATGAAATTACAAGCAGTCCTCACAGCAAAGAGTCATGATAAGCAAAGGCGCCCGAGACCAGAGGAAAACCAGACCTTTATCAATGTAATGCCCAGACAGTTTACAGTTCAGCATTACAACATTCAAAGGGAAAAATACAGAGATGCATTTGTGGTGACTGCTATCAGCAAACTCTTAGCAGTAGACAGTAATGAAAAAGATCAGTTTCTGGCGCAAAGTAATGAACACATTCCCACAAACCCAAGGTCAGACAGAGGTCAAACAGCCTCCTTCAATAGCAATCGATAACCCTAAGGGTTTCAGCTTACTAGTTTGTCACTATGTTCAATAGTTTAAACAAGCTTCTAATGCTATATTCCACTTGGTATGATTCCTATCATGTATTAAAGGAATGTTCTGACTACCATTCAAGTGAAGTTCTATGTGTCATGCTGTCGGTTATCACAGGCAACTCATTGACCTGTCATTTGGTTGCAGAAAACAAGCAAAAACCTTGTTTGCTGTTGCCTTACAATAGTAGTCTATGAGGCATTCTGAATGGTTAAAATGGGGCATAACACACACAGTTTCTGCCAATCTCATGTTGATCAATCTCATGAGTCTTTATTTTTATTATATTTCTAAAGACAGATACTCTATACCGATTCTTTCCGAAAATATTCGAACTCGTGAAGGCGTGCAGTGGGCGGAGCTAAAGTATATTGAGAACACACACACTCCCTGAATAACATTTGATTCACTATACGTTTGTGTTGTTGACATTAAATGCACTTATGCGTGCTGATTGCTAAAAAAACAGGCATTTGATGCAGTTACACTCACCGCCTGCAGTTTCGACTCATGATCGGCAACAAACAAACACACTTGCAGAACTCTATTGCTGCTCCGGGAAAACAAACTGCATCCACTGTTTCCTTAATGCTGGGTTATTTAGGAAGCTGAACAAGGTTATCTTTCCCTCAACCAGAAACACACTTCTTTAGTGACATTGCTACGGTGGCCTAGTAGTGCAGCTGTACTAAATTAAAACACAACACAACAGAAACAAGCCACAACATAACGAAATTCGCACAACACAACAAAATAACCACAACAAAATGAAATCGCCACAACACAACGGAAATGCTCCCGACCACGAAGGGGCTCTCGGAGTACAATAAAGTTATTTTTCCTTGCCATTGATTTATAGATTGGCCAGTCTTACAAAGATATAAACACTACGATCAGTTTTAAGTGTAACCATTGTATATCAGCATGAAATATCAATTCAAAATCATCTACATACATTATAGCTGCATATTTATACTCGTGAACGCTTTTACTCGCTATCATGTCACTATAGAACAGTGGCAAGGAAAACTAACTTTACCACGCTCCGAAAGCCTCCTTGTGGTCAGGAGCATTTCGGTTGTGTTGTGGCGATTTTGTTGTGTTGTGGTTTAATTTAGTACGGCTGCACTACTGGGCCACCAAACATTGCTGATTTTGTGGTCTAAAAACAAAATGACAGCGCTGCAGACGTAGCCTGACGTGGTCATACTCAATTCTAGTCAGAATATGAGTCTGAAACTGCTCCATTGGGCTGTGATTATGGGGCGTGTTTCAACCGAACCAGGAAAGACCTCAATTGGACAGACCAACAACCAATCAGAGCAATGGAGAGACGCATTGTCAAATGTCAACAGAGTTCAACTGCACTGTGTTGCCAAGTTCGCGTTTTATTTTTTTGCTGGTTGTTTTATTTTTTTAAATTTTAGCAGACAAGTTTGCCAAACTAACACACATTTTACCCCCCAATTGCCATTTTTTCCCCGGAGAACCCCCCGAGAAGCTATTGTTTAGGGCTAGTGTTTGACGGGTTTTGTTGTAAAAACTTGGCAACCCTGTCTGCACGCACACTGGAATAAACGATCTTTGCCGGTGTTGTAAAATATTAAATTATTTAATGATACACAGAGTACTTACCCAACATGATCATCATTTCTGAGAGAAATTGTGAAGGTGAAGGCATATACAAACAAGCTCTCCATTCAGGATTCGAACAAATATAATCCAAGCGCCTTTGATGAAGTGGATGATTACGTTACAGTTTATCAACTGTTCGTCATCGTCTGAAGCTCGCCCTGATGATTTCATTGGTCCGAACAGTTTCTGTTCGGAGATAATTACTCCTCTATGGAGCGAGGCCAGACCGAACTGCCCGACCTAAACATTTTGTGGGCGGGGCTAAGTTCGGCAGGCATCCAGGCTACTGCAGACGGCTTCTGTAACCTGAATGAAGCTTGTTGTTAAGGTCTTGCTCTATTTCTAGTTGATGTGCGCACACGCTCTTCCGGAAGAAGTGCCCATTCAGACAGGTTTTATTTTGGCAGAACTGTACCTATTCATACATGTTTGCTGCTGTTCTTAGAAGATGCCATTGCTGCTCACATCCTGTAGAGATCTCTTCTGTGTTAGTGAATAGATTGGTGATCCTGTAAAAGAAAAAGACATAAAGAATGAAAGAGACGGAGAGAACAAGAAAGCCACAAACAGTGAATGTAGTGGTGCTCAGCCAGCACACAAAAGGCTGGTGTAATTCAGAGCTTTTTTGAGTGGAAGGATTCGTTTCTTTTCATGTCAGACTATACCATGGTGTGCGTTTTGTCTGTGTGCATGTCTGTATGGTCATGAAAGATTTGTGTGTGGGAAACCACCACATGTGCAAGATTGCATTTATAAATGAGCACACCGAATCAAAACAACAGAAACCATAGTTCATATTAAGGTGTACAGAGTTCTTTCACTTTGGACTTGGAAAAGCAAAAGTCTGTCATCCTGTATGACCGATTGCTACAGCTTCATCCTGTGTAGTTGGCATATGGTTTATATTATTTCAAGGTATGTGTGTGTGTATGTATTTTTTCTGCTTTCATGACATTTTTATTACAAACACATGCTCCTTCCAGAATAAGACATTTCATGTAAAAAAGGGGGCCACTGCTTACATGATAAGGAGTATATGTATCACCATGGCTCACTTTCTGGAGAGGATGGACACATGCGTTCAGTTAACGGTGAAAATTGCCACAAGTTATACAGCAGAAAATTACATTTAGAAAGAGCATCCTTTTTTCCCCCAATGACATAAACAAGAGAAATCCGTGTGCAATCACTGAAGTTGGTCTGTTGTATTTGATTCTGTTTTCCATTAACGTGGCTGCTTATTACTGTACTGCTTTGCTGCTTACTCAGATGCCATGAGACATAGGTTGAGAGATATTTACGAAATTTAGCAAAGCTTTAAAGGTTTTTTAAAAGCTGAAAGCATTCTGACCAATTTTGGAATCGTGAAACGCGGGCCTCGTAACAGAAGGGGCCTCTGCTTGGGCTCAAAAAAAGAGGTTGGTAATAATAAAGTTTAAATATTATATAAAAACTCCTAAAATTGAAGATAAGGGGGCATATTTACTAAACAGGGCAAATTATGGCATGCGTGTGATGATGATGCAGTAGTTGCACTGTATTTACAACGTACGTAGGAGACTTGCAGAGGCTAGAATGAAATTGTTAAATAAAGTCTATTATTTTAATTATTTTATAATTAATTATTTAATTATTTTTATTATCATTACGTCATTATATGTGTTTGTTTTTGCACACAAAAAGTATTCTTGTCACTTCATAACATTAAGGTTGAACCACTGAATGCCTTCATATGTCTTCTGAAGATGAACGAAGGTCCTACGGGTTTGGAACGACATGAGAGTGAGTAATTAATGACAGAATTAACATTTTTGGATGAACTAACATTTTAAGCATTTTAATACCACACGAGCAAGAGTGATGTTTTCCCAAATATCAGCACGTTTGAAAATGTGATATTGATTTTATACTACAGCTCAATAAAAATAAGTGAATATTGTGTGACTTACATTTTAGACTCAGAATATTGTTTGATTTTGCCATCGAAAACAAATCCACAGTAGCTCCACGTCTCAAATCAACACAGTGATCTTTTATATAAATCATCTAATGAATGATGCAACTACATCCCTTATAAAGGTTGCGTTTAACTCTACTTTTAGATGGTTTAGAAGTACTGTGCAAAAGTCTTAAACCAGTACAGACTGCACGATTTTAGCAATCATATTAGATGATTATAAATCAAACTGCGACATGGATCTATTTAACTCGGGTACAACATGCATGTAGACTATGATGATCTATTGACCTATTGACTCGTAGGCTATGATGCAAGTTTCTTTAGAAGAATAAAACATCACCAGCATGTGCTAGTGGTACATAAAATCACCATAATGAATCACAGTTTTTATATGTGCTGAAAGAGGAAGGAAAAAGAGCTTTAAGTTTTAGCACCATGTTGCGTTTATTTCATGTCACATTTTTATTGGCTGGTCAGTAGACTTAGGTCGTATAGCAACAAACACACTTTGCGATGATCATGCTGAATTCATGACACTGGCAGGCTGTCTTTGGTTTGCAAGACTGTGACAACGGCCATCTTTGAACGTCTCTCACTGTACGACATACTGTATGACCATATGACCACCAATGAGCCACGATCACAGAAATCGCCCATGATTGATTTACGGTGACAATCTTGACTGGGACAGACGGAAATCGTACAAAAGCTGTTATAAACAGAAAGGGTGATCACACCAAATGTTGATTTGATTAAGGCAATATCATTTAATTGATAAATACAATTTATTTATGACATTATTTTTAAAGGCATCCTCAATTTAAATGCCTAAAACCTTTCACAGTACTGTAGCTTTGTAGGTAGTTGTCTTTGAGACGTTGCCGCAGTTCTTTTTGATTGTGTGAATTTGTGCATATTGGTCGTTCTGTTTTTGCACTTTGTGTTTATTCATTTGTGTGTGTGAATCTTAGCCATGGGGAACGTTTTTGTAACTGAGTCATTAGAATATTTTATGCCCCAGTCGTGGAATCCTGGCTGGCCCCGGTGGTGAGTGTGATTAAGATGATGGATGACAGAGGGTGTGATTTATGCAAACAAAGAATTCAGTTATGACTAAAATACTGTGGCACAGTGTTTGAGATTTCAAACCACATCGTCATATTTTGAGGTGTTAGACATGACTGATAGGAAGAACTTTTTGTGACCTTTCCAAAATGACATCCAGTAGAGCTGATCAATCTGGTCATATGAAAATCAATCTCTGTATTACCGTCTAAAGGTTTAAAGTCAAGAAGACCTTTTTTTGTAGAAATGAATATGTTTATTTACAAAGGACACATTCAATTTATCAAAACTGACCGTTAAGGCATTTGTAGTGCCACAAAAGATTTCTATTTAAAACATACGCTGTTCTTTTGAAATTTCTATTTATCAAAGAATCCTAAAACAAAAATGTACTAAAAAGTTTCCACACAACCGTTTTTAAACATTGAACATACTAATAAATGTTTCTTGATCACCGAATCTGCATATTAGAATGATCTTGCTTGAATATTCAAAATATTGGCCAGCACTTGTTAGAATGGTATATTGTTGAATTGCTGTATCACTGCTTAACTGTCATGACCCATCCTGTCATCTCTCTGTGGTGACTCATTAGTCTGCTGTCTTTCTGTTTCCTCAAAAGTTCCCCCTTTTAGGATTTTCCTCTCGTGGTTCTCTTTCAGGAAGTCTTTAAGGAAGTCCCTATTAGTTGTTCTAAACATTTTCAGAGAAGTTTGCGTAATTTTACTGGTTTCAGGTGACTTTTCTTTGATGTAATTAGGGGAAGTGGTCCACCAGCAGATGGCTCTAAATCATGTTGTGACCATTAATCACATGCACATGGGCATCATGCCTGAACGCTAATGATGATAACCAGTTGTTTGAAAGTATGACTGATGGTTTTCATTTCTTCATTTATGTATTACTTGATATATAGGCTCCGCATTAGGTGCCTTGCTCTCTGAATTTAGTTTACAATGCTGCCTTTGAGGAAGTACCTAATAAGAGCGCACACAAAATAAAATAACTACACGCCCAGGCATGTTAACAAATGCAGCATACGTAGCGCATTTACTAATGTGCTACATCAGAGATGCTCATAATCGTAAATTCTGACCTGCAAGCTGTGTGGGCCACAGAATCACAATGAATTACTGTTTACACATACACTTAGGTGTTTCATGGCCAAATGAAGTGCTATGGATCATGTTTACTGGGCTAACTCACTGCACATCTGAGATTAGCCCTTATCTCCACATCATAATATTGCCCTGATGTGGTTATAGATGCAGTTTTTCAGAAAGATATCATCTCATTGAGTCTCAAGTTACTCACTCTATCCTCGCCATCTAAAGCTATAAAGCTATAAATAGGTTTCTACTCCATATCCAGGAAAAAAACCTACCCTGCCATTTTCTATTTGTCTTCAGAAAGTATGCTCCCCGATTGTGTCTTGTGCATTTCCCTTAGGAAGTGGGTTGTAAGCGCTTGCCTCACATAAGAAAGAAGTAATCTTCCCGTGTGTGTGCCTGACCAACCAAAAGCCTTGTGGTGCACGGTCAGAGTTCCTAGCGTAAAAACGTTTCCATCCAATTTAGTCCATTCACTCTCATAGCAGAGGCCGAAAGTAGGGCAGCCAATGGCTAAACGCTGAGCTGCCTGGGTAAACCTTTATGTGAATGGAACGATAGAGTTGAAGCTGGCAGTCGTTTCGACCTGGAAAGCATAATGACGTAGTCTAATCAAACAGGCTCACTGAAAATCCACTCACTGTAGCTTCGCTTGCACCAGACCGCATTCTTTAATAGGGCTGTCAAAAGGAGAGTGACCATCTGGAAAACAAAGTATTGGATGGAGTATGTCATAAAATGTTGAACTTTTCCTCTCTACATTGCTTCAGGAGCGCACTACCAAGCTTTGCTTGACTTTAAAGGAGTAATATGATGAAGAAATTCTCCATCATCTGAAATAAAATGATTTAATGTACTATGAAAACACTGCAGCTTTCAAAATTTAAAACTTTGTTTCAGCTCGGATTGTGATTTTGAACTGTCAAACTGTTATTCAGACTTGGCGAACTTACTGTTATTGAAGGATGGAGCTGTTAGAGCTGTTATATTGGAGCTGACAGCAAAATTCTGTTACTGATTTTTTTAATGTTAAAAAGGGAGTTCACATTAAAGTCTTAAAGGCACAGCAGCATGAAAATGAAATAAAAATGACAATTCTGTTGTCTTTTATTTCATAAATTTGTGAGGTTATGAGAAAAGATTAGGATTATTTATCAAAATGTATTATTTTGTGTTCCACTGTAGAAATACAGTTTGAAACAACAGTATGACTATTTAAAGGGGTCATGACATGCATTTTTTAAGTTGTAATATGTTCCTTGAGGTTCACTTATAATACTAGATTAAAACATTTGTTGAGACAAACTTTAAGTTGTCTTGGCAGAGAGCCGATCAGAAAGTTTAAAAAATTTGAAATAGTTTGATAAGTTTAAAGTTTAAACAATTATTTTAACCTTTATTCTGATCCTCTGTCTGAAATGATCAGTTTTTAAGGGGCGGCCCCTTTAAGCCTTGTCTGTAAACGGACAATTTTATGATAACATCATTGTTACAGGAGGTCTTACGGATGAGGAACGACATTAGTGACATCAATTTCATTTTTGGGTGAACTAACCCTTTAATCTATTTTAGTCACTGAATTGGTAAGGAAACAGCGTGTTGTTGCTCAGAGACGCGATTATAGTGCTGTGACTTTGTTTTAAATGTTATACTCGTTGGCGAAATAGAGTAAAAATGGGCAATATGGTTTCTAAAATGTAAGTCACTTAATATTAAATTCTTGTTTAGTAAACTTGTATAAAATCTGTATAACATTTGTTATCATGCTGATATCTGGATTCTTACTGTAATATTTATTAAAAATAGTAAATTTAAATTATATAGACTCACATGCAGTGAAAACGTGCACCCACACTAGTCAATTTGTATGCACATTGCGCACGCACACTCTCTGGGTGTGTGTGAGGGATATACTCGATAATGTCAGATCGCACATCGTTAAAACAACAATTACGATATTATCGCACACCCCTACTGTTGTATGTCATACTGTTGTTTATTGTGTCATTTTCTTCTTCATGTGAGAATGACATCGATCTCTACACCACGGCTATCGTAAGGGTGGTGTTGGCAGTGGAAACGCGAGCCTGATCAGGGTTTAGCGTCCCTAATCATACTGAACTGTACTGTACTGAACCATACCGTTCATTGGAAACAAGCCTGCTTTGTTTATAATGAAGATGATGTTTTAAGGTGCACTGTATACATTTTAGCAGCATCTAGGGGTGAGGTTGTGAATTGCAACCGATCACCCCTCCCTTTTTAAGCACATAGAGAAGCTATTGTGGACAACACAGGACAAAGATGTCGTCGTCTGAGACAGCAGAGAGTAGCCAGTGCTTTGTAGGGCAGTTTTCTGTTTAGTGCTAATGTAGAAACATGGGGGCGCAAAATGGCGACTTGACTGTAAGGGGACCCACGGTGTATGTAATAAATCACTGAAAGCATAGTTATGTATATTATATTGCATTTCTGTCAATAGAACCTCATAAATATTACACACTGCACCTTTAATCTATGAAAATTTCAAGATCTTTTAGTGGTACAAATGACAATTGACCCAAATGTTAAGAATCAAGTCAAATTTGATTTCTCATGTCATGACCCCTTTCAAGTTTTGCTTGAACTTTTTTGCCCTTCTTTAATTCCACAGGTCAAATAGGGTGGACAATGGTCAGAAAAGCTTAAAAGCTTATTTTTTAACATTTAAAAAAATTATAAGGAAATTAAAGAGCAGTTCTGGTTAATTGTAGCATATTATCAGTGACTCATATACAGTACACTATCCTCCCACTCGTACAGGCATTCATATGAGGTGACAAACGTGCTGATTTCTGTTTTCTTATTTCTCAAGGGACATTAGCCTTCGTTCAAGCCTTCGCACAATCCATGACAAAAGAAAATTCCATGGTTGCACAAGATCTGTCTTTTTTTTGGCATTGTTTTAAACCACACTTGCTAAGAAAATAGGACATCAGGTGATTGATTGTGCACTGATTCACTAATTTCAAAATATCTCCGAATGAAACTGAAAGAAAGGTCATTTTAAAGGAAGATTAGACTCATTTAGAAACCCCTTTGTGTTTATTTCAAATTTCCTATATTCTATGCCATTTAAAGGAAATTTCTTTAAAAGAAGAAGTAGGAGTTTATTTTGAAGAATAGGAACAGTGAGGTTTAGTATCAAGGTCTTATATCTTCTACATTCTGTAGCTATAGTGAAATGGTTGTCTTTGTTGTTTCTGTCAGCAATAATATGTTTCAAGGGATCGTGACAGAACTGGTTTATATTTAACAAATATTGTTTTTCAGATATGCGGCAAGAAATATTTAAGTTGTCCAAGCCTGAGGTGATCTAAGGATGCATCACTGTCATTTCAAATCGCTAGCTAAATCAAATTAATTCTAATGAGAATTAATCCATAGTCCGATGATTAAAAGTTCCACGAATTTACAGCATAATTAGCCTCTTCATCCAAAACACAAACAAGTGTTATTGTCTGTATTAATATCAGATCAGTTTCGAATGTGAATCTAACCACAGCATTTGATGGATAACAGGTTATGCAGCAATATAATGTGCAAAGAATACGTAAGAAAACAATACATATACTGCAAGTGTTCATAAGAATGTGGTCAGTACATTTTTTACTTTTACATTCTTACAAAATATTTCCATTTGAAATAAATGCTGTTCTTTAAAAGAAGGTGTATCACGGTTTCTGCAAAAATGTGAATCAGCACAATTTTTTTTAATATATAAATGATAATGATAATTTTTTTTATTGTGCACCAAATCAGCATTAGAATAATTTACGAAGGACCACGTGACACAGAAAACTAAAATAATAATATTTTTGATCAAATAAATGCAGCCTTACATTCTTAAACATTCAGTTTCAGTCCATCTCATGTCAATCTTGAGTACCTATAGCGTAGTATTGCATCCTTAATATATCTGAAAAATGTCTTTAGTTTTATCATATTTATAAAAGAAAGATGCGTTAAACCTTTCAGAATAAAACCGAGCGGATGGAGGCTTATCATATGGGCGGAGCTAAAGAATCACGAGTGTGCGCAGCTATTCCGTTGAGAGCGCCCAGTAAAGCTGTGACATCCTTAAATGTGAAAAAACAAACTCCATCCACTGCCCCATTAACGCTGGGTTCTTTGGGAAGCTGCACAGGGTTGTCTTGCCATGAAAAAATTAACTTCTTTGGTGACATTGTAGATTTGGTCCTGCGACACGTGCATTTGCTCTAGTTGCTCTGGTTGCATGCGTCCCCTTCCCGGAGAAGAGCTCGTACGGCCCGTACAAGGACATTCTGCTTTTGTTGACTTCAAGTGGACTCATACTCGGAAAAAAAACGTTCCAAAACTTGCACTGGAAGGAGTATTTTTGGCACATAAATACTCCATCAAATGTCCAGCTTATTTTTGAAACCTTGTCCATCCAAGTCTTTAAATCCTTAAATCCAAGTCTTTAACAGTGTAAAAAGCACAAATCCGTCGCCTTTAAACATCTAATCAATCTGTACGGTACTACATATCAAAGTTATATAAGATTATACGCTGCATTTCACACTGCTACACCATCACAAAATTAATTCGTCAAAAATTGCTAGAGTTTAAAAAGAGGTCAGTTTTTGGTGATTTGACAGTTGTTTTTTGGGATCCTTGTCAGAGTTCTTCTCTCGCTTGCCTCTCTGGAGACTTTTGACTCTTTAGAGTACGTCGATAGATGTTTACACAGAAAATAGCTCAACACGCTAAAGGGCCCGCATGTCAAAAGAAATCAGTGAACAATAAAGCGGTGTCCCTGCCAATCCCTCTGGCTTTTGTTCAGAACTCATGCAACCAGCCCATCTGTCCTGAGATGCTCCCTCTGAAACGCTCCTGCCTGGCTCCTTTTTATATTAATCTTCCTGCCAAGCACAGCAATTCCCTATGGTAGAGTTGCACTGTAGATTGGAAAAATGTGTTGTGTGTATGCTAATGATGAACCACGCAAAAGGCCTTTGTGATACTTCATATCTATCTCCGAAGTAGGATGCTTTTAAGGCAGGTGCCTACATATTACAGGCTATTTACTTCTGAACCTCATGACAGGTGCTTTATTTTGTATAGAGCGCATGTGAAGGGCATTCTGTGATCGTAGTTTCGGAAAAAAAAATGCTACACTCATTGACTGAACTGTCTCCAACTGAGGTTCTTGTGCAAGACGCAGCAGTGCCTGTCAGCTATAATTCTTGAATTGATATTGTTGTTTAACATCGGTTTCTTATACGCTGCCTTTGACATGGTGGCCTATCGCCTTAGGATGCATTACGCAGAAGAAAAGAACAAGCTTGTTTGAATTACGTTCTGCATGAAGGGTTATGCCACTGCAGCTCTTCCATGTCTGATGGACGTGTTCTGGCAGCAGCATGTGATAAAATACAGAATTTTCAGAAAGAATAATACAGATTTATATTGGTTTAAGAAAAACAAAAAATAGATGAACACCGACAATTTATTTCTCTTTTTCATTTCCTCATTTCCTGTACTCAACCTCCAACTTTCACAGAATTGTGACACTATGTTAACACTCCACGTGCCTACATATGGCTTAAAGGGGTAGGTTCACCACGAAATGAAAATCATCCCATAATTTATTCACCCTCAAGCCATTGTAGGTGTATACGACTTATATATGTATCACATATGTATATGACTATGAGCAAAAAAGTTTAGACAGGTTACAGTTGGTTCAAAACGCAAGACTTCTGACAGGCACCTGAAAATATGAGCACATCGACGCTATACTAAGATAATTACATTGGTTGTCAGTCTGCTATCAGATTAATTTAAACATTTTATTATTGGTTTTAAAAGCTTTACATGATACTGCTCCAACATAGCCGATCTGATACAGGCAAAGAAACCAAAGAGATTGTTACGCTATGATTCATTAAATCTCTTAGTGGTCCCACGGACATACTGGAAAATGAGGGGAGACCGATCTTTTGCAGCGTTGGTCCTAGACTGTGGAATGGGTTACCTCATTATATCTGAAAGTGCTCCAGTCTTAGAGAGTTTAAACGACAATTTAAATATTTTTTACAAGTTTTAAAACATTTTTTTTTGATTTGCCGTTCGATCTTACCTGAGTGTGTGCTAGCGGTGTTTATATGCTTAATTTTATGGTTTTTTTATGGTAGTGTAATGAAATTGATTTTAAATGTGATTTTATAATTATGTTGTCTTGGGTACTTGGGTGAGCACTGTGGTCAACTTGTATAAGTATGTGCTTTATAAATAAATTGAACATTGAACATGAATTTCTTTTTTTCAGCCAAACACAATCAGAGTTATATTTAAAATATCCACAGCATTTCCAAGCTTTATAATGGGAGTGAATAATACCTGTGATTTTGAAGCCCAAAAAAGTGCTATTTAAACCACAAATGCTCATCTTGTAATAGTTCTGTGATGCACGTCCACGACTTCTCGCATTACGTAATCACGTTGGAAAGGTCTCACATGACATAGGCGGAAGGGTGAAAACTCCATCTCATTTTCTCTTCCAACTTCAAAATCCTTATTTTACCTTTTTTTTTTTTTTGCAAAGGGCGCTTGATTTGTAAACACTGGGTCAGTATACTTCTGCATACGTCACAAATGACCTTTCCAATGTGACAATGTAGTGCGTTAAATTGATGATCGGAATCACAGATGAAGTGCAATTTTTTTTGTTTTTAGAAAATGATTATTTCGCTAGATAAGACACTTAACACTGATTTATACTTCTGTGTCGGACCTGCGTCTACGCATGGATTTACCTTTACTTCTGCTACCTTTTCCACGTTGACGTGCAGTTACACATGCAGAGGAAGCATGTTTACTCCTGAGTGAGGGGTTCTGGCAGACCAATCACAGCGCTTGCGGTCTGCATTGAAATGATGCGTTGTTAAATTTTTGGAGAGGTGCACGTCAGGGTATGTCGTAGGCTTCACGTGCAACACAGAGCATAAAGCGTACACTCAACACAGAAGTTTAAATTAGGCCTCGGCTGGGATCGTGTCGAGCCCTTTGACGCTACAATTGCATTTTGCTATTTGGTCCCCATTGAAAACCATGATATGGAGAAAAACCCTGGAATATTTTCCTCAAAAACCTTAATTTCTTTTCAACTGAAGAAAGAAAAACATGAACCTCTTGGATGACATGGGGTAAGAATTCTGGGGTGAACTAATCCTTTAACCCCCTGGAGCAGTGTGGATTACTTTTATGATGGATGGATGTGCTTTTTTGGGCATCAAAATCTCAGGTATACTATTCACTCCCCTTATAAAGCTTGGAAGAGCCAGGGTATTTTTTTTATGTGTTTGGCTGGAAGAAGAAAGTCATACACACCTAGGATGGCTTGAGGGTGAGTAAATTATTGGATATTTTTTGGGTGAACAAGCTTATATAGTTGCACTTTTTCTGAACCCCAGTTTTGGTCAGATGGCTTTCCGATGTAGTGACTGATTTGTAGCCAGGGTCATTATTTCCTGACCTGGGTTAACATCTGCCATGATCACTGTTTGTTTGACCACATAACGCTGGCTCTAAAAATAAACCAGCAGCAGGCAGTTTCTTCCCTGCTGCTCTGTTCAGAGTGTATGTGTGATTTAATACATGGTGTGTGAAGTTTCGCTGTGCTGTTATCAGGTGTGGCATAAATAACTGGACTGATAATTAAATATAATATTTAATACAAAAAGTGAAAGTTAGTGTGTGAGTAACTTTTGTCTTTTGGCCAGAGGGTATGGAATGAGTCAGAGAGGCTTATTTCCATTATTTGATAAGGGACAATGACGGCATGCTTGATTGGTTTGTTCACTTCATTGCTTTGTCATTTAAGTCTAATGTTAGTCATTCAGTGCCAGTGGGAGAGTGTCAGAAACATTTAAACTCCATTTCAGTAGCATGAAGAGTTATTAAGATTATCCTCTTTTTGTTGTAATTGCATCATTTACAGTTGAATGAAACAAGATGATTTATTTGTCATCAGATATACAACCAACAAATAGTTCAGTTTAAACTGGTAAAAGATTAAAGCCATTGGGTTTGGTTAAAGGATATACATATATGATTAATATACTACAAATTCAGCTAAGCTTTTACTGTGGCTTTGAAGCTTTTTTGCCTCTGAAGACACTAGTTAACCCCTCCTATAGGAACAGAAACACAGCATGGAACATTTCATGCCTGTGGCCACAGCCCACAACATGACTGGAAACCATTGAAAGAATCTCTTGCTAACACCCAGCAAACTGACATCATCCCTTAAATATCCAGAGTAAACAAAGTTTCCTGTACTCCATCATGGAAGAACTCCATGTGCTTAGAGTATGTCCTGCAAATACTGTAGAATTTACAGCCTCATTATGTGTCATCGACGATTCATAAGTGGATGGATACAACGCCCACTATTGTGCAGTTGTAAATGTTCATTAGTTCTCGTCTTTGTGGTTTCTAAGGCCCTATGATAGTTATGTCAGGAAGTGCTGCATTCACATCATTTCAGAATAACCATAATTACAACATGACAACTTCTTCTCTGAGCTGAAATGCTCATTTCTATGGCAACGTTTATAACATGGGTGTGGCTTAATCACTCCAGTAATTGTGTTAGCTTGCAAAATGTTTAAGAACAAATAAAAGAAACATACACCAAGTAGCACTGGATATAGGCTTTGTGTAGAGGTTGTTAACTGTCAAATATTTTATTTTTACATTTCAGAAAAAAAACGTATTACTTAATTGAATAAATATAAGCTACAAACTAGTTGTCATTCTTTGTATTTGTATTTATTAATGGGGTTAAGTTTATAAGCTTTTCTGCCAGTAGGTGGCGGCAAATGAATGTCTTGATCATAGACTGTGGTGTCTGTGACTTCACCTGAAGGTTCCGGAAGAGCATTTTTGAAGTGCAAAAGTGGACAAAGCTGGCCGTCGCCATCTTTGCACTGTGCATCAAAAAAAAAGTGGGGCTAAAATCGTGTGTACTCAGCATAATAACAAGTGTTTGAACTGTTTGATTCGTTGAATTGTTCACTCCACCAATTTGTTCAAAACACTGATTCATTAAATGTGTTGTGTGGAGATGCGCAAAGGCTGCTACTTGGTTTGGATCTGTTTTCGCTTGCAAAAACAAAGTAACTGCCAGTATTGTATCTCCAACTGTAAGCTACTCATTATAAGCTTCTTGTGTTATGTTAAAGCAATGTTGTGTAAAGAAATGTTTTTTCCTACATATCCTTCAGCTGTCGTGTCCGCAAGAGGTCACAGTGTGATATTGCTGATATTTGCTCTTTTAATTTGTTGGTTTATGTACACTTGAGTAGGTTTTAGTGCTGTCAATTTAAAAGTGTCATGAACTGGCTTTTTAATTTTTTTATACTGTTGTCTGAGGTCAACTTATGATGTTCGTGTGGTTTTTACATTCAAAAACATGATAACTAATAAGTAATAGGCTATTTTCTACACTGGTTTTGAGGCTCTCTCCAAAACGCTGGCCTCTGATGGGCGTGCAGCACTGGAGACTTGGAAGTAAACGCCCATGGTTAGGATTGGATAAGATTTGCATATTTAATGAGCTTCAGCTCCCCTGTCAGTTCAGTGACATGAGGGAGAGGAGAGAATGAGGGAGAAGCGGCAACCAGAATGATTATCTTGATCACAGGGCTCGTAAATGTCCTTATCAAACAAACACAATGTTTTATTTCTCATCGACCCCGCGATTGATTGGACTATTATTTTTATATTAGACATAGCCCGCAAGATCGGACGATATAAGCGCGAACCGCGCACACACATACACATTCGGCGCACGCCGCCCTTCAGATGTCATCTCGAGAGAGCCTGAGAGAAAATAGCAGAACAAGAACGGAATACTAAGAGATTAATTGGCCTGCCGGGCTTTGCGAGCCCTGACAAGTGTCTGAGTCCAGCATACTAAAGGTATGCTCTGTTAGACACGTACACATAAGCAAAACAATCTATAACAATACTATTACATATAAAAACACATTTTACTCACATGTGTTGCACCATTCCTCTAAATCCTCTAGATCCAAATCCAGCATCGACCGGAGATTTGTTTACAAACGATCCCGCAGTGAACTGAAGTGAATATGTCTTCCCCATGTGAGCTGGAACTTCATTAAAAATAAAGTTCAACCACTCATTCCTAATATTAGGATCCGAAGGAAGCTTATGCAACGACTGTGTTCTTCCACAACCAGGAATAGCGCAATATCTTAATCTTCCTCTGCATATTTATTGTTGTTGACCAGCTGCTAGCACGAGCCGATCAGCTCCATGAGTCGGTGGGCAGGGCTACTGGATTAGACGCGCTGTAGAGGCGGTGTTTCACCGCGCACTGACGTCAGTATGAAGCACAGGACCATTTCCTGGGCCTGGTGTCTATAAAAGCTTTTCTTTGACTAACAATGAAGTTTTCAGCTCTGAAACTTAGAGGATATATTCTTATATTACCTTGACCTTTTATATAGCAAAAGCTCAAGGAAAAGTTGATTCCTCAATTCATCACCCCTTTAAAACTTTATTTATGACAAATCTGATAGTGTAACCACAGGATAAGCCCAGGTTGTGGGGATCTGGACAGTTCCATGGCTCAATGTATGATATGTCTACCAAAGCGATACATAACATTATTTTAGGGAACACAAATTCAGAAAGGTCAATGTAAGAGGTCCAGTACATTATCACTGATTTTGCTGATAAAACCCATGTTTTTTAATTAGGTCTGCTGAGACATAAAAATGACTATGAAAACATTAAAGAAACATTGAGGCTAAGTTTTGCCCTGATAAGATCAGTAGGATGGAGGCAGTCCACACAATGAAGCTTGCTGACATTGGGTTTCTCTGTTACTGAACAAACTTCATCCTGAGTGTTTGATTTGATCTCTAGAGACTGAATTTATTCCTGCTCTCATAGATATGCCCGTGCTAGGCTGCTTTCCCACAGTTGTCAGTGCCATATGGAAATTATTTCACCAATCCACCTGGCAACTCATGTGGCCAAAAGTGATAAGAATGTTCCCTATAATCTAACTGGACGTTTGAGCCTTTATGTAACTGACAGGGGTTCACTTTTCAACTCAGCACACAGTCAGCTGTCGGTGCATTATGCAGAGGACATGTATTCAGTGCCCATGGTCCTATATATGATATTCTGGAGCATCATCGATAAAAGCAGCTTAGGTCAGATCTGTTAGTAAGTGAGTGTACAAGTAAGTAACTAAGTAAGTGCACAAGCATGTCATCAACAGTCAAAGCTGTAGCTGTGGCTGCCATGTTTGTGGCTTACTCACACACGTTGGTCTATGTGGTTTACAGGGACTCTCCATAGGCGCAATGGTTTTTATACCGTACAAACTGTATTTTCTATCCCCCTTCACTGCCACTACCTCTAAACCTACCAATCACAGAAAACATTCTGCATTTTTACTTTATAAAAAAACCATAATTTAGTGTGTTTTTAAAGCTATTTGAAATATGAGGACATTTGAAATGTCCTCATAAACCACATGTAGTTGTAATACCCATGTAGTTATACAAATTTGTGTCCTCATAAACCACATAAACAGGCTCACACACACACACACACACACACACACACACACACACACACACACACACACACACACACACACACACACACACAAAATTACATTGTCACCATTTACTCACCCTCATGTCATTCCAAACCTGACTTTATATCTGTTTTTTGTTTTTGTTGTTTTTTTGAAGAACATCCTGCCCACTCTTGTCAATATAATGAAAGTAAATGTGGAACAAAATGCTCTAAAATGACAAAAAAGCACCATTAAAGTGTCATGAGACATGCACTATGTATTTTGCCTTCTGGAGCCATATGACAGAGTTCATGAGAGAAGTAGCAATGTACCATCTGTGACGAATCATTCTTTTGAGTCATCTTTTAAACGAGTCATTGTTTCATTTTACAAAAAGGTCAGTCATAAACTGGACTGATTGTGATTGCTGACTCAGGGATCTGGAAGTATTGATTGACAGTAAGTTATTAATAAATAATATATATTTTAGAATTTTTTATGTTTTTCTCACCTAAAAGGTTAGCTTACCTCCTAGGTGTATATAACTTTCTGATAGTTTGTAAAGTTAAAATTATGTTTATTTTTCTTACGAAAATGCATCTTTTCACTTTAGGAGGAAATTATTAACCTCCTTGAGCTGTATGGATTACTTTTATGATGGATGGATGATTTTTTTGGGGTACCATTCACTTCCATTATAAAGCTTGAGAGCCATGATATTTTTTTTATATAAGTCTGATTGGGTTTGGCTGAAAGAAGAATGTCATATACACCTAGGATGGCTTGAGGGTAAGTAAATTATGGGGTCATTTTCATTTTTAGACAAACTAAGCCTTTAAAGGGATACTTCACAGCTTTTTCATATTAAACTGTTATTCCCTTAAAGCAGCACTTGGCTACTTTTGGTACTCATGGGTTTTATTTTTTTCAAACGCCAAATAATCGCGATGCTCACGTTTACAAGCCAGCGTCATTATAGTAGTCTATTGGTTACCGTTTTACAGAATCTATATGATAATTCAGTTCAATGTTTGAGTGGTAGGTAATCACAGTAACAAGCATGACAGCCTCGGTCGGGCACGCCTCCTTCAGCTCACGCCGACGAGCAAACGCTGGTCCAATGTTGATCCTCGTCCTGCCTTTAATCCCATCATTTTTTCGTTTCCTCTTATTGCTTTCCTCCAACAAAACCTTTTCTTTCTTATTTGTCTCTGCTGCTTCGGACATGACTATATTATCCAACGAACAAAGTTGGGCTCGCACGTCCGAATTTAAGGAAGTGTGGGTGTTGGTGGAAGTGACGTATATGCCGTAAAGCAGTCGAATTTTGTAGTTCTTTTTTTTTCTCGGGTTACTACCCGAAACCCGAAGTTTAAAAGTACGATTAAAAACGATACAGACCCCATCAGGCTATGGCAGACGTGTCATTCAACCTATTGTAAGTCGATTTATCATCACAAGAGGTTGAAAGGTAAACTAGTGCTGCTTTAACTAAGGCCCCGTCTACACGGAGACGCGTTTAGCTGTATACGTATACATTTTGTACCGTATCAGCGTTTCGTCCACACGGATCCGGCGTTTTAGTAGCATGAATCCGATATTTTTCGAAACCAGGTCCCAAAGTGGGTAAATCTGAATACGATCATCTTCCGTTTTCGTGTGTACAGCGAATCCGTATATATTCTGGGGCCTAAAACTGAAAAAATTCTCCCTCAAATCTCCCCCTCCCGCTCTCATTTCTGTCAATAGGGGGGAGGGGGGAGATGTGAGGGAGGATTTTTCAGCCGTGACTTTTTACTGCGCCGAGTCGAAGTACTCTCACAAGTGCTATTCCGCCATACATTATAGTTCTCCTTTTTAATCTGCTTAGAAAAGCGCCACATTTTATTTTATGTCATTAAACTTAATCGTTCAACTATTTGTGTAACTGTATTTAAATAGGGAAAACGTGGAGGTGTTTGGCCACGTCTAACTTGATCTCTGTTTGGTACCATAAGTGTACAGGTTATTCCACCTTTATGACATTTAACGATTCTTTGGAATGCTCCAGTCCTAATTTTGTATTTATTTATTTGTTCACAAATAAAAAAAAGTGTGACATTATTTAGAATATATCATTTTGTGTTCAACATAAAGAAAGTAATTTGGGTCTGAAATGACAAGATGAGTAAATGATAACAGGAATTATTATTATTTTTGGCTTAGCAATTTGTGCAGTAGATGACATCAAGACAAATTTCAAACATATGAAAAGGGTTTCAAATATGGGAAATCAAATAATTACATCTCTGTGTATTTTACTTTTTCCTTTATAAATGAATGTGAAGTATTTTAATACTAAAGAAGATCAAATTAATCAACATAGCAAAGTGCGTTTTGTGAAGGTCATGGAGGTTTTTGTGTTTTGTGGTTTGGAAAACTGCTGATGAACTCAGCTCTCTAGCTGACAAAGGACTGATTGTATTTCATATGCTCCAGCAACAATCTCATGCTTTTTCAATGCAGGCAAATCTTATGCTTTCTGTGCAGGCATGTTTTTTAAAATCTATTTCGTGCCTATATTTTATATATATTAAGGGTAGCCATTGCATACTTTTCCCAGGGATCATGCGGTCAAAGTTATCATCCATCATGACTGAGGTATGCCTAGTGATGTAGTGGTGACTGTAGAGGTGGTCATATTCTGAATTTGTCAAGAACCACCTGCACTATTCGGTTAATAAAATGTCATAGAAATTAAGGTCTGCTTAAGTATATTGATTTTTTTCCCCCACAGCTGGTAGATAATGTAACTCCACATTATCTGTCAGATAAAGTATTTTTCTCTATAACAGAATTTATTAATGCAAACATGTTTGAAGTGTAAAGGGGAAAACTGAAGGTTATGGGTGTGTTGTCCTCAGCCAATTAAATGCTAACCCAGAATAACAAATGTTTAATTTCGGTATTTAAAGCCTTTTTATACAATATGTGACATTTAAGATATTAAACAATAATTGTTATATTTACGTAGTATTGCTCATCACTGTAATGATATGATCAATATGTTTTGACAACATATGTTTTTAACTTAATTTAACTCACCAAAATAAGCTGAGCAATTTCAATTTTTTAATTTAAGTTATACAAGATTCAACTCAAAATCATAAGTCACTTTAATAAATTGTAGTATAGTAAGTTGAAATGACTGCACTTTTGAAGTTGGTTTAACTTAAAAATTTAAGGCATCAACTGATCTTAAGTTTTTAAATTGAAATAGGTTGACATTTTTTAAAATGGGATAGATATCTTGTGAGGCCAATATAATTATTATAAACAATATAATGTTATATAATTATTATAAAAGGAGGTAATATTTACATACATCACTCAGTAGTTAAAGTAATTCGTTTTTTTCCCTTCTAAATCTTTTCTTGTTATTTGCAAATGAATCTCCAGTGAGGAGAAAATGACTGAGTGTATAGGAAACACAAGTTGCTTTTCTAAATTATATGCCAGGTGTTGTCATTTAAGTCTTTAACAAGCAGACAATTTCCCACAGATTTTGACAGTGTTGCCCTTGCAGATGTAGTCATTTGCACTATATTGCAAGTTGTTTTGGTACGAAAGTGTGCTAGAACATAAATGTGTGTGTCTCTAAGTGTTTGAAGGTACGTTATTTCTAGCACTTTCACTGCAAGTGATTCATTTTTCCCTGGCAGAGGAGTGGTTTGTTGTTTCTTTCATCACATTGTGTAAAATCATTTTTCATTAGCATGTACTTCTGGAGGATGAACAGGGCAGATTGACTGTATAATAGTTGTTTGTCATAGTTTCCTCTCATTTTGGTTCATTTGCTCTTTATTACACCCTCCAAGCGAGCGACAAAACCAAAACAGACCTGTTATAATCAATGGAGCTGTCCATGTTCCAAGCATGCAACATTGATTATGACAGTCTCAATGTAGACAGCGTGTTAGCCTGGTGATGAACTGTAGGCCTCTCAACAGAAGCTTCACTGCAAGTTCTCACATTTCCTGTTGAAAACCATTCAATAAAGTTTAAAAACTAAATTAAAAGCAGCAGTGCAGAGAGCCACAATTTAGCCCAAGGCTGATGTTTTGTGATATGGGGATAAATAATGCTAATACCATTATACAATCACTCTCGTGCGACATTGCCAAGTAGTTTACTTTGTTTCAGCCAACATTGTACGTAGATTGAATTAAGGCCAGAGATGGAAGCTGAGAACATATACTTGTCCCACAAACACTGCATTCTGTAAAAAGTAGTGGCTTTTTTCGTTCTGCTATAGATTTGAATCTGTTTAGTTACCTTTGGCCGTCTCTCAACTGCAAATTCAGGAAGTCTGCAATTCTATCAGGTTCACTCAGTCACTGAGACCCAAGAGACGGACGGTCAGTTCAAATCTACTCAGGTCTGTTATGCGGAACAGTATTGAGTACGGATGTCACGTCTCGCTCCAAGTCAAAACGCTATCATATTTAACTATACACTGTAAAAACATGTTGTTGGTTTAACTTAAAAAAGTAAGTAACCTGGTTGCCTTAACATTTTGAGTTTATTGAAATAAAAAATTTGAGTTGATACAATGAAGTAAATTTGTTTAATAAATAGAAACTAAAAATATTATTGTATCTGAACCACATAAAAAATGTGATAAATCATGAAAATAGCACAATTTAGCTGCGTCATCGCAAATAAAACACACACAATTACCCAATATGCTTACTAAAATCTTTTAATATTTAAATAAAGGTTGTCGGTTCTCAAAAATGTTTATTGTATTAACTCAAATTTTTAATTTCAATGAACTCAAAATTTTAAGGCAACCAGGTAACTTAATTTTTTTTAAAAAATTTACAGTGTAGACGTTTCTCTTTTGGAAACATTTTGGTGTGTTTTGAGTTTATTAAGTTTAATAATACTATTCTAAACTTAGTTTGCTCTTGGCATTTATACGACTAGTTCACCCAAAAACTTTCTTTGTTCTGTGGAACACAATAGAAGATATATTTTGAAAAAAGAAAAAGTCTCAGTGTTTTTGTCTAAGGATCAAATGTTTTTTGGACACCATTGACTTACATGGGTCACACCTATACAGTACAAAGTACCCAAACCATGTGAACTGCGTGCCCAGTACTGACAAATCTAAAATAAATGCAAAGAAAGTTTTTTTTATAATATGAACTCTCATTATAATCAGGGAAGCTGTCTACTCTCTGTGCAGTGAGTCTCTTAATGACATGGTGTTTATACTTTGTTGGTTATAACAAAAGGATTCGTCAGGTGCAGAACTCGTGCTAAACAAAATCTCCTGTTTTTTTTTTTTTGTGGTGTTGTGCAAATTATGACTAACTTAGGCCATGTTCACACTAATACGTTTTCATTTTGGCCTTCCGTCCACACTGAGACAGCGTTTATAGTCAATAAAAACGTATCGTTTTGAAAACGCTCTCCAGAGCGGATCAATTTGAAAACGCCGTCTTCGCGTAGTAATGTGGACTGTGAAAACGGAGGCTTTTTAATATGATGACGCATTTTTAGCCATGTGATGCAGTCATATGACCAATTCAGCCAAGATGGGGAACGACATTGTACAGCAGTTGTTTTGTATGCTTTCTGTTTTGATAGCCTTGTTAAATATTAATGTCAGTTTGTACATGCTGTTAAAAAACTCAGTGCCTTTTCTCGACATTGTCGCAAAATGAGTATATAAATGAGTAGCGGAAATGACACAAGTCGAAGCGTCTTGGATTTGCTCATGCGCAGTACGGGGATGTAAGCGTTTTCAGACGTTTCAGTGTAGATGAACACTTTTTGGAAAACGATCGAAAATGATAGTTTTACGCGGAGCGTTTTTAGACGAAAACTCCGTTTTTAAATTTATCCGGATTAGTGTAGACGTAGCCTTAAACACATATGGTTGGTCATTGCGTTCACATACTCAGCAGATATGTTTGTGATTGCCTACAAAGCTGAACGATGCAAAAACACGTTTCAAATAGAAACCTTTGACAATTATGGGAGCATTTTAAAGCAGCTGGCTATCATCAGGTACTGCAGAACGACAGCACCGTTGCATCATATGATCAAATAAATCTTTGACGGGACAAATTTAATTTGGAGGCTGCTTGATGTATTTTCAGTGCAGGAAAAACCCTTACCCTTTTTTTTCTTTCAAAAAAGCAACTAGCAACAAAACTTGCGACTTTTTGGACTCCTGGTTCAGTCACTATATCATACTCTCTCCATTGTCTGACAGAAAATATTTTAATTTGAACAGCTTTACTGGACATGCGGTTATATATTGTATTAAATTACAGACTGTGAGCACAGATTAGGAAAGAAATAAATGTAAAGTGCCGACATATCTTTTTGATTAGGCTTTAGCTAATTTCCATAGAAAATATGTGGCAACACTGCTTCCTTTGTGTTCTACAGAATACATTTGGGTGAACTGTCCCTTTAAATAACCAAGAAAAGTTAACAAACCATATGAACATTTGGTCAAATTAATGTTGCATGTTAACCAAGCCTGCTAAGCATCTAAACGCCTCATTTCTGTTCATTCAAGTTCCACGTTTACAGTGAACTATAAAAGGTGTGTTTTAGTAATTAAGATTAGGTAAATGGGTCTAGTCTTTGTTCTGTGACGGTGAACCTTTCCAGTTCTCCACACCTCTGGAAAATCAGCAAAGCTTTCCAAATTCAAGCACAGTTGGTCTTTTCACCTCCAAAAAGTATATTATTCTTCAGGCATTTTCTACCAATCTCGTACCTTGTAATTATAGAATGAACTTTTCCTAGTCTTATTATTCACTGAGCTTTCATTGCTCATAATTGCAGCAATCACATTTTATAAAAAAGAGTGTGGTTTGGACCATTCTCTTTAAGCTTAATAGTGTATGTTGTTTGGGTGGGAGTTCGGGGGAACGATGTACAATACAATAAAAAGGATGGAGGGGATGAAGTGAATATTTTCCTGTTTCTTGTGGGTATTGCTTGTCAGCGAAGCAGAAGCCGTCATTTTGTAACACATGCTGTCACTTGCGCATGCTAATCTGCAAAGCTGTTGCTCGTGGGTGTAAACAATGCCAAAACGGCGTGGCACCCACATAAAGTAATGACAGGGCAATATTTCACGCGAAAGGTACAAACTGACTCCAGATGACGTGTATTTCTGTGAAGTTTCAGTTGATGACTATTCAACAAGTCTTAATGTTCACTTCCAGTATTTTGAAGAAATGGCCACTTAGTCATATTTGTGTGGTTTTTATGTTTGTTTGTTTTTTAAGTTGTTCTTCGGAAACGTCTTTCAGGTAGCGTTCTGTACTACACTTTTTCTGTGCTACAATTTTTAAACATCTTTCTTGTAAACATGTTTATGACAGCAATTTTATGATGCGTTTATGATGGCAACTCTGTTACACAATTGAATTTATCCTACACTTTAGTGTTGAATGATGTCATCACCACCGCAGAGTTTCAGTAAGTGGATTTTGAAGCTGTTCTGTGAAGCTGCACTGATACCAAAAGTGTCACCCAACAGCAAAATTGCATTGGAAATGTAGGGAATAACCTGGAAATGATGTAATACTTCTGCAGTGCTGGTTAATGTCTACAGACAGTGAGGATTAGAGCTGGAGTCCAGGGGTCAGGAAATATAAAAAAGAACTAAAATCTCATTGATTTTAAATAAGTTTTGTTACTTGGCATGTAATCTGTTACATGATGTAATTGGTCTAGCCTTTAGAAGAATTCAACATTGGGCCTCGGGATTGGAAGATCACCACTCAGATAAGTAACAGTCAAGGTCAATGCTTCCAAGAAGTTCACTAAAAGAACATTTTAGTCACAGGAAGTGCTTACTATATCTGGTGACATCATCTATAAAATAGGGAGTTTAGAAGGGTGTAGTCTATTCTCCCCCTTGCACTTGCAACATACACACATACACACACACACACACACACACACACACACACACACACACACACACACACACACACACACGTCTGGTTCACTATCTTTGTGGGGACTCTCCATAGACGTAATGGTTTTTATACCGTACAAACCGTATTTTCTATCCCCTTTACACTGCCCCTGCCCCTAAACCTACCCATCACAGGAAACATTCTGCATTTTTACTTTCTTAAAAAAACTCATCCTGTATGATATATAAGCATTTTGAAAAGTGGTCCCCACAATGTAATATAAACAAGGGCACACACACACAAGGGGTATCGAAAGTGTAACTATGTAATGTCCTATTAGAAATCTATCTAAAAACCGAAAGACTGATTTTTTTAAATTTAATTCACAATCACACTAAATTAAGTTCTAGCATTAAAATAAAAATAATAATAATAATATTTTGTTTAATTTATGTTTATTTAACATACTTTTTAATAATTTATCCTGAGTCATTCTTATGTTATATATTATTTAAATTTGTACAAAATTGACTTTGAAATCACCTTCAAAAGTAAAAGACATGACTCATATATTGGCACAATCCAGCTTTGCATTTAAAGATAGCAGTCTGTTAATATGAAACCTTTTCCCCACAAATCTAACATTATTTTGATCCACCCAAGATTGGACTCAAATTTCAAATCAACTCCTGGAGACTGGTCTGATTTTCTTAGGGGGTTTCCACCCTCTTTTCAAACAACATTAGCTGTGACCTCTTTGGCAGTCAATTCAGCATTATGTAATGGATGTGAATATGCCTTTTGAAACACTTTTAGCTTGGCTTTAATGTATTTGGCTATCACAAATAACATAAACAGTGCGAAAGCCACAGTCGGTCATCAGCGGTCTAAAAGCATGCCTAAAAACACTTTTTAGCTTGAAACATTGACCTTCAGTTATGCATTACGAAAAAAGGACCATCAGGGAACGACGTTGAACTTGAATCTGCAGTTAAGAGGCTCTGTTTCCAATAATATTTTTCATCAATGTGTTGCATAAACCTCTCCAAGTTTTGGCTCTCAGCTTGTGGAGTTTGTTCAAAGGGGAGAAAAAAGGCAAGCTGAACATTTGGAAATCAAGTTAACGCTTCACCTACTCCGGGTTTCTGGTTTGGAGCTGATTTCTGCTAGACTGCGAGCTGGAACCAAGCTCACAGCAATGAGTCAGGATGACGCTATAGTGGAGGTCCGTTTCCAGCACGCCTCACGGCCGAGATCATGTCCAACAGAATAATACTTGCACTTTTGTCCCATAAACACAGGCTCTGTTGTCTTAATGGATACTATTACCTTCAAGCCCTCTTGCTTGCCGTAGAAGGGAGCAGCAGCTGTTGTTTTGCATCCTCAGCTAATGTCGTATAGTTTGTTTACAAAGGTTAGAAAGTGTGGCGTCTCTGAACACACCAGAGCTGATTCACACCATCATTCAAATTCATTAAACAAGCATATTTTGCCAGCTGAGCCCCAAATGCGTCCTGCCACACATTAGGAGTTCATGAGAATTGAAGCAAAAGATAGTAAAAAAAAGAAAAGAAATTCTTGACTAAATTCTAAGTCTAAATACTAAATTCTTAGTCAATTCTTGACTAAATTGACTAAATCCTCTCTAAATTTACCTTGTATAAAAGTTTTTTTGCAATGTGTGAATGAGGTGCTATGCTGGCTTGTTGTAGACTTTTGGGAAAATGTTTCCTTTTTTCCCCCCATCACATTGCTATGCAATTGTACGTGTATTAATACAGTATGCATGTCTACGTGACAAGTAGGTAAGATGCATTTGTGAGTGACCACATGCTGAAAAATTAGATGGAAGTTCATAGATTTACATGCTGATTTTGCAAGTTTTAATTAGAAATTTTGACTTTGAAAGTAAAGTAATGTTTAACTTCAAAATAAGTCATGGCACTATAAAATGAACTGGTCTAATTATTTTGCTGTGAAAAGCTCCTAAGCTTATTTCTCCAGTGTGTATGGTAGGTTTTATTGGTGCATAATCCCAGAAGTCCTGTGTTCAGGAACTGTTCAAGTTATTGAGTAGCTGAATAAAGAGGTCAACGCCCGGGCCCTTGTGGAATCTGTTCAGCAGATTTGAGCAGTTTTCCAAAGAACTGGTATTGTACTTTATTTGTATTATGAGAGTCATATTTATAAGAAATAAAGTCGCAATCGCTGTACCTTTTTGTACTCTCTGGTAAGAATGGGCTTTCATTAATAAATGTGTAGTACTCTGATCACACCTTACACCATATTTTAAATCCATTCTGCAGAATTCCACATGTCTTTTCTCCAAAGTCAGCATAGAAAATATGCAACCAATAATTTGTTAGTAATCAGATTGATGGCTGATTCGGACTTAATGTATACGTCTCGATCATTCCATTTTTTTTGATTGAACTGGAAAGTGTGGTGTAGACCCGAAATAATCTGAAAGAAATTAAGCTTCTAAACAATTCAGTCAATGCAGTGCCATGATATACCTGCACACTGTAAAAATTGGCAGGAATTTACAGGACTAAAGAGTATTATTTTACAATAAATTACTGTAGTCAGAAATTTACTGTGTGAGCAATGCAGGCTGGGTAATTTTCTTACAAACTATTGTGAATCAAAAGCAGAATGATGCTGAAATCACAGTAACTTACTGCTCTTGTTTTACTTTGTTTTCACATTATAATGTTGTCTTTAACCATGCCTCTATATTACATTTAATTCTTTACCTCGGTAGTTGTTTTGAAGTCACCATAATGGTGAATAGTGTTCTATTTTGCTCGGGATTTTGGACCCGAAATATACCTGAAACATATTGATATTCAAATTTCTGATCTAGCCAAGTAAGAAATGTGACAAATAATGAAATTGTTAAAGTAATAAAATGCTAGAATATGAAATTTAGTCCATCTATTCTTATATGTAGGAATATGAAGATTTTGTTTTTAGTATTATTTAAGCATGACGATACCAATACCAATAACTTATTTCAAAATTGCTTGTAGATGGATCTTTCCTAAATGATGAAGCAACTGCTGAGATTAATCTCTGATGCTCAAAAATAATAAAAAACATGAACGTGCATATGTTATTTGCACCTTATGTCTCACAAACCAGGAGACTGAATATATTTACACAATATTTGCAAAAAAAAAGCTCTTCTTACATATGTCACAATTTCTTTTTTGAAAGATCATTATGGCAAAAACGGCATAGCTCATGGTAGCTCTGATGACATTATAACGGTTCAAGTACGTGAATAGCTGTTGGCTCTCTGCCTTTATCGTCATAATAAACCCGTCTCCAGCGTGATGACTCTGATCTTTCGAATATTCATATTCAATAATTGTTTTCTCGACATGTCATCCTAAATAAACCCGTCTCTGGCGCGATGACTCCGATCATTCGAATATTCTTATTCAATAATTGTTTACTCGGCACGTCATCCTAAATAAACCAGTCTTTTGTATGATACCTCGAACTTTCGAATATTCCAATCTAATATGATTTCTGACCTGTAAGTTTGTCAGAATAATGATCATACATTGTTTGTTGATAGGCCAGAGAACACCTGGCACCCCGACTGAGCCTGGTTTCTCCCAAAGTTTATTGTTTTCTATCATGCACTGATGAAGGTTCCTCTCCACTGTTGCCTTTGGCTTGGCTTGCTCAGTTGGGGACACAATTTTTTTTTACGTTTTTAAGTAAATACCCTGTATCCAAATAAAATGAATTACTAATTTAACTACATCAACTATATCACTGATCTGCCTACATTGTCGGTATATGATGAACTGAAATGAGCTGATAACATCACCATTGTCTTCAGAGCAACTGTACAGCTGAATTAAATGCGCTATTTAAATAAAGTTGACTTGAATTTATAAAGCGGTACCGAATACCAATTCCATTAATTTGTTCTTCTTCAGGCCGACCTCAGGCTGTCACTGTCTGAACAAGCCCGACATAAAGAAGTTCATCCCATAGAAAAGCACCTCTTCTACTTTTTCAAAGTTTAAAGGCATATGACTCTCTCGTTTTTGTCTTTTGAAGGAATTGATCTGTTTTGATTGCAATTTTGCAAAATTTTGCAAAAAAAATGGACTGATGAATGACTGGACAATGCATGGATGCTGTTCTTCATAGTATTAAATGGCATAGAGTTGGGAAAACTTTCTTAAAATTTGTAGGAAACTATTAACAGTTGTATTTAATTATACTCTATACTCTAGTCTTTTACTGGAACTCATTAAAGGTGTGGACTTGCAAATGCCAATTTCAAGAAGTATATAAAATGTCAATTTTAACTATTGGATTCTTGGTTATTCTTCTGTGCTGTTTCAAAAGTCCCTCATTAGGTCTCAATCAAATCAATCTCTGACGTCATGTGTGGCCCACTTTAAAGAGCCAGTAACCCACAGAGTGCCTCTCAACAAAGTCAAAATGATGAATCCTGCAGATCCCGTCAAACAATTACTGTGTGATTTGGAGCCCATTGTATGCAAATTATCATTCGGCACCGGGAAGAATGCAAAGCATAATGAGCTCAGACTCAAAATAAAATAAAGTTTTCACATATACCTCGGAGGAAACGCTCACTGGAATCCCCTCCGAACTATTTTTTCAACAGTGTACCCCTCTGTATGAATGCCCCAGAGATTAGTCTTTAAGGGGGTTGGCTGATAACACGCTGTCCCAGATTGCTGATGAGAGAACGCGTGTTTTTGATTGTTAGTGACAGGAAGGCTTACTTCAGCATGGGAGAGCGGGGGGGTAACACTCATGCTGTTTTGGTGATGTAATCGGGGTCACTGCAGGAGGTAGCACTTTCCATTACCAGTTGTTTTGAGTTTTCCAGAGAGAAGTACCACAGGGTATCTGGGCTAGCTATGACACAGACATTTAGTTCAGTATCACTTTGGCGTACACACAGCAGGCGTACACAGTATGGTCATTACCCAACATCCATTCGCAGGGCATGTTTCCACATGTAAACACAGCCGTGTTTGTAGTACCTTTCATCTCTTCTGATAACAGTTATTATCAGCTTTCACTGAGATTAATATCATTTCTGCCTGTTGTGAGTCATATTATTTTGAGGTTTTCATTTACAGATCTGCCGTACACTCCTGTTAGTTGGACTTTGTTTTGCCAATAACAATACTTTTTTTTTGTTATTTTATCAATAACAGATGCTTCCAATGATAATTACTGAATGTCCAATAGGGCATTTATTAATTGGGCAACTCAATGATTTACAAGAATTCAGCACAATTTAGATTTTAATGAAACATTGATTCTAAAAATGCTACAGTGAACAAAGTTAATAGAAAGATTGTTACACAAAGAAGGAAAATAAAAGAAAAATACTGGAACCAAATGACAGTCAGTTGAATATAGAGCAAAACATATGGCTTGACCAGTCTGATTCCCAAAGAATGACTCTTATGAGCCAGTTATTTTTTTGGAATCCCAAACGAATTACTTTTAGGAATCGAAATCAAAACCATTGAGCGTGACCAAGTCAGTTCAACAGATTCTCAAACTAATGATTCTTGAATGAATATAGTGAACCGGTTCTTTCTACTGAATCAAATACATTTAATCTAGGTTTAAGAGACACATTTTTGTTTTTGTTTACTATTGCTATTTAAAGGGATAGTTCACCCCAAATTTTTGTCATAATTTATTTGCTCTCCCTCAAAACTGTATGAGTTTCTTTGTTCTGCTGAACACCATCCATCCATCCATCCCTCCTCTTCGGCTTATCCGGGGCCGGGTCGCGGGGAGCAACAGTCTAAGCAGAGACGCCCAGACTTCCCTCTCCTTAGGCACTTCCTCCAGCTCTTCCGGGGGAACACAGAGGCTTTCCCAGGCCAGCCGGGAGACATGATCCCTCCAGTGTCCTAGGTCTTCCCCGGGGTCTCCTCCCGGTGGGACATGCCCGGAACACCTCCCTGGGAAGGCGTCCAGGAGCTATCTGAAATAGATGCCCGAGCCACCTCAGCTGGCTCCTCTCGACTCTGAGCTCCTCCAGAGTGTCTGAGCTTCTCACCCTATCTCTAAGGGAGCATCCAGCCACCCTGCGGAAAAAGCTTATTTCGGCCGCCTGTATCCGGGATCTCATCCTTTCTGACATGACCCACAGCTTATGACCATAGGTGAGTGTAGGAACGTAGATCAACCGGTAAGTCGAGAGCGTGGACTTACAGCTCAGCTACTTCTTCACCACGACAGACCGGTACATCGGCTGCATGACTGCAGAAGCTGTCCTGTTCCATCTTTGCCTTATTCATGAACAAGACCCCAAAATACTTGAACTCGTCCACCAACCTGAAGCGGCAAGCCACCCTTTTCTGACTGAGATAGCGGGCAAGGAGCCTGAGCTTGTGGGGGAGGTTGAAAGATACCAACTAGAGATAGTCAGGCTCACCTCCACGCACAGCTTGGGCTCTGGAACCGCACTTCTGCTGAAGACAAGAGAAGATTTTTGTTTTAGCAATATTCTTTCAAATATCTTCTTTTTTGTTCAAGAATAGAAAGAAACTCATACAGGTTTGGAGCATCTTGAGGGTAAGTGATGACAAATTGTTTAATTTGGGTGAACTATCCCTTTAATATATATTTAAGACCATTAATTTGCCTTTATGGCATGTGTAAAAAGGCCATCATTAAATAGTTTATGTAAGCACACCTTTTGTTTTAAATTGGCCTAATTGATTTATTTCAGTCCTTTGGCAGTGAAATTGGTTAGACCTGTCTGAACTGGTTATTATTTTTCCATTTTATGAATTCTGAATTCTGTCTGGCTCATAAATTATACACTTCACCTTTAAAAATCAAATCAATAAAGACTGGGGGGGGGGGGGGGGGGGTTAAAAGCTTTTGTTTATGTGACCTCCAATTTAAGAGCCATCATTTATCAATGAGAAGTCAACAAACAATCTGTTCATCCATCATTATTGTTAATAGGCCTTTTATGGCAAATAGTGTGTATGTCCATTTTTTCAGTTTACGTCTCCTGTTTTATTGGCCTTGTGTTTGCTTGTGCTTATTACATTACAAGTCCCTTCAGGGAGATCATTAAATGTGTTAAATAATAATACCTATATTTTTGTACACATTACTGTTCTAAAGTTTGGGGTCAGTACGATTTTTGAAAGAAGTCTTTTGTGTTCACCAAGGCTCCATTTATTTGATCAAAGATACAGTAAAAACAATACTATTGTGAAATATTTTAAAATGCAATGTATTCCTGTGATGGCAAAGCTGAATTTTCAGCTGCCATTACTCAGTTTTCAGTGTCACATGGGCCTTTAGAAAATAATAATATGCTGATTTGCTGCTCAAGAAACATTTCTTTTTATTATCAAAGTTAAAAAGAGTTCTGGCAGGACCATTATAGCCAAAGATGATTGATTGACTATTAGCATATAGTTTGGATTGCCGGTATGGTTTTGTTCTGGGCAAGAACTTCCTGCGCATCCATGCAGCCTATAGTATGGATAAGAGCAGGGAGAGCAGCAATAACCCCCCTTAGGTTAAACAGAACCAACATAATGTATTGCAGATATCATTAATGTTGGTATTAAATGTACAAAATAATTCAGGAATTTAGTCTGATTCAAGGGGATTTAGAATACCAAATCCTGACTGACAAGAGGAGGAGCTGGGGGTGATGGAGGGTAAATGAGCTCTGGAGAAACACGACAGCTGCTGATAGTACTGAGGAGCTTATATATATATAATGTTTACACCTAATTCTGACTCTACCATCTGAATGTCTCAACAGAAATCGAGACTCACCAGACCAGGCAACGTTTTTCCAGTCTTCAACTGTCCAAATTTGGTGAGCTCATGCAAATTGTAGCCTCTTTTTCCTATTTGTAGTGGAGCTGAGTGGTACCCGGTAGGGTCTTCTGCTGTTGTAGCCCATCCGCCTCAAGGTTGTGCGTGTTGTGGCTTCACAAATGCTTTGCTGCATACCTCGGTTGTAATGAGTGGTTATTTCAGCCAAAAGTTGCTCTTCTATCAGCTTGAATCAGTCGGCCCATTCTCCTCTGACCTCTAGCATCAACAAGCCATTTTTGCCCACAGGACTGTCGCATACTGCATGTTTTTCCCTTTTCACACCATTCTTTGTAAACCCTTGAAATGGTTGTGCTCGAAAATCCCAGTAACTGAGCAAATTGTGAAATACTCAGACTAACCCGTCTGGCACCAACAACCATGCCACACTTAAAATTGCTTAAATCACCTTTCTTTCCCATTCTGACATTCAGTTTGGAGTTCAGGAGATTGTCTTGACCAGGACCACACCCCTAAATGCATTGAAGCTAATTACCTAATAACCCTTTAAGTTAATGTACATCACACACATGAAGAAATTAAAACTTTTATTCAGCAAGAATGCATTAAATCGATCAAAGGTGACTTTTATAATAGATTTATATTGATTTAAGCAATTTTGAGAGTGGCATGATTGTTGGTACCAGACGGGTCAGTCTGAGTATTTATATCTGCTCAGTTACTGGGATTTTCACGCACAACCATTTCTAGGGTTTACAAAGAATGGTGTGAAAAGAGAAAAACATCCAGTATGGGCAGTCCTGTGGGTAAAAATGCCTTGTTGATGCTAGAGGTCAGAGGAGAATGGGCCGACTGATTCAAGCTTATAGAAGAGCAACTTTGACTGAAATAACCACTCGTTACAACCAAGGTATGCAGCAAAGCATTTGTGAAGCCACAACACGCACAACCTTGAGGCGGATGGGCTACAACAGCAGAAGACCTACAATTCAAGAAAACAAGAAAAAGAGGCTACAATTTGCACAAGCTCACCAAAATTGGACAGTTGAAAACTGGAAAAATGTTGTCTGGTCTGATGAGTCTCGATTTCTGTTGAGACTGTTCAGATGGTAGAGTCAGAATTTGGCGTAAACAGAATTAGAACATGGATTCATCATGCCTTGTTACCACTGTGCAGGCTGGTGGTGGTGGTGTAATGGTGTGGGGGATGTTTTCTTGGCACACTTTAGGCCCCTTAGTGCCAATTGGGCATCGTTTAAATGCCACAGACTACCTAAGCATTGTTTCTGACCATGGCCATCCCTTTATGAACACCATGTACCCATCATCTGATGGCTACTTCCAGCAGGATAATGCACCATGTCACAAAGCTTGAATCATTTGAATCAATGAGTTCACTGTACTAAAATGGCCCAACAGTCACCAGATCTCAACCCAATAGAGCATCTTTGTGATGTAGTGGAACGGGAGCTTCGTGCCCTGGATGTGCATCCCACAAATCTCCATCAACTGCAAGATGCTATCCTATCAATATGGGCCAACATGGACCCACTTTATATTAGGTGGCCTTAACTACTATGTACTAACATTTTAATTAATCATTTGATAAAATGCCCTTATTGTGTACATACATGTTTTTACATTGTACTTACATTAAAAAAATTAGCTGCATGTAATTACATCTGTAATTAATTTCTGTTGTTACATTTATATAATTACACTGTTGACCCTTCCCTTACACCTAACCCTACCCTTAAACTTACCCACACCACCACAACTGTCCCTAACCATACCCGTATCCCACCTCAATATCAGCAAAGGTGTTTTGCAATACAATATGTACACAGTAAGTACATTGCACTTATTGTTTGATGCAAGTACATAGTAGTTAAGGCCACCTAATATAAGTGGGACCGCCAACATTCCTAAAGAATGCTTTCAGCACCTTGTTGAATCAATGCCATGTAGAATTAAGGCAGTTCTGAAGGCGAAAGGGGTCAAACACAGTATTAGTATAGTGTTCCTAATAATCCTTTAGGTGAGTGTATGTGTGCACAGTTTCTAGTGGGAGTGTTTGAGGGGTTTGTGCTGACCGTTTCTCTGACAGTCATGTGTGTCTTAAATTCAAACAGACACATGCCGTCAGCGACAAATCCACGGACCGATCCAACTTTCTGATCACCGAACAACTCGGAGCAAATCCCTGGGGATGATTCCAAAAACCATTAAAGCTCTGCGGTCAGCCAGCACTGGAGACATACTGCGCAGTCACACGACGCATGTAGACACTGCCGATTCTCTCTCCTCAAACTCCTCCCTTCGTTCCCCAGAAATGCAGCATTCCTGGTTCTTATTGCCATACATATGGACTCCATCTGCATGGGGCTGCCAGAAATCAGCATGTGTGATTTAACCCATAATAAAACTCTTTCAAACTTTTGTTTTGATTGTCCACTACATGGTTAAACAGATTTTGGATGTGTTCATGCAGGGCGTAGGATATAACGCCATTGCACAAGTCTCTAGTGTGTCACTGAAATACCATCTTGCACAAGAAATATTGGATATTATTTTACTTATGTGTGGGTTTAACCTAGCGTAGGGTTAGTAAAGGAGTTGACCAAGCACATAGTTGCGTGAGTGTAATAGGTGTTGTGGGTGTATAGTTTACATGGTGTGGCTTGAATCACTTTCTAGCTTTTTGCGTGCTGGCATTGCCGTGTGAGTTGTTTTTCCACATTTGTGCTTGGAAAGAGACAGAAAATGTGTGTGTGTTTTAATCTGCATTCTCAGGCTAAGAGAACAGGCTGGGCTTCACAGGCCTTTAAAATAGATTTAAATACAGACTCTGAGCTCCAATGAGGTCAGTGGCGTATCCACACTCGGCACGCGTGCATGGGAAAGCTGGGAAAACTCCGGTATGTCCCAACGGTTCCTCCCCATTGACTGCCCAAGCATACAGCTCTTCTAATGTCCCCCTGTTAGCCTGTCAAAGTGCTTTTGGTCGACTGGTCCACTGTGAAGCATGCGATAAGTACTGTAGTACAATTCTGGCACCCTAGAGGCGAAATGAAAATAATTTTTTAAAGCCTCTCTCTTATCTGAGCCTTCCTGCGGATAATGTGTTTTACAAACCAAAGCCTCTGTTTTGGCCTAAAAAGGTGTGTTGTATATTGTTTGCTAATGTGAATTCATTAGGTTTTGACATTGTTGCAGGGCTCTGAAGCCTGTACACCCACAATCCTCAGCTGGCTTAAACCTGGCGAACGCCTTCATTAGATGTTCCCTCAATCCCTCATATTCATTGACTTGCATTGAAATCTGCTAGGTTTGCTTTAATAAAAGTTTGAGTTTTTTAATGTAGATTCTACTGATGTTTTGATAAGTTCAGCAGTTGTTTAGTGAAAACCCATGGCAATTTGAGGCCAACCAAAAAGCTGTATTAAAGACAAACTACATTACAATCTTATCTTATTATCCTATCTTATACATTACAGACTTATCACTCACACTCACTTTATTGGTTATTAGCCTATTATGTTTACAGAATGTTATATTTTTGTCATCAGTTCTTCTAACCCTAATTGATTGTGTGTATAGCTTTTCATTGCTTAAACAACCATATAGGAAGACACATTATGGCCATATTCCGGGATGACAATGTCAAGATTTATCAGGCTCAACTTGTGAAAGAGTGATTGTGAGGGAGAATGAATAATCATTTTCAAACATGAATTGGCAACTCTTAAATTCATTGAAAGTCTTTGGGATATGCTGGAGTAGGCTTTACGGAGTGCTTGCCTTGACTTGAGAATTTCGATAAGCCGTTCTGAAGCGTAAAGTAGAGACAAGCTGGCCGTTGCCATCTTAGCAGTGTGTCACCGTACGTCTCGCCCGGATAACAGAAAATGGGCAAATACGCAATGACTATAGACGGCGGATAAATGGCTATCCACCTGCCACTCACAGTAACCACGCCTTTAATTATGCAGAACTTTAAGGCTTTATTTAATGTAAACTAATGAGTTATAAAAATAAATTCACCCCCTCACAGTTGTCATGAAGGGCAAAATTAGCCGTATAGACCAAAACCACTATTTGTACCAGGCTGTAAACATGTTTTTTCTGCTGTAAAGTTGGGAATTTTAACATGGTGCTCAATGAGATTCTGCTTCCTTCTGGAGCCTGTGTGGCCAGTCGATGAATTGCAGTTAATTGCAGTTGAAATTATTTCCATATTGGCTTCAAGAGAGACTGCGGGAGGATATAACAGGCAGATACAAAAATAATGCACACATTCAAAGAATGCCAGATTGTCCTGATCAGGACCACACCCCTAAATGCATCGAAGCAACTGCCATGTGATTGGTTGATTAGATAATTAGATTAATGAGAAATTGAACAGGTGTGTATATGTGTATATGTATATGCCTGATGAAGGTCATGAGACCGAAACGTTGCTAATAAAAAGTTTTGATATATTTTATAAGTATCAATAGTGTGCGGTTGCCTGGTTCATTCCAGACTCTAGTGCATTTCATTTGTACAGAGAGTCTGGCCACTCTCCATTGACAAGCATTAACTTCCTTGAAGATGGGAACTTGTAGAAGAAATTCATTTTTATTAGGCCTTAGTAGGCCTCACTAGGCCTTAGCTGCAGTATAAGCTGGCCGCAGCTGGGCACCAAGAAACCATGGTCTGCCGCTTGTAAGAAACATCAAAGTGTGAGAAACAGGAGTTGTTACATTAGTTGCAAGGGAGAATGGGTGAGAAGCGCTGGGAAACTGTCATGTACTGGGAAGGCGGGGAAGGCCCACAGACAAATATGATACATTGTATTTATATAATTGTGGAAAAACCATGAGTTGACTGTAAAAAGAATGGTGCCCAATGGATGAGAAAGAGAAACTAGTGGCAGTCGGCCACCATTACAAAGAAGACTAGATAAGTTTATGAATAGAACAACTGTAGTAAAAGTGTAGGGAGTAAAGGCACCTGCAAGACTAGATAAGTTTATGAATAGAACAACTGTAGTAAAAGTGTAGAGAGTAAAGGCACCTGCCATGAACCCTTGAGCTAGAACTGTATAAAAGTGTGAGCTGAGGATGTGATGGTCAGATGAACAGCTGCATCTCACTTTGTTGTTATCCCGGCAATAAAGTTAATTCTTCTGAGACCTGGAACTTCGACTCTGATAGATTTTTTTTTAAAGAATTAGAGACAAGTTAGAACTTAGAATTTGCCACAACAAACTCTGTTGAAATTTAAAACTATTGGATCTGCCCAGAGCCACTCTGGATCTGCCATAATCAATCACTAACATTTGGTCGCCACGTATGTCATCTCAAACTAGTGCACGACATCAGTGGCATCGTTCTAACCCACTTCCTCTATACGCTGATTGAACCTCTATACATATATATAATATATATATATATATATATATATATATATATATATATATATATATATATATATATATATATATATATATATATATATATATGAAAATAAACAAAGGTCAAATGTCTTAAATTAATCTTGTGATGTCCAGCAGACAGTCAAAATGGAGAAAATGTATATTGTAAGAAACGCTGGAGGCTCTATTTTTCTCAGTCTCCCTATGTCATCATAAACTCAGCTCCTTGAGAATAGAGACTTTGTGGAACGGGTATCACTTTGGACACACTTTTAATGGTTTGCCAACCCACAGGCCTTTTGTATCGCGAGCTGGAGAGAGGGAGGTCTTAATCTGCAGTGGCATCACTGCAGATTCTGCACACTTGAGGAAGCTGAATAAGTAGCTTGAGGGAAAAACTTTTCACATCATGACCTGGCATCATGATCATTTATTTATTATTATGCAGCATTATGCAAATGCTTTTTCACACTGATCGCCATAACTCATTACAGCCATGAGTGAGGTGGAGGCGCTGTATGAATGATAGAATGGTTTCGGGTGTTTTCCCTGCACCCATATGCTTCAGCTGTTCCAGTAGATTTGTTCATTTTTTCCTCTTTATAAAATAAACATTTCACAATCTTTGATACTGACAGAATAATGATTTTCTTCTTTTCTATCAATTCCTTTTTAATAATTTAACTGAATGTAATTATTTTTGTTGCAATCACAGGCTGCCTGACCACTGAATAACCTGCAGAATATTTATAATAAAATATTAATATTATTATTCTAGGTTATTTTCAATTTTTTATTGAATATACTTACCCATTCATGGATCTACAAAGAGAAACCTCAGATATATAGACATGTAGTTACAATATCCTGTTTAGTTTCTTGTCAAATTATCATTTATTATTAGTTGTCATGGCTTCTGATTAGTCCTCACCTTTTCCCTATATGATTAACAATCTTCCTCTGTGTATTTACTCATTCATTGTCTTTCATTAACGTTTATGGTTTGTTGTGTTGTATTACTGTTTACTCAAAAAATGACTTGTTGAATTTACTTAAAAAGGCAGCGTCAAGTGGTTCCACGCAACTATATTAAGTAATTTTTTACAAATAACAATTTGGTTATATGAACAAAAGATATTCAAGTTAAGCTGACAAAATGTCTTTTTAAGTATATACAAACATTAGTCACTGTTACATAATATTTATATGTGCAGTTTACTTAATATGTTAAATTTATAAAAGTTCATTGTGTTGAACACATTTATTGATTTAATTTACCTTATTAAATTAAATATTTGCTCTACAAGTGTAAATGGAAAACTATCAAATAACAATCATATTTTTCAAAACAAAATGCAAAAATACCTCTTTGGACAAACTCAGTTCAATAAGACAGGAAATTAATCCAGTAAATATGTGTGTATGTGAGTGCCCACAGCCTAAACACAGGCACTCTTCTGCATAATGGTAACCACAAAAATACAGAAACTCAAATGTCCAGCATAACCAAACATAAAACATTAACATTAACTAACAACATCTTTGGCTTTACTGAAAAACACATAAAATAACACTTTAATCCCTAAATGTACTCTCCTAATGCAGTCCCTTGCAAAGCATGCTGGGAACTACAGATCCACTGCCCAGTTTGTTCGTTTTACTCAGCAATGTTAAGTTGACCAAACAAACACTTATTAAGTAAAGCTGTCAATACTCATTATTAGTAGAAACAACTCAGTAAATTTAAGTTCATGTAGTTAGATGAGTTTTTTAAGTAATGTGAACAAGGATGATTTGAGTGCAACTAACAACAGTGAAAGTAATTTTTTTTGGAGTGGTGTTGATTATATTCTTTATTCTGTGTTACGCATCACGTCTGTTGGATTTACAGCTCACCGTTACACATCTATAAACATTTGAACATTACAATATAGAATGTATGCATTTTATTGCATTAATAACAAAATATAAATACAGAGTTTAATACAATATTGTATAATACAATACAATACAAAATATGTTTAAAATTAGAATTACATTTACATTTATGCATTTAGCAGACGCTTTGATCCAAAGCGACTTACAACTCAGGAGAACAGCAAGCGATCCGTCAAGAAGAGGCAAAGAAACACAAAAAGTGCCCCAAATACCAAGATTTGTATACCTCTCAGAGTAGCAAAAAACAGAAAAGGGAAGAAGAAAGGAGAAATAGAGGAGAAAGAGGTTTTTTTTTTTTTAATGTAAGATTAAGTGCTCATGGAAGAGTTTTAGCCTGTCTTTTGAATGAAGCGAGTGATTCTGTCGTGCGTGTGCAAGGCGGAAGATCGTTCCACCAAAAACGAACATAACTAAGTGTCTTAAAGGGTTAGTTCACACATCATTTACTGATTAAGTGTCTGTATTTCTTTATTTCTTCTTTATTTCTTAAAGAAATTAATACTTTTATTCAGTGAGTATGCCTTAAGTTTATCTAAAGTGACAGTGAAGACATTTATGTTACAAAGGATTTTTATTTTAAATTAATTATTTTCTTTTGAACTTTTATTCATAAAATAATCCTGACTAAAATGTAACACGTTTTCCACAAAAACATTAAGCAGTATAACTGCTTTCGACATTGATAATAATCATAAATGTTTCTTGAGCAGCAAACCAGCAGATTAAAATGATTTCTAAAGGATTATGTGACATTGAAGACTGTAATGATGCTAAAAATTCAGCTTTGCCATCACAGGAGTAAACTACATTTTAAAATAAATAGAAAACATATATTATTTCACAATATAACTGTTTTAGTGTTCATTTAAATACATTATTGGTAAACATGAAAGGATTTTTTTCAAAAACATAAAAGAATCTTATTGACCTCAAACTTTAGAAGGTTTATTTTCTGATAACAAGCTTATTTTTGTGAAATATTTAGCTTGTGCTAATGATATATGCCCTCATATTTTGTTATCTAATATGTTGTTTACCTTCATAAATTATTAAAAATAACTTTTTGGGGGATAGGCCAACTGCAAAAACCTGCCATAAAATGTTTTAGCACCATTTCTTTTTGAAGCGTAAACACACGGAACTAAAGATGGCAAAACTTGGAAAAACCCAAGCTATTTAAAGTGAACATAGGTATTACAAAGAGAGGGTGAAATATGAGGACATTGGCCATGTCCCCACTTTTCAAACTGCTTATAAATCATACAGGATAAGTTTTTTTTAGAAAGTAATAATGCCGAATGTTTCCTGTGATGGGTAGGTTTAGGGGCAGGGGCAGTGTAAGGGGATAGAAAATACGGTTTGTGCAGTATAAAAACCATTACGCCTATGGAATGTCCCCAAACTGTGTGTGTGTGTGTGTGTGTGTGTGTGTGTGTGTGTGTGTGTGTGTGTGTGTGTGTGTGTCCACACGTCCACACTACGTCCACACTCTTCTCTGCGTGTGAAGTCTTTATAGCCTACTGTAATTTAAAAAGTTTACCCTGACCGATGTTTGAGGAAGTGGAGCTGAAAGGAAAGTGAGCGAGATGCCAGTCTTACCACCCGTTGCTTTAAGTGTTTCAGGCTGGCTGTGCATGAGCCTGGCACACTCATCTGTCACAGAGACCCGCTGAGAGTTTTAATAAGAGCTCTAAGCTCAAGAGATTGTAGGGAACAAAGGGGAATTTTGCTCCGATCTATGATCTTATACACCTGTCAGTCAATCTTCTTCATTGAGCTGTGACAAAGGAAATGGAGAGCAGGATCTTATTCTGGACATTTATAAACATCAGCAAGGCTGCAAACTGCTTTCTATTAACACATGAATACAATAGCAGCATACTAGGCCCAGGACAGTGAGGTGTGGTCTTGCATTGCTAAACACCTGTACTTCCTCCCATGCCGCAGGCAAGTAACCATCACTCCACCCCTGCCTTGTCTCCATGGCAACCTATTTCAAATTCTATCAGGATGCGCCTTATTTTTTTTTTTATTCCCCCTTGAAGCAAAACACACTTACTGTAAGATGGACTGCATGATCTATATCACAGTAATTACGAAAGGATGCATTTCAAAAAAAAATATTATAATAATAACATGCCTTAGAAGATGATGAGTCTGTCGAGCGATATATTTACATTATGATAAGCAACAAACAGTACGCTGCCATCACATCTCCCCGGGTGGAACCCATTAAGGATTTACATCATTCTCGCTCTCAGGCAGCCCCCTAAAATTATATTTTCCTCACAAGAGTAAATGAGACGGTTCAAACGAAAGCCCCTCTGTCAGTGGACAACGAAATAGAGTCATTTGTTTCCGCCACATCATAATTTAACACACTGTCGGCTCCAGGAGTGTTCGGCAACAATGGAAGTGATGAAAAAACAAGGATGAGAGCGAATCCAATTTCCGAGGATCCCAACCATCCTTTTAAAACAATAACCACTGTGATTCAGACACTAGCAGAGTCTCACCTCAGTGGTTCGGCTGTGAGCCGGGATGAAAAGCTTTGTTATGGTGCAGCAGTGCTGAACAAGTGAGCCCTCAATCTAATGCTGATTTCAGTCTGTGCAGAATCCTTACATTTGTCATCATTTAAACATTAGCGTTAAGTTATATGCATATCCGTGTGCCCAGAATAGAAGGTGGCAGTTCTTTACTGTAATTGCTGGTTGTCCAGAAAGGTGATACGCCTCCCTTTCTCCTTGTGAGCAGGCAAAACAAGCGGCCAGCCAAGTTTCTCACCTGTTACCGCCTAGGAGGGAGTCCTGTGAGACCTGTTGTAAATAGTTTGTCTGCTTATTATTAAATGGATAGTTCAGCCCTAAAATGAAAGTCTGTCATCAGAAGATATTTTGAAGAATGTTGGTAACCAGTTTTAGTTCCCATTCCCAAGTCAATGGAAACCGAAACTTACCAGCATTCTTTAAAGGCGGAAGGGGGATGAAATGTTGTTTCATGCATACTGAGCTTTTTACACTGTTAAAGACTTGGATTCCCATCCTACTTGTGATCCGATAGACCAAAACCCATCTTAATACCAGGTGTAAACAGGGCCAGAAAGTCATACAGGTTTGGAAAGACATTATGATGTTGGGTAAATTATGACCTTTTATTTTGGATGGACTATCCCTTTAAATGAAGATGAAGATCTCTCATCGTTTTGAATTTGTTTTATTTTCTTAATATATTGTATTTTCCAGGATGGGACAAAAGTTCACCAGCAACAATAAGACTATAAGGACTTTTGTCCTGTCCTGGAAAATACAATATATTAAGAAAATATATCAAATTTAAAACGATGAGAGATCTTCATCTTCATTCAAAGGGATAGTCCATCCAAAATAAAAGGTCATAATCTACATGGGTTCATTTCCTGGGTTTTTTTGTGTTTTTTTTTTATCTTTAATGCACTGCATTAAATAAATAAGCTACAGGAAGGATTTAACTTTGGTTTTCCTGACTGTACATGCGTTTTCTCTTTTTGTTTACATTTTTGTGCAGGAGTCCTCAGTTTGCCGGACAGTTTGAGCCTCCACAGGAACCAGCAGCGCTCAAATAAAGCTGGAGACGCCTACAGTCAGTCCGAGCAGCGTACTATTGAGCAGTCCCTGCTGGCCACACGCGTGGGGAGCATCGCTGAACTCAGTGAGTTACCAAAAATCTATTTTTCCTTGCTCAGAAAAGCAGAATTGAGCAGAAAATCGAGCTTGATTCACTAATAGTTTTGTTGGGTGATCAACAGCTCTGCTTAGTTTGCATGTACAGCACATGTTCACAGTACTCAGGAACCACTACATGGTGGTGCAGAGCGGTAAAGATATACATTTTGATGCAAATTCATTTCGTTTGAAGTAAGAAGTAGCCCCAGGTTGCAGTCATTTCACACCAGAGTGGTGTGTGTTTACTAGTAGGAATCCATCTTCTCAGGATTCAGGTCTTTCTTTCTCTCTTCAAACAGGCCTTTAGCTCTCAACATCCCATACGCACAATCCACTCTTATACAAGTGTCATACACTGTATTTGATTTTCCCATGAATTTAATGCTTTAAACATATCTGTGTTTCAAAAGGGTTATTGTTATTCAACAGAGCACTTAGTTAGACAGCATGCAATTTATCCTATATGAATGGTTTGCCAGTACAGTTTAACATCAAATAATTAGACAACGGCAACACTTTTGTGTGTGTGTGTGTGTGTGTGTGTGTGTGTGTGTGTGTGTGTGTGTGTGTGTGTGTGTGTGTGTGTGTGTGTGTGTGTGTGTGTGTGTGTGTGTGTGTGTGTGTGTGTGTGTGTGTGTGTGTGTGTGTGTGTGCAACTGTAAAAATGGTAATAGAAATTTTGATGGAATGTTTATCATTCAGGTGTAGCTTTCAGTTGTGCCCAAATTTCCATTGGTATTTTTCCCGGCATTTGTTTGCATATCGAAATGATTGGTCTTCATTCTTGCATATACTGAATTGATATGGCTCTCGTCTTCCATGCACGTTTAGCCAGTTATAGTTGCCTGTACACTGCACACTGACTAAAAACATGCTAAGTGTCATGCCAATGACAGAATTTCATTTTTACAACAGCCTTAAACCCATTCTTGCCTAAAAATGTAACACTTTTGCTGCCTTGCAAGCACTTGTATTCCCTTCAGGAATCTAATTAGATTTAAAGCTCCCTTACTTAGGAGATTGGCCATGTAATTCAATATATTTTACAGCAGAAAGCTTGTTCTATTCTGGAGAACATCGATTTTAAGTGCAATACTATATGTTCTGCAGTATAGAAATCTTTGTAGCCACAATGCCTGCCTTATATGAAATCGGCAATGATGATCAAATACAACACGGGTCTTCAATGTTTTTCAGGGCAAGGACACCCTTGGTGGGGGTCAATAGCAGTGTACAGTCAGTGAGACATTTAAGATTATTTACAAGTCATTACTTTTACAATTAATTTGAATGGAATTACAAAAACATATTTATATATTTTTTTTCTTCAGTAAAGTTGTTTATACACACTGCATGATGAGACATCGTGTCTTTGTTAATAAGAGGATTTGCGAGAGCGAGCAGAACTCAGCACTTGGAGCAAAAACTCTGCCATTCTGAGCGGTGACTGAATTCTAACTTAAACCCCTGTGATTGGCCATTGCGTTCAAGAGATCAACAAACATGTCTGTGATTGGCCACATTTCTCACCGCTGTAAAAAGACGCTGTAAATATTTCACATTCCCCAGAGTGCCAACTCAAAAACACAATGGATTGTTTGCCAAATCTGTTTCATCAATGATAATATATTATTAAAATATCAATGGTGGTCTCTCGTCTCATGGCACTTGTATTTAAATTGCTGATGTCTTTTGAAATATTTTTGATTTAAAAAAAAATATTAAATTTTTTAATTTGCCACTGGAACAACCACCGGTTGAAGACAATTGTAAAATACAACAAATGTGCATGGCCCTGTTTAATATCTGAAAAGTACAAAGAAAACATAGCAAGCCAGCAGAAGCAGATATGCACAAAATGCTGCTGTCTGTTCCTTCAAAAATGCATGTGCTCTTCAAAACTTAAATATCAAATCTCCATTAGTACTTTTTTATAGACACAGTATCCATGGAGATTTCCATAAAATGCTTAGTCTATTTCCAGCTCTTCTCTTCTGTCTCTCTTTCTCATGGTTGTCCCCAGTGACCCTGCAGGGGAAGTTGAGGGCAGTTTGAACCCTGGGTAGGGACAGCGCTCCGCCCCTGCTTTACACATCCAGTGCTCTGCCTCCAGCAAGGGCAGGAACAACAACTGTCACATAGAGAGTCTTTCTGCATTTGGAAAGTCACAACAGAGCACTCTTACTCAAAGGGCAGAGTTTATTTTAAGTGAAAGCTGAACTTGCAAAATGTAGATCTAATTATACAGTTTTTTCATAATGGCGTAAATTTGTTTTTTTGTGTTGCTGAATTTTTTATTTTTTTTTACAGGTTTTGCCTGTCTAGAAAGCTTTAAAATGTTTCATAAGATATATATTACGTAATATATATTTACAACTACCGTGCTTTTTCAATATGCACGACTAGCAGTAGGATCAGGGTTATTATGAAGTTCAAATCTGTAAGTTATTAAATCGGAATGGAAGGCATTCAGACCTCAGGAAATCGTTGTAATCTGAAGTGCGTATGACCTTTATAGGCTTGTCACGATCCTTTCACAGCTGTATATATCCAGAGGGATGTCTGAAATCCCATATTTCATACAGTAATTGTACTTTAATATAATTACATTACTCTTATAAATCCCATAATATCAGAGCATGGCAATAGATTAAATCTTCCTATTACAGTTCATAGCAGGTTTTTATGTGTCACTCATAAGCCAGGTAACCAGAAGTCATTTCTCCCTGCAGAGCACTAGAGGGTCAAAAGATCAATGCTTTTTTTTTTTTTTTGTCGTATTCGTCTCTTAAAATTCCATTGTGTCCTTGAGTTAGCGGATCCTTAATTATTGCCTCGCCGGATTTGCCTGGAAAAATAAATGTACTTACTGTTTAACAGTGCTTATTTTAATGCAGATTGAGTAGCTATAGCTTGCTGTATAGAAAAGATAAGTGATGGATATTTAAATTTAGTATTCTATTATTTAAAATAAACTCTCTCTAATGAGCAACGGACAAATAAACTCGAGAAGCTGAGCTCATTTGCACTTTATGGGCTTTTTTCCTTCATACTACATTTTGGTTACTTAATGGTTTGTTTGATCTAAATAAGACTAATTCTTTTTTTTCAGCATTTGAGTGTGCGAACAAGAACTTTACTTTGGGCTATGGGAGTTACTTAGCCGTTAACAGCTAATTGGGAAATGTACATTTCTGCATTAGTCTGCACCGATTCTAAAAACAGCCCTGAAGGAGAATCAACTCTTATGCAGAATAAATAGCTGTTTAAGTGTCTCACATTAGGCTCTGTCTGAATTAGACCTGCACCAGTCAGGAAGGTTTTCTTTTTTCTTAGGTTGGCCAGACACCAATCAAAGACTTTAAGGCTAAATTGCCATCAGTGAGTGTTTCCATGCCGCCTATAACATTTTCCCAAATTTTCCTAAAAGTCCCAGTTTCCTCCCATAGCACTGCTAATGCATCTATTCCCTCTTGCGCCATAAAACGCTCATTACATTTCATTGCTTCATTGCTCTGGAGCACCGCTGGTGCCCAATGACTGGTTCTTAATTGTTTATCTACACTTTTCTTACAGGATATACAGTAATTCTGCTAAGCAGCACGTTTTCTTTTGCAGGAACTGCTGTAACTGGAATATGTGTTTCTTTTGACATGTATGGAAAAGCCAACTGCATTGTATGGGTGTGATGAAACCCAGACTTTTTTAACCAAACAATAAAAGAAAAACTTTCACAAAAAAAGTGAAACTCATGAAAAGAGAAAATGTACAGTATCAACTTTAAATGTATGCAATATAACTGAGAGAAAGTAACACTACAATTCTAAAATATTATTAAAATTATGACATTTTATATGTACACACAAACATGCACAAATATGTCACAAAAAGTCCTATAGTCGTAAAATATTAAATGCTATTAATATTACAGAGTGTTTATACTATTATTAACAATTTGTAATATTTATTAATACTATTAATATTTATATTTTTAGGGTGATTTGTTGATTTGTTTAAAGAGTTTTACTTTTGTTACTTATACTATTTTAAACTATATACAGTGGGGCAAAAAAGGATTGGACCACAAGTGGGGCAAAAAAGGATCACATGATCCTGCAGCAATCACTCTTATATTATGATTTGCTGGTACAAAGTCATTTAAAGCCATTCCATAGCTGAATTTGATTTACCTCTCTCTTTTTTGCCCATACATGTGTTTGCATCCCTGGGGATTTTTGGTCTTGACCATAGTGGAGTTTGGAGTCTGACTGTTTGAGGTTGTGGACAGGTGTATTTTATACTGACAACAAGTTCAAACAGGTGCCATTAATACAGGTAAGGAGTGGAGGACAGAGGAGCCTCTTAAAGAAGAAGTTACAGGTCTGTGAGAGCTAGAAATTGTAGGTGGCCAAATACTTATTTTCCAACATAATTTGCAAATAAATTCTTTAAAAATCAAACAATGGGATTTTATTTGTTCCCTCATTCTGTCTCTTATAGTGAATGAAAATTACAGGCCTCTCTCATATTTTTAAGTGGGAGAACTTGCACAATTAGTGGCTGACTACTTTTTTGCCCCACTGCATATGTATTAGTTAATTGGAATCTTACAGTAATAAAAACTGTGCTTAATGGTGACAATGTAAAAATTATGTTATATTTGTTTTAAAATTGATATATTTGATTAAATTTTTATTAAATTTGTATATTTAATAGGTTTAATGATTGCTAAGGATAATTATGAATTAATCATTTAAAGATCCCGTTCTTTGCGATTCCATCTTTCAAACTTTAGTTGGTGTGTAATGTTGCTGTTAGAGCATAAATAATACCTGTAAAATTATAAAGCTCAAAGTTCAATGCCAAGCGAGATATTTTATTTAACAGAAGTTCCCTTTCAAAGCCTACAGCAAACGGCCGGTTTGAGCTACAGCAGGAAGTGCAGGGATGTAATGACGTCACTAGAACAGTTTGCTGACTAACCCTCCGCCCACAAGAACACGCAAAAAAGGGGGTGTGGTCTTGTTGCTCTCCCACGTGGAGAAGAGCGCGCATTCAGGGCTTGCATCCCCCCCGTTATGGTAAGAGGCGGGACCTTTCCGGGCAAAGTGGGCTAAGCTGCTGTCCAATCACAACACGGGAAGCACTGGCCCAATCAGAACTCGTTATGTGTTTCTGAAGGAGGGACTTCACAAGGAAATCATCAGGCCGTTTTTAGGACAGAGGAAACAGCGCTGTACAGATAAGTAAATTGTGTGAAAAATACTGTTTTTTTTTACACGCGAAACATGAACTCATGTTATATTGCACACTGTAAACATAATCAAAGCTTCGAAAACACACGAAGAACGGGACCTTTAAATGGTTTGATTTTAAAGAGGATTAATGGATGGATTGTATATTCCTTTCTCTTTATTTTGACATTTCCTTTTTTAAAGTTATAATCATGACGTGCAATTTTCCAGACATTTAAAACAAACAACTACAGTTAATCCAGCTATTCCCAGATCGATGGTTCAAAAAAGACCAAAAAATCTGTTCTCTCGCGTAAAGCCAAGCAGAGCACCTTTCTCCCTCATGGCCTTTTCTTGGTAATTTATGTCGTGGCTCAGGGAGGACAGCCAATCGATTCTGCTCAGTTTTCACAGTAAAACACCATTCTGCATCCTCCATTCCCAACGTCTCATTCTCAGTCTGGTGATGAAGGGCACCTTCTCTGCTGTTACGGATGAGAGTATCATATTTAACCCGAGACACTCAAGCAAACAGAAAATGTTCTGCTGTGTTGTTTTCTTACGTTGCCATGCTTACTCATACGAATAGCCTGCAGTACCTGTAGATGATTAGCCCTCTTGGTTAGCGAGGTTTATGGTCATGACTAATCGACAAAGACCTTTTGCCGTTGCTGTGTTTGTTTAGCTGGTTAATCTTGAGCATATCTCTCAGTCGGTTTCCTCTTCTGCCCCTCTGACTTGAGGAAATGTCACACGCTATCATGAATAAGAGATGAGTGTCGGTCACAGAAGTGCCCCAGGTGGCTTCCAGCCCCTTTCCTCCTCTCGAGAGCCTCCTGCCACCACCTCTGACTGCTAACGCTGTGTGTTTCAGAGCTGACAGGTGTATTCTTACGCTTCTTTGTTTTGTGTGTGTAGTTGCGGCTCCTGATAATGTATTCTGCATAATCCTGTAATTACTGTGCATAATTACAGTGCATATCTTTGCCCTCCATTGTCATATAGTCTACATAGCTTCCTCTCAAACTCATTGTTCCCTCTTTACATTGGCTTCATTCTTGCTTTATTGTGTCATTATTTACTCACGCTCATGTTGGTCCAAACCCATAAGAAGTCAACTTTTTTGTCTATATCATGAAAGTCATTGGGATCCAATGGACGCTGCTTACTTTCATTCAGAACAACAACAAAAAAATCAGAATACATTCTTTAATGTTTCACAGAACTGAAAGAAAGTAATACAGGTTTGGAGCAACATAAGGTTGATAGATTGATGACAGAATTTTGATTTTTAGGTGAGCTAGTCTATTAAATCTACTGCTTTGGCAAAGGAAATCAGAATTACAAAAGTAAAACAAGCCTTTTATTCTCTAAATGAATGCTTATCTCGCACGGGTGGCCTTGTTAATTCATTTGGAGTAGCAGAGATTGGAAATGTTCTTGAGAGAAAAAGTGCAAGTGCTGCAGTTATTTAGCAATGGATGAGGCTGTTTCTTAGTGCGCCTTTCAGAGTCTATTATAGACTGTACTGAAAACACTGCTGTTCAGTTGAACGCATTCAGAAGAATTAGGTCTTGTGGACTAAATTAGACTGTAGATGATCTGAAAGTTTCACATATGAAAGGAAATAGTCATTGGAGCGAGAGGGAGAGTGTTTAATGTTCTGTGTAATGAATGCCCCTCTCTGTGTGACCTTGTTTGAAAAGAGGTTTGTGACATTTCTCATCCATCAGTTAGTCTGCTCTTTACAAAAAAAATCTAATGCAAATGTGCACACAGTTGTACAATATATATATATATATATATATATATATATATATATATATATATATATATATATATATATATATATAGTCAAAAAAGCGTAAGAATACACCTGTCAGCGCTGAAACACACAGCGTAGCAGTCAGAGGTGGTGGCAGGAGGCTCTCGAGAGGAGGACAATAATCATTTGAATACCCTGCTATTTACACTGTCTACTGTGAGAGACATAATCTAAAAAAAAAATCAAGAAATCACAACGTATGATTGTTTTAACTATTTATTTGTATGATACAGCTGCAAATAAGTATTTGAACACCTGAGAAAATCAATGTTAAAGGGGGGGTGAAATGCTGTTTCATGCATACTGAGCTTTTTACACTGTTAAAGACTTGGATTCCCATCCTAAACATAGACAAAGTTTCAAAAACTAATGTTGGACGTTTGATGGAGTATTTCTGTGTCAAAAATACTCCTTCTGGTTTCTCACAAGTTTCGGAGAGTTTTTTCCGAGTACTGGTCCGCTTAACGTCGACAGAGCGGAATGTCCTTGTATGGGCCGTACGGGCTCTTCTCCCGGAAAGGTGTGCGCGCGCGTGACTAGATGTACGCCGCCCATAAACAATGCTCTCAGGGGCAGATCCACTAGTCCGTGCAACACTTCTGTCGTGCCGCGCTCCACTTTATTCCTATGGGTGACTTCAAGTGACTTCAACGCTTCAGCACAGCATTCCGGGAAGGCAGCGCTGCATTTGAACCGATTTGAACGCAGAAATGACGGGAAGCATCACAACATACACTTCGGTCGTGTCGCAAAAGTGTATCTCCACGGTCACTGCTGTCACAGGACTTCACGAACTCAACAATGTTACCAAAGAAGTGTGTTTTTGACAGAGCGGTCCCAACGATAAAGGTTCACGGTCCTGCTTTGGAAACAGGCGGTGAGTAAAACTGCTTCAAATGTCTATGTTGTTGGCTATCGTCGCGTAAGTAAACATCAGTAAACAAAACGATCGTGTATAACGTTAGTTAATTTATCAATGGAGCATGCGATCTATGGTGTGTGTTTAAATACATTTGTTTAGCTGACCACTATAGGTGTCAGTTTGTTTATTGTAAAACCACCCAAACATAAACCTAGCGTTCTCACAAAGCGTGCTTCGTCATTCAAATGTGCTAACGGACTCCATTGTTGTTCTATGTATAACGTTACACTAGTCTGACGTGCAAAACCGTTTTGCTTGCTACTGCTAAGGTTTAGTCGCATACAGTAGTCCATTAAACCGAATCATGTCCTCATAAACTGCGAGTAAACACACACAAATGTTGACAGGCCACTAAATACAGTACACAGAGACGGACGTCCTGCTGTTGCTGCTTCTCCTGTTCAATTTATTTCAGCCTCCGGATCTGATTCTGTAACATATTTATTAGTTGAATCTGATCGATAGTAGCCATGATTTATTTAGGGTAGCGTTTTCTTCTCCACGCTTCAGGACGTCACCGCTTTGTGTGCCTTTTGTTGTCTCTCTCATTACACTTTCAGTGTAATGTTTTGCTCAAAGTTATGATAGAGCTACCAGCTTAGTAGAGAACAAGTAACCAATAAGTAGACTAGCATACCTGTATATTTTGCTTTCTTTTTTATATTTCCTCTTTTTTCTTTTTACGATACTGAGCCCCTGATGGCTTTGACCTCTTCATGATGATGAAACTAAACACGGATGACGATGTTCCCTGCCGCCCTCTACATGATCTCATTACAGCAGCGCCACTATCACCACGGCGACTTCACTCCAATAATCGCAACTAATCATAATGCAATAGCAAAAGTACGAAATATTAATAATAAAATATATATGAAATAACTAAAAAATCTTGTTGGGGCGGGGGCTCACTGGCGCCCCCCAACTGTTGGCGTCCTAGGCGACCGCCTAGTTTGCCTATACCTAGAAGTATTTGAAATTAACATGATTTCTTAATGTCTAGTGACATACCAGGACCATTTTATGATTAATTGAAATACATTTCTTACATACAGTTCCTTTAACCTTAAAAAAGTTTAGTGCTTTGTTTTTCCGTTACATAGAAAAATCAAGCACCTAGCCACACAGTCTGCGTTTACAAACATTTCAATTTTTGTTGGGGGGGGGGGAATGGGATGTTCTATAAAAGTTTAGTGAATTCAAGCGTGGTACTGTGATAGGATGCCACCTTTGCACTAGGTCAGTTAATGAAATTTTATCTCTGCTATTCCACAGTCAACTGTAAGTGGTATTATTGGAAAGTGGAAGCGTTTAGGAGTAGCAGCAACTCAGCCACAATGTGGATAACCACATAAAGTCACAGAGTGGGGTCATCAAGTGCTGAGGCACATGGTGTGTAAAAGTCGCCAACGCTCTGCTGATTCCATAGCTGAAGTTTTCCAGACTTGCACTGGAATTAATATCAAAAAAAAAAAAAAACATGGCGAAACATTCATGAAATAGGTTTCCAGGGTTGAGCAGCTGCATGCAAGCCTCACATCACCGAGTTCAATAACAAACGTCGGATGGTGTAGGGTGAAGCCAAAGTCCCTTTAAGAAAAGTTATTTCTCTCGGCAGCCATCTTTGAAATGCCTCTTGGGCATGCAAGTGTAGCATCTATCTCTTTGAATGGGGAAACATCAAATCATCCAAAACAGTTAGCCACTCTTACGATTAACTTTCATATTTGAAATCAGTCAACATCTGTCTCATAAATTTTGTTTCTAAATGCTCGAATCATGACAAAAAAATATTTTTTTCAGCCTGGACCAAGCTAACGCGCAGAACACTGGCTGTTTCTATAGGAACTGGAACTTGTAATGGCAGCTGCAATGACACAAGACTTTACCAAATCGGCAATTGGCTCTTATTTAGAAGGTGGGACTTATTCCACCATATTGCGTGTTGCCTTTCTCCCATTCATAGTAATTCGAGTGCACCGTATTAAAGTCTTTGGTAAAGCACATGGCCACTGGACTCTGGAGCAGTGGAAACATTTTCTTTAGAGTGACAAGTCATGCTTCTCTGTTTGGCAGTCTGATGGGAGTGTCTGTTTTTGGCAGATGCCAGGAGAGCGTTACCTGCCTGACTGCATTGCGCCAACTATATATAGTTTGGTGGAGGAGGGATTATGGTATGGGGCTGTTTTTCAGGGGTGTCCAAAACCACACACACACACACACACACACACACATGTTGGTCTATGTGGTTTACATGGACTCTCCATAGGCGTAATGGTTTTTATACTGTACAAACCGTATTTTCTATTCCCTTACACTAACCCTGCCCCTAAACCTACCCATCACAGGAAACATTCTGCATTTTTACTTTCTCAAAAAAACATCATTTAGTATGTTTTTAAGGCCATTTGAATTATGGGGACATTTGATATGTCCTCATAAACCACATTTATAGTGTAATACCAGTGTAATACCCATGTAGTTATACAAATTTGTGTCCTCATAAACCACATAAACAGGCACACACACACACACACACACACACACACACACACACACACACACACACACACACACACACACACACACACACACACACATATACAATTGTTTATAAAATATAGTCATTATTAATATTAGAACGTTATATAGGGTCCTGACAGGTATCCTCTGGCAATATTACATAACTTGTTTGAGAAATATTTAGTTTGATGGACTGGCCAAGAATTTCATTACTGACAAACATGCTGCCGAGGACCCACAAACAGCTGACTAGCAGGCAATGATTGACAGAGTTGCTAATTTTTTATGCTATAACATTAATGCAACGACAGTACTGTCCTTCAACATTTACATCATTCCCCACAAACCAAAGGTCTCTTGTGCCCCCGACAGGTGATTTAGTGTCCAGAGCCATGCATCACCTCCAGCCTCTGAGCATAAAGAACCACAGCAACGGCACTCCGCTCCCTCAGAAGAGCAGCCTGATCCACTGGGAGCCCGAGGCTTTATATACGCTCTGCTACTTCATGCACTGCCCTCAGATGGAGTGGGAGAACCCCAACGTAGAGCCCTCCAAAGTCACCTTACAGACCGAGAGGTGAGGGGACTTCCATTCTTGTACCTACTGTAGGCGATGCAAAGTCTGGGTATTTTTGTTAGGGAGATTTCTGATTGATGCGGTCGCTCAAGGTACTTACCTTATGCCAAGCAGTCATTTATTCAACTTGACACTTAATATGATGAAATGCAGAGGAGGATAAATGTGAAATACAGTGCAACAGACTGCAAGGCAAAGGCAATGCAAAGAAACGATGCCATGTTATGAATAAATGCAGAGTAGATGAAATACTTCCTGCTGAAAAATGATAGCATCATTGTAAACAATATTAAATACGTGAATATTTATGGGTTATTTAATTTGCTATTTTTTTCTCAGGATACATTGTGTTGCTCAACTACTAATAAGATTTAGTTTAGAATGAAATTTTTTTCTTTTCTTCCAAGGTCATGAAAAGGACTTTTGCTAGCTGAGCTGACTGAATCAGTCGCTGTGAGATTAAATCTTGCTTTTGTCTCTCTGTGATTTAAGGTTTTGAAGACCACTGTTGTTATCATTAATTAAAGTGAACTATCAAGAAACAATTTTATTCATTGAAATAAAATAAAATATAAATATTAAGTGAAAAACTTAAACTGAACACAATTAGAAGTGTTGCCTTGGCAAGAAGTTGAAGTACTAACATTGCTAACTGAAATAATACGGGAAATGAAAGGGTTAGTTCCGACATGGACAGTAAAGTGTGCATACACTTGCATACGCTCTCTGACTAAATATATCATATCTTAAACTGTGTTCCGAAGATAAACAGAGGTCTTACGGGTGTGGAATGATATTAAGTCATTAATGACATCAATTTCATTTTTGGGTGATCTAACCCTTTAAAATAAATCAATTTTGAATTATATAAAAACAACAAAAAATACAAACAAAATTACTTAAATGAAACAAATTAAAATTAAAGCTGAAGAAGTAAAATAAAATCTAGTTCAAAATGCTAATCTATAAATAATACTAAAATAACATTAGGAAAGACAAATGTTTTGTATGTACATGCAGTAATCACATATTGTCTCCCCCTGCAGGCCGTTTCTAGTACTTCCTCCTCTGATGGAGTGGATCAGAGTGGCTTTGGCACACACAGAGCACCGCCGCAGCTTTTCAGTGGATAGCGATGATGTTCGGCAGGCGGCCAGACTCCTACTGCCCGGGGTGGATTGTGAACCCCGCCAGCTGAAGTAAGCGTGCTGCCATTAAATTAACATCCAGCTACCAGATATTGCTACCCATCATGAGTGAAATGGAAATGGCTCATAAACAGCCTGTACAGGGAAAACAAGCTTAGTCAACCTCACACAAGCCCTTCACTGCACCATAACTGCTGCTTTATTGCTATTAGGCCAAGTGTTGTAATGAAAGATTCACACACAGATGAATATTTAACTTGGAATTTGTAAATCAAGCTTTTTTTGCAGAGGGTTAAGACATCAGAAAGATGTTTTTGTGTGTGTGCCGCAGGACGGATGACTGTTTCTGCGTGTCACGCAAGCTGGACGCTGCCTCCACCGAGGCCAAGTTCCTGCAGGATCTTGGCTTCCGCATGCTCAACTGTGGCCGCACTGACCTTGTCAACCAGGCCATCAATTTACTTGGGCCCGGCGGAATCAACAGTATGAGTGAGCAGGTTAGAATGACAATCACGTTTTCAATTCAACACTAATGATTTTGACATAAACAACATAAATGTTCAGAAATGCAAATCCAATCAGCATTAATAATGTTTTTTTTTTTTTTTTTTTCAAAATATAATGATTCGTCCATGTGGAAACCCCTTCCTAAAATATACAGTGCCATTCAATATATTTTTTTTTAATGAATACTTTTATTCAGCAAGGAAGTGTTAAACTGAATTAATGGCTGCTAAAAATTCAGCTTCGCCATCATAGGATTAAAGTACAATTTTAAAAGATATTTAATAAAAAAACAGTTATTATAAATTGCAATAATATTTCACAATATTTACTGTACTTTTGATCAAATAAATGCAACCTTGTATAAACCAAATTATACTGCGTGAGATTTTTTTTTAAAGTGTGACAAGAAAATGCAATACATATTTCCTCAATTCAATTGTTGCCTTTTTTTATTATCGTTGTACTTAAGCTAATTGTTAAAATATTGTTGGCAAGATATTTTTTACTTTTATATCAACTTTTTAAGAAATAGATTACAAAACTATTTGCAGAATTGTTTTTTTTTTTTTTTTTTTTTTTTAACATTTCTGTCAGTTGAATAAAATAAATCACAATTCATCCAAATTAAATTAATCCAATTATCCAGCAGGAATTAAATAGTTAAATCAAATATGTTGAATGTGATTGCAAAACATATGTTTCATTAAAAGGATAATTCACTTTAAAATGAAAATTACCCCATGATTTACTCACCTTTAAGCCATCCTAGTTGTATATGACTTTCTTATATTAATAAATAGAAGTGAATGTGAGCCCAAAATTTGAAACCCAAAAAAGTGCATCCAACATGTTATATATGGATATTGTTCTTATGGAAACCCATCACTTTGCTTAAGAAGGCCTTTATTAACCCCTGGAGCCGTGTGGATATCTTTTATAATGGATGGAGGCACTTTTTGGGGGGGCTTTAAATTTTGGGCTCCCATTTACGGCCACTATAAACTTGGATTAGCCAGGACATTTTTTTTATATAACTCTGTTTGTATTCGTTATTCGTCTAAAAGAAGAAAGTCATATACACCTAGGATGGCTTGAGGGTGAGTAAATCATGGGCGATTCAAAATAACTCATTTTTGGATGAACTAACCCTTTAATATCCTAGATTTACATGCTGACTTTGACAGCCTGTGACCTCTGTGGTAAGTGATTGTGTGTTGTAATGATCTTGGCCTGGTCTTGTAACCTAAAGGTTGTAGGTTGAGACCCCTAAAGTGGTTCGTTCATGAGAAACTGTCCCAGTACAAATGCCGGGGCAACTCCAGGTGCTAAAATCTATGTCACTTTAAATGTATAAAAGCAACTAGATAAATGTAGATAAAAGTCGAAAGGCTGCAGCCAGGCTTTAAATGCTTGCACGCATTGCTTTATGAAAGCCCAAAAAGAAGAAAAAGATTTGCACTGCAGGTTTCTCTCAAGATTCACAGTATTTAATGGTTAACTATATTAATCAGAGCCAGCTTTTAGGAAACATACCAGTGCTCTTTCCATTACTGATTGCTTTGCTCCGTTTTCGACCTCAGGGAGTGGAAATGTTTGCCATTACATTTGTTTCTTTGCTAGTTCACTTGTTATCTGATTTTCCAACTCTTGATTTCAGTAACATTTAGGTTTTCCAGTAGAGTAGTTATCAGCACAAGAAGACTCTTTCAGTGCTGGAATTATGTCCATATAAAATAGAGCAATGCATTTAAATGAAATGCTGCAGTATATATGGTCAAGTTGTATGCCATTACTCCACAATAGGAGAAGATGTCTGGCATATGCTCATTGTCTTATGTGTGTTTTCTAGGGCATGACTTCTCTGATGTATGCATGTGTCCGCGGTGACGAAGCCATGGTTCAGATGCTGCTAGATGCAGGAGCTGACATCAACAGTGAGGTTTGTGACTATATCGCTGCTGTGTTCACACATTAAGCACACTCATCTTGCTCATCATGTAGTTTCATAGTATTTGTGTTTTCTGTGTTGTGGTACAACAGGAGAAAACTCAGACTGCTTTGCATGCCCATCAGGGATTTGTCTGGGTTGCTTTTTGTTGGAAGTCACTGTCACTAGGCGTTGTTCTGCCAACCTCGGCCGTAGAATGTAGTACAGACTTCTCACTTACACACGCACTCGGTATTTGTCACTATTTCCAGCAGCGTCTCAGAGATGTTTTCAACACAAGTCATAGTTTTTAGTCACCTGTAGCAGGGAAAGGATATTGTTTGCAGCTCTGTCATAAAAATGTGAAAAGTTTATTGACGTTTGGCAGGTATCAGGGGCTGTTTTCCCACTCACAACTCACACCTTTAGACAAATCTGACTTTTGACATGTTTGTACTGTCACAACGTATGTAAGCCGGAAAATAAGGTAACATATTGATGCTATGAAGTTAACCTTCAGTTTTTAAACTTAACATATCAAAATAAGTTGACATAATTTGAATCGAACGGATGAACGGATCTGTACAAAGGAGTCACATGATCATAAATCAGTGTCACAGTTTTGCGTAAAGCAAGGATAGGCACTTTTTCGAGAGGCTAGCAATAGCAAGCTAGCTTTAAAAGCATAGGATCTTAGGTATAGTCTCCAACGCCATGCCTATTTCAAAACTATATTTTGAATATAGCCTATTTTGCCTATTTTGAACCCACACAGCCAGAGCAGAGTCTGCAACGGTGTTAAATTACCTTATGTCTCAAAGCACATAACATTACATTGATAATGAACGTAAACAACCTGCAGAGCTCTGACTTGTATCGCCTGACTGCTGCAGATTTATTTCAGCATTAATTTAAACCGAATGCAATGATTGGACAAAATGTCTTTGGTCCTGAGATTTCCACAGAATATATATACAGTATGTAATTGTTTATATATTCAGGATGTCAAAAGAGATTTAATGGGGTCATCAGATGCCCATTTTCCACAAGTTGGTATGATTCTTTAGGGTCTTCATGTAAAGTCTGTAACATACTTTGGTTAAAATTCCTCAATGTTTGTGTGTAAAACAACACCCTTTTTACCTCCTTAAAAACAGCTCTGTTCACAGCGACCTGTTTTGGTACATATACTTTAAATAATAATTAAATTACCCCTCTCTTCCGTGGGGTGTGTAGACACAAGACACATGAAGTGCTGCCGTTTGCGAACCGTTGACCACATCGCTCCAGGGACACTATGGCAGAGGAACGCTCTAAAGACACAGAAATCTCAAGTCGCTACCATTAGGGCTCTATACACGCAAATATGCAAACAGAGTTTCTTACACAACGACGGTGTAACACTGTACCACTTAGCAAAAAGTAAATCAGCTGACGTGTAATCTATCGATCCACTGTAGTACACGGAAATTCGGCAAACCAAGAAAAAATTTGCGCACTCACTGCTGCAGCTAAACACACTAACATACAGGCCAATTCCAAGTGCCCAATAACATATGAATTTTGTTTAGTTTAAATTCTGTTTTTATGAATTATAAACAAGGTTTAAAATAGACATGACTGCATAACTCTGGTCACTGTGACAATGGCAGCTATAGGAGCCTTTTAAGGAACTTGCTTACAGGCACATTAAAGGCACATTATAGCCCCTTTCACACTGCGATTCCAGCAAATACACGGATAATGCGACCCGGCTTTTGTTCCGCTAGATTTGGTCCATTCACACTGCCAGCGAAATACCGTAATATGTGCGCTTTCACACACAACACGTAACGGTCCCGGATCGAGTTGACATGTGACATCCGGATGTGACGTATAATGGCGAGCGATCTCAGCTTCAGCGCGGATAGTAAGGAGCTCCGTGGTCTCGACTTGTGTCCAGTTTGCGCACGTTTCTGCTTGTTTAATTTTAGTTTCTTCTTTATTCCGGGAATATTGCGGGTCCGACGTGCAGTGTGAAAGGGGCTTATGTGAATTACAGTGAAAAGAACCGTGATACATATTAAATGATTCAAAATTAATATTTAACACTTTATTAACTATTCGTCCAGCGATACGTTGAAATTAGAGTACATTATCTGTGCAACAAGTGTCACAGCAGTCGCTAAACGAATGGACAGAGTAACGTCATAACATTTTAAACATTTTAAAGGGGGCCTTGCTCCCCCTTACCTCTGTAACTTGCTTCTCCCCTTCAACCCTACTCGCTCTCTACGATCTGCTGATTCCAACTTTCTCGTTGTCCCTCGGCATCGCCTTGCTTCAATGGGGGGCAGATCATTCAGTGTAATAGCACCCAAATTATGGAACTCTCTACCCCGACCACTCCGTTTTGTTGCCACTATCTCTGATTTCAAATCCATGCACAAAACACACCTCTTTTCTGAATGTTATAGGTCTTAAAGAAATTTTTTTTTTTTTATTTATTTTTTTCCCACTCCGATTTCTGTATTATTATACTTGCACTCTTAATTGCCTACTGTTGTTCTGTCTACTCTGTTTGTCATTTGGCTTTATTGTTGTTTGTTTATTGTAAAGTGTCCTTGAGCTCTGGAAAGGCGCTATATAAATAAAACTTATTATTATTATTATTATTATTAAACACAGTTAAATGTATCTAATATGATAAACGAAGCTGCATTACCTTATACTCAAAATTATTTTTTATCATTGTAGGGTGGTTGTGTCCATATAAAAGTTATATGAAATTGAATTTTGCATTCGATGACCTCTTTCAAATTGCAAATTTACCGGCATCTAGTGGTGAGGTTGCGAATTGCAACTGCCCACTTCTCACCTCTCCCCTCTCCCTTTAAAAGTACATAGAGAAGCTATGATAACTGACAAAGGACAAACATGTCGTCGTCTGAGACAGCAGAAAGTGACTAGTGCTCTGTAGAGAAGTTTGTTGGTTTAGGACTCCTGTAGAAACATGATGGCGCAAAATGGCGACTTCACTGTAAGGGGACCTGAGTATATAGATAGAAATGGCTCATTCTATAGCCATAAATACATAACGGTTCATTATAAGGTCTTATACACCACTGAAAACAAGTATATTACACTGCATTGTCAATAGATCCTCATAAATATTACACACTGCACCTTTAACCAAAGAGATTTCACATCTTGATTCAACTAAATGAGGATGTGAAAAGAGAGTCAACCTATAGATTCAAGATATAACTGTGTTTATGAGAAAGATTGCCTACCGTAGCTTTAATTGATTAATGATCTAAAATAGTGCAAAATCATAAATCCCCTTGTACTTTCCCTTGTTTTACATCTCCTTTTTTGTTTGTCTTTTTTTTTACTAAAGCAAACAGTATGGTTTATTTTGTGATTTAAATTAACACAATCCCAGATTTTCAAAGTGGTTTCAAACATTTGGACCCCACTATATAGACACTACCTTTCAAATGCTCACCAAGGCTGCATTTATTTGATTATAAATACAGTAAAAAACATAATATTGTAAAATAGTTTTAAGGCCTGTTCACACCGAGAATGATAATTATAACAATAACTATATTAGTGTCCACACCAATGCATGATAACATTCTGTTTACTATAAGCACACACAGCACAGTTGTCGTTCGTCAACTGAAAAGAAGAAAAAGAAGTTATGAAAGTAATTGCAATGATATCATTCCTCTGCATTGTTATAGTTATGGTGTGGACTCTGCTATCCTTTTAAATTTAGAACAATTTTCAAAAATATAACTTTATCATCATTGGTGAAAATGGGCCTTTAAAAATTTTAATATCTCTTTTCTTTTTTGAAAGTTTAATTTATTCCTGTGATAGCAAGGCTGAATTTTAAGCAGCCATTATTGATAATAATATTAATGTTGACATTAATATACTTCGTATTATCATTGTTTTCAGTGTCACATGATCCTTCAGAAATCATTCTAATATGTTGATTTGGTGCTTAAAACAGTTGCTGCTTAATGTTTTACCGTGATACTTTTTTCCAGGATTCATAGATGAATAGAAAGTTTAAAAAAACCATTAATTTGAAATAGAAATCTTTTGTAACATTATAAATGTGACGTCTTTACTATCACTTTTGATTATTATAATGCATCCATGCTGAATAAAAGCATTCATTTCTTATAAAAGACCCAAAACTTTTCATTTGAATGATGGTGTATATATGTGTGTACATATGCATATATATATATATATATATATATATATATATATAATATATATATATATATATATATATATATATAATATATATATATATATATATATATATATATATATATATATATATATATATATATATATATATATATATATATATATGTATATACAGTGCAGGAAGCTCCTATAAAGTGGCAAAAAGGCATCTATCTCCATATTTTCAGCTGAGCGCAGCATCTCTTTGCTTTTCCCAGGACCATTTTTTAAAGGTCTCCATCTCTCTCATTTGTGCCCTGCTCTGTCCCCTGTACCTCCCGTAGGTGCCAAACACAGTGCAAAAGTACCCCTCAGTCTTCCCAGAGACCCGGCAGGCCACGCCTCTCACCTTCGCCGTACTTCACCAGCACATTCCTGTGGTGCAGGTAGTGACCTCTCTCTCCCAGCCGACCTCTCGGCAGATTTTTGAGCCAAACAGCTGAGTCAGAATAAAATTCCTGTAGCGGGTGCATCAGTTTTCTCCTGAAAATCTTGTCTGCATGAATTGGAGTGCTTGGTGCTCTCACGTACAACCATTATGATTCATTATGTGTTTGCTTGTTTCACTGTCATCTCTTGGCTGAGCTAATGCCTATTATTATAGGGATGGTTCCCCCAAAAATGAAAATTAATTTATCAATTACTCACTCTTATGCTGTTCCAAACCAAGCGGCAACCTCCCCCCGTTTCTCTTGAAGCCAATACAGAAGTGACTTAAACTGCAATTCGTCAACTGGACGCTAGAGACAGGCTCCAGAAGGGAGCAGAATCTCATTGAGCCCTATGTTAAAATGCCCTTTACAGTAGAAAAAACATATTTACAGCCTGGAAGAAATTGTGTTTTTGGTCACAATTGTGGTTTTCCCGCCTCTTTGCCCATTTTCAGTTATCCGGGAGTGAATCGTGGTGACGTGCTGCCAAGATGGCAACATCCGAATTGTGGCTTCAAAAATGCTCTTTAGAAAGCTACGGGTGACGTCATGTACAATACGTCCATATTTTTTTACCATCTTTCATTCATCTTCATCTTCTAATTATATCTAATCATATTTAATCGATCTATTTACCTATAACACTGTTATGGAAGCTTGTTACCGCCACAGAATAACTCACAATTCTGACTTTATAACTCACAATTCTGACTTTATATCACACAATTCTGACTTTATAACTCACAATTCTGACTTTATATCACACAATTCTGACTTTATATCACACAATTCTGACTTTATAACTCACAATTCTGATTTTATATCACACAATTCTGACTTTATATCACACAATTCTGACTTTATATCACACAATTCTGACTTTATAACTCACAATTCTGACTTTATATCACACAATTCTGACTTTATAACTCACAATTCTGACTTTATATCACACAATTCTGACTTTATAACTCACAATTCTGACTTTATAACTCACAATTCTGAGTTTATATCACACAATTCTGACTTTATATCACACAATTCTGACTTTATAACTCACAATTCTGACTTTATATCACACAATTCTGACTTTATAACTCACAATTCTGACTTTATAACTCACAATTCTGACTTTATATCACACAATTCTGACTTTATAACTCACAATTCTGATTTTATATCACACAATTCTGAGTTTATATCACACAATTCTGACTTTATATCACACAATTCTGACTTTATAACTCACAATTCTGACTTTATATCACACAATTCTGACTTTATAACTCACAATTCTGACTTTATAACTCACAATTCTGACTTTATATCACACAATTCTGACTTTATATCACACAATTCTGACTTTATAACTCACAATTCTGAGTTTATATCACACAATTCTGACTTTATAACTCACAATTCTGACTTTATAACTCACAATTCTGACTTTATATCACACAATTCTGACTTTATAACTCACAATTCTGACTTTATATCACACAATTCTGAGTTTATATCACACAATTCTGACTTTATATCACACAATTCTGACTTTATAACTCACAATTCTGACTTTATATCACACAATTCTGACTTTATAACTCACAATTCTGACTTTATATCACACAATTCTGACTTTATAACTCACAATTCTGACTTTATAACTCACAATTCTGACTTTATATCACACAATTCTGACTTTATATCACACAATTCTGACTTTATAACTCACAATTCTGACTTTATATCACACAATTCTGACTTTATAACTCACAATTCTGACTTTATATCACACAATTCTGACTTTATATCACACAATTCTGACTTTATATCACACAATTCTGACTTTATAACTCACAATTCTGAGTTTATATCACACAATTCTGACTTTATAACTCACAATTCTGACTTTATAACTCACAATTCTGACTTTATAACTCACAATTCTGACTTTATATCACACAATTCTGACTTTATAACTCACAATTCTGACTTTATATCACACAATTCTGACTTTATAACTCACAATTCTGACTTTATAACTCACAATTCTGACTTTATATCACACAATTCTGACTTTATAACTCACAATTCTGACTTTATATCACACAATTCTGACTTTATAACTCACAATTCTGACTTTATAACTCACAATTCTGACTTTATAACTCACAATTCTGAGTTTATATCACACAATTCTGACTTTATAACTCACAATTCTGACTTTATAACTCACAATTCTGACTTTATATCACACAATTCTGACTTAACTCGCAATTAAGAGGGAAACTCACAATTATCTTTTAAAATGTTTTATTCTGTGGTGGCAACAAGCTTCCATACACTGACGATTCAAAACATTCATAAAGAGATCATAAAAGAAATCCATATAAATTTAACAATTTAAGTATTAAGTCTCCTGAAGAGACTTAATCGCTTTATATGATGAACAGATTTAATTTTGGTTTTTATACACATATAAACATTGATCTGCGAACATACACAGAGCACTCAGATATACTATCAAATATAAGGTATATAAGGATATGCTATCAAATATAAGTGTGAATAGACTTTCAAAAGAGGAACAGTCTTTCATTAAAAATATCTACATTTGTGTTCTAAAGATGAACGAATGGGTTTGGAACGACATGAGTAACATGACAGAATTTTCCTTTTGGGGGGAACTAACCCTTTAATCTTAGCAGCAAGTTTATACACTAGTTAAAACCTCTCTCCTTCCTTTTATCTCAGCTCTTGCTGGATGCTGGAGCCAATGTGGAAGGCTCTCTGCAGGACGGGATGGAGAACTACACTGAGACGCCTTTGCAGTTAGCTGCCGCTGCAGGTAAGAAAGCTCACACTGCAGACCGGACAACAGCGCCACTTCCTTCTCGAATTACTGAATTATAAAACAGCGGGGCCACAAGAGAAGACTCAGCAGTTTGTTTGCTGTAGGGAACTTTGAGCTGGTCAGTCTGCTTTTGGAGAGAGGAGCAGACCCCATGATTGGGACCATGTACCGCAACGGCATCTCGACTGCACCACATGGAGACATGAACTCCTACAGCCTGGCTGCTGCGCATGGACACAGGTAACACACACACACACACACACACACACTTGCATCAGTCAAATACACACTCGAACACAGTCTCGTAATTTATTAATAAAACCTGCAAAATCGTATCATCCTCATCCTCGTGCTGCAGGAACGTGTTCTGCAAGCTTCTGTCGCAGTCGGAGAAGGGGAAGGCGGATGTTCTGTCTCTACAGGAGATATTGGCTGAGGGATCAGAGATGGAAGAGAGGAATTCCCTCAAGATAGAAGCAACCCGCACAGGGAAGGCCAAACTCAAAGCTCTAAGAGAGGCGATGTATCACAGCTCTGAACATGGTTATGTCGATATCACATTGGACATCAGAAGTCTAGGTCAGTGCTCTTATATTATCTACAGTAAAAAAATAATGGAATTACAATGAATTTGCAGAAAGTAGTTAGAATTTACACAGTGCTAATTTTTACTGTATAGTACGTGTAGCTTAAAGGGGACCTATTATCCCCCTTTTTACAAGATGTAATAAGTCTCAGATGTCCCCAGAATGTGTCTTTTAAGTTTCAACTCAAAATACCCCACAGATGTGTTTTGCCATGTTGTAAATGCCCATTTTTGAGTGGAAGGAAAAATATGCATGTGTCTTTAAATGCAAATGAGCTGCTGCTCCTGACCCCGCTTTCGAGTAGACGACGGAGCCTTCACAAATCGTGCCTTATGCACAAACGGTTTTTAAAGTAGTCACACTCTTTTCACACTGCACGACTGGGGTAGCATTCAGTTGCCACTGTGCTCACACAGACAGATGGATCGACGACAGGATCGGCTCAACTGCAATGTGTTGCCAAGTCCGCATTTTTATCTGCGGGTTGTTTGCCATGTCCGTGGGTTGAAGTGACTATTATGTGATATATAGATGCATGAATGCAAATTTTAGCAGGCAACCCTGCCAAAATAACACACATTTTACCCCTCAAACGCCCTTTTTTCCTGGAGAAGCTAAAATTGTGCAATGTGAACTCGACATTTGATACTTTGGCAAAAAACGAAAACATCTATTTGGTTTTGATTATCATTTTTATCGCAGTCACGCTCTTGTGAAATTGCAGTTATTCATCGTCCTAATAGTTTATCATCTGCATGCGACAGTCTAAAATTCTGAGCGCACACATCCGAAGCACGTGCGCAGAAAGCTGGATGTCAGTAATGTGAGTAATAATGAGTATTAAACAAATTTCTTTCACGTCTTATTGCACTTAAACTGTCAAATACACACAAGGTTATGTAAAAAAACACAAAGTTCAAATAAATACAGTTGGTTATGTCTGTGAATGTAAACAACAACTTCGAAAAAAAACAAAAAACTAACTGAAAATAACTCACAGCTCTTGATTGAATAACTTTAGTAGCTTTAATAAGAATACATTCGTATTAAAGCTACAACAAAAAGTTTTTTGGCTTCACCACAAAAAATAAGTATTATTAGTATTTTAATAAATATAAAGTCAGATAAGCAGTCAGTAACAAAATAAGATTAACAAATAATATTTTTAAATTTTTCAAAAAAGAATTAGTAATAAGTATTTAAAAAAGAATTAGTATAAGTAATGTAATACTTTTTAAAGAGCGAGAGGGTGTAATTAGTAGTAATCTAATTACGCTATTAAATATGTAATTAATAGCTAGTAATTAATAACTTTTTTTAGAGAAACTTACCCAAACACTGTGCATAAATTATGTTATGAGATAATTGTTTTAAATATAGTAATAGTTTTATTGTAGAAATATTAATTGACTGAAAAAATGAAAAATAGGCCACTTTTTAAATATGATTCTAAAACAGCGGAACTCAAATAATTTCTGCTATCTCAGTTTAATATTCAGGGAGGGGGAGGAGTGTTTGGGAAACTCGTTTGGAAACAGTATTTCATTTGATGCCACTAGTGTGAATGTGTGTGTTTGCTGCTTCTAGAACTGCTCAGATGGCTGAGCTCACTGTTGTGACATCATAGTGGAGATTCCGTTCTGGCAGCATAAAACTGCAAATCTGACTCTAGTTTGCTGTTGGTGTTTTAGGAGTGAATAGATCAAAAGACTTTCGAGACTTTCTAAAGATATCTACAACAAATACTGAATTCACTTACAGCATTCAGCGTTCATAATGGAGCTGTTTTGCAGTGTATTTCAACAACAGTTTGAGCGTTTTGCTCACTTCTTGCTCAGAAGGGAGACACCTCAGAGAGCGAACGAGGAAAGAGAGGTGAAGATCAACAAGGAAGGAATTCTTAAAGATGAAGATGAAATAACACTCTGCCTTGAAAATATAAAGAGAGGACGTGTAAACAAGAAAAAAAGAGAGATGCACGGTCTGGAAAAGTTTATGGAGGGTGGAAGTGAGCTTAGAGAAGCTGGAGAAAAGAAAAGGAAGAAGAGAAAACGGAAGCAGCGAAAGGTCACAGAACCAGCGCCACTTCTTGTGGAGGTCAAACCTCTTCCTACTACCATCAGATCTTCCTATCTAAAGCCAATAGGGGGAGAACTTCCAATGCTTCCAAGTGTCTCCGGACACCTCGCCCTTCCAGCCGCTCACTTCAAACCCCTGCCGCCAGTGACTAAACCTGTGCATCCTCAGAATCCAGATCCAGCATCTGATGAACTGTTTTCCATCCGGCACTCTTCATCCCAAGTGCGTCATCCCAAACAACTTCCTCCGAGCCTCACTCCTGCAGCTGATGAAGTCGTTGTTCTGGGACGTCCTCCCAGCCGGAAGCCTCAGCCGTTCCCTTCTTCCCTGTTTGAGCCACCTCCAGAACTCATGCTGATTGACATAGAGGATGAGGAGAACGAGTATGTGGAGTATACAGGGAAGACCTTCCAGGCCAGTGACTTACTCAAATCTGAACGCCCCCAAACGCCGGAGGCTGAAATCAAAACGAGAAGGATGCTTGCTTGGTTGGAGGTGGATGAGGACAAGGACGAGGTGCAGGAGGAAGGATGGTCAATGGAAGTGGTCCGGGCATTTGAGGAAGAGGAATATGACCCCAGTGAAATGGGAGACTGCGAGGCCATAGAAGGCCCTTTGGATGATGACTCTGATATCTCAGAGTTTATGATGAAGCTCTTCTGTGAAGCCTCTCCTGGTGGTCCCAAGAAAGAGACCCAGAATAATGTGAATGCCCAGACAAAGAGCGAAAGAAAAGTGCTATTTTTTCTGTTCACCTGGGCAGAGAAGAAGGCCAAGAAAAAGAAAGAGAAGAAAATAATCAAGGAAAAGGAGCGAAGAGAAAAAGAGTTGCTGCTTGATCGGTACATGAACGATCCGAAACTGAAGCACTTGTGGATCAACAAGCACAACCGCAACTACAACTCCTAATGCAGTTCACCGTCCCCCTTCACCTGTGTAAATAAAAAAGTCTGCATACTAAAAATCGAACGCTTCATGACTCTTTCTGACTATTAAAACATAAAACATCTATATGAAGTGAATCAGTTTGAACTTTGAACTCATTTGAATAACTATTTATCTAGAGCAGCAGCAGACATTGAATCATTCAATTCAGTTCATAATAATAAAGTTCACAGATCAATATTTTCTTTGATGTGGATCCTTCAAATCCATCACCTCCATGCTCGTCTTTTAATGTTTCTTGTCTATTGTTGTTTTTAGCAACAATATTGTATGTGTAGCCTTATTATTACTTATAATTTATAATTCGAAGTCAAAGACTTCATGTGATCATATAAATTCATAAACCCGCTATAGTTTGATAGCAGTCGGGAGAGAGTGATCAAAACCTTTTGGTTATTTGGCCTGGATGATTGGAGCCAGGCCTGGTGCTATTGCTTTTCTAAACAATTGGACAATTTTGACATGGCATACAATAAAACAGGAAAAATTAGCATGGACCTGCATATAAAGAAGGACTCAAGTTATATCTGGAAACTAGAATATTTGGGTTCTTTTGCCTTGTGCTAGTAAGAAACAACTACAGACTTAAAACTTTTGTTATAATAGGGTACATTACTACAGAGCCCTGCACATGACATGCAAGAAAAAAAAATGTAAATTGTGCTTACGATTTAGCAAATCGAGGGAATGAATTAGTAAAACTCGCGCACTATTTATAAATCAAGGGAATGAAATAGTAAATTGTGATTTTACTGATTTAGCCTACTAGTTTTTTACTGCATGTCATGTGCGGGGCTCCGTACATTACATTGATCAAAAGGGATAATCGTAAAAAATGATTTATATTTCAAATAAACACTGTTCCTTCTTCATCAAAGAATCCCAAAAAAATGTATCATGGTTTCCAAAAAAATATTAAGCAGCACAACTGATTTTAACATTGATAATTATAAGATCTCCTTCATGAGCGCAGCATATTAGAATGATTTCTGAAGCATCATATGACACTGAAGGCCTTCACAGCAATACATAACATTGTCGTATATATTAAAATAGAAAATAGTTTTCTTAAATTGTAATAATATTTCACATTAACTGTATTTTTGTAGATGCAGCTATGATGAACACAAGAGCATAACATTCTTACTCGTTGAAAAGTAAAAAAGGTGATTGTCATGTATTTTGTGTGTATCAGGTGTGCCCTGGACGCTGCACACGTGGCTGGAGTCCCTGCGAACTTGTTTCCTGCAGCACCGGCGGCCGCTGATCCAGGGTCTGCTGAAAGAGTTCAGCTCTATTGAAGAGGAGGAGTACACAGAGGAACTCATAACACACGGCCTCCCACTCATGTTCCAGATCCTGCGCGCCAGCAAGGTGAACTAACACAGAGCAAAACTCCAGCAATTTCTACATTTGACCTCATATTTCTTCATCTTGCAACATGGTTGTTATAGTTTTAAAATGTTACTAGGTTTCATTTCAGTTTACAGTTTAAACCTAATGGTTCATAGTGTTTCATTAAAGAAAAACTATAATTATTTTTCAAAATGTAATTCTGTTTGAGCCGAATTATAACAACTAAACAAGATTTCTTCCAAGTTGCACAAACTGCAGTGCCAATATTTGATTAAGTTGCCACATACTTTGCTGCACGCCAATTTCTTATTGTGGTGTCACCAATTTTATATACCCCAACCTTAGTTTTCAAAAAGTTGACTGTTTATTAGACAGCTCATACAAGCCCTTGCTATATCATCAGGAATGAAAAATTAATTATTTGAGATAATACAGCATTATATAAAAATGTAAAAAAATATATTTCTTTAAGTTGTAGTTAATATTGCACTGAACATTTATAATTTTATTTTATTTTAATTAATTAAACTAGTCTTCTCTTCCAATTTTCATCTTCATAATTTTGTTCAGTGTTATGTTAACTAAAACTACTGAAAGAAATTCTATGAAATATAAATATTATATAACCGATATTTAAAAGTGTTTATTTTAATTTATTAAATGCAAATATTTGTTATAATTTATTTCATTTAATAAATACTTGTTTATATTTAAAGAGTAAATAAATATATATAAAAAACTAATCGAAATGATAAAATCACATAACAAACTTACTAAAACTTCAACTAAAATTAAAATTAAAAATTAAATACAATTGAAAATATTAATATTAGGGCTGGGCAATCGTTTGTGTTTACATAATATATGTGTGTGTACTGTGTATAATTATTATGTACGTATAAATTCACACTCTCATGTATATAGTTAAGAACTATTTGTGTTTTGAATATATATGTAATATATAATATTTGTGAATATATATATATATATATATATATATATATATATATATATATATTATTATTATTATTTCTTTTATATATGAATCTAACATATTTTTCTTAAATATATAAATGCATGTTTGTGTATTTATACACAGTACATAATAATTGTGATTATAACATGGAAAACACACATATATTATGTAAACACAACATCGGTGATTAATCAATTGCCCAGCACTAATTAATACATACTATAATAGTATTATTAATAAAGCCAAAATAACACTGATGTAGACAATAATACTTTATTTTGCAGACACTTTAATTTAAAGCAGGTTGCACTGCATTCTAGTTTCTAGCACACTTTTATCAATGTGAATTCCTTGGGAATCAAGCCTCTGATCTTGGTGTTGCTAGTAGCTTGCCTGAGATACAAGATTACTTCTCTCAGAATCTTTAGAGTCCAGAACCCTAGGGAACACATTGGTTCTTCAGAACAGGAAGTGAAGGCAGAGACTCACATAATTTGAATTGGGCATTCTGTTGACGTCCTCCCACAGTGTTATGTAATAGGGAGCTTTTCTTTGAAACCTAGGTTGCTAAAAAGAATCCTTTGACACTGACCAATACATCTTCTTCACGCATCCATATCTACTCCCTCTGCAGCATATCAGAGAGTACAGGAAGTAAAGATTAACTGGACTTCCTTCCATTGGGCAACAGTAGGTATATGTGTGAGTGTGTTTGTCAAAGTTGATCCATGGTGGAGTCAAGGAACCTTCCTCTGAACCCTGCAGGGATGACTGACAGTTTCCGCTCCCTGCTCAACCTTCACAAATAATGTGTCTGCTTGTTAGTACAAAGAGTGAGAGACCAAGAGAAAGAACGGCAGAGAGAGCGAGGAAATAGTGGTGCTGTGCTGACAGCAGGTGATTTGTAGAGACAGATGCAGACTGGGTGAGAGAAATGTCAGGTTGATGAGGAACCTCTAACAATCTTTCAGAGAAGCTGATCGTTCAAACTGCAGAGGGAGCGATCTGACAGGGATTTAAGCATCTTCCTGCTCTTAACGTACTTGTCTCACCTCTGAAGTAAAGTACAGATCCCAAAAAACACCACGCATCGAAGAATAGAAGCTGTGATTTTGCTATGGAAGCTCACACATACACAAAACCTCACACATGTGCATTGCTAACACCCTCAAGGCGAGTCAAAATGTGTTGTTTGTAATGGGATTTGATGAGAGGGGTCTTACCCATTACTCTTTCCCATGGTTTGCAGAATGAAGTGATTAGTCAGCAGCTGGCTGTTTTATTTACTCAGTGCTATGGGCCGTATCCGATCCCCAAACTCACCGAGATCAAGAGGAAACAGACGTCAAGACTAGGTATGTAGCACCAGATATCAGGTTGTGCCGTGCTCTCTGTAAAATACAATTAGTCATGACCAGAACAAATTAAACTTTTTGAATTAATCTGAGCACTCTCTTTCTTAATGAAATGTCAAGTGAAAATGTCATTTGTGGGTGGTTCTTCCATTAATATATATATATTTTTTTTTTAATGCAAGTTGAAGGGATTGTTCACACAAAAATTAGAATTTTGTCCTCGTTTACTCACCCTCATGTTGTTCCAAACCGGGTGACTATATTTCTTCGGTGGAACACAAAAGGAGAAATTCTGAAGGATGTACTATTTAAATTAAAAAAAAAAAAACGTTTATTATTTCCCATATTCATAATACTTTTCTGAGTTATATTAATAAATATCCTGACGCCTTCAAGCTTTACAATGACAGTGACGGGGTCCATGAGTCTGAAGCTCAAAAAAGTTCATCCATCTATAATAAATGTGCTCCACACGGCTCCAGGGGGTTAATAAAGGCCTTCTGAAGTGAATCGATGGGGTTTTCATAAGAAAAATATCCATATTTAAAATATCTAGCTTCTGGCAGACCGCCTTCAGTATTCAACTTACACAGAAAGTGTAACGCCTCTCGCAGTTCAAAACACGCACGCTACATTCTAGTGATACATCGCGCCAGTTATGTTTTTTCATTAGTTCAGTGTGGAAAGCAGTCTGGCGAAGCTAGATATTTCACTGATAATGTGTTACATATAGATATTTTTCTTTCAAATATGTATCGATTCACTTCAGAAGGCCTTTATTAACCCACTGGAGCCAATGGGCTTTTTTGAGCTTTAAACTTAATGGACCTCATCACTGCCATTATAAAGCTTGGAAGCGTCGGGATAATTGAATAATAGAATCCATTATATAATATAATCAGGATAATCCGTTAAAGGTGCACTATGTGGTATTTTTGCAGTAAAATATCCAAAAAACACTAGGCCAGTGTTATATATTTTGTTCAGTTGAGTTCTTACAATATCCCAAATGTTTCCAACTATTTGTAAATTGTGAGAAAAATGCTATTTTAACCAAGGAACCAGGACATCTGCTTACCCACGACTTCGTTTGGGTTTTATTCCGCAGAAACGCTTTTCTCTTATCAGTGTGCAACAAGAGTCACAGCAGCTGCCGAGCAAACGCACAGAGTAACGTCATTACATAATTTTAAACACACTTAAATGTATCTAATATGATAATTAGAGCTGCGTTACTTCATACTCATGACCAGAAAGCAGAAATGGCGCCAGCGACTGTGTCCCTTCATTATAAATGTCCGGCTGCTCGCGAGCCGCGTGTTGCGTAACAATCGCTCCAGCGGCCTTGCTCAGCTCCACAACACTCGGTCCTGCTCTACTTCATACTATAGTAACCTTAATAACCACATCCATGAACATGATTTCTGCCCAAGTCCTATCCCGGTCTTTTCCACCGGCTGTGAGGTGAAGACCACATGTCCCAAGATTCTGCGCTGAAACTTGGCGTCATCAAACTACGCCTTTGTTTGGAATAGGCGACCTCTAGCGGACAGAAAAATTACATAGTGCAGCTTTAATATAAATAAAACTGAAACAAAATATAAATATTAGATGTGTATAAAAATGTGTTGCCTTGGCAAGCTGATATAAAATGTTTTAGCTGAAGTATTACATTTATTAAAATTAAAACTTTAGAAAAGCTAATTAGAAATATTAAAAACACAACATAACTAAAAAAATAGCAAATGCACTGTCACATGCTTGACTGTTGTTTTGTCTTCCTGTTTACATGTCATATTTTCCTTTGTGCATTTTTTCCGCCACTCATCTGTTTCCATAGTAACCATCATCATTAGTTAATTCTGTGTCAGCTGTGTCTTGTCAATTACTTGTCAACAACTCGTTTGGATTCCCTATTTAAGTTCTACCATTTCTGTCACTCCTTGTCCGGTTTCACGTGTGGCTGTTCTGCTTGTATGCTCACCTGAGAAATCCGGCAAGATTAAACTCCTTTCGTTCTTTGAATCTGTCCTCCTTCGTCTTCCTACCAGCGTGAACCCTGACAAGCACAAGCTGCAATCAAAAAAGGGGTAGTCACATGATAGCTTAGTGTGACAAATGGAACAAAATGGAAGTTATTCAGTCAGTGAGATGAACCGGCTCTCAAACACGTTGAGATCACTTTTGTGAACCGGATCAAAAGAAACAATGAATTGACATAACAAAATGTACTATTACATACATTCCAAGGAGATCTAGAACAATTAATAGAGGGTTAAGAGTCTGTTTCTCACACAAAGCTGCCGCATGGCCTCAGCAGACTTGCATAGTGCACAGGTCAATTTGTCTTCTTTAGTGGTGATTATGCATCCTTGAAAGCTTCTTTGTAACTAGATGGAAAGAAATCGAGAAATTACACAGCAGAAAGAAAGTCATACCGGTTTGGAACATTGTGAGAACTGAGAAGTAAATGATGGCATCATTTTTGGATGTACTCTCTGAGCATTATTGACAGCAACTGTGGCCATGCTGGTGATTTCCGCAGATGACCGTTGAGACTAATAAAAATGCATTTGTGATATTTTTGTGTGTCAGATCCTCATTTCCTAAACAACAAGGAGATGTCAGATGTGACCTTCCTGGTGGAGGGAAAGCCTTTCTACGCTCACAAAGTTTTGCTCTTCACCGCCTCCAGCAGGTCAGTTGATGTACTGCATCCAACTAAAGGAAGCACTGTGTATAATTCCATGCAGCGACATTGCGCTCTATTGTTTCAATTACAACAACACCTTATTAATAATAACAAAGATATGAGGCACAAGAACAGCTTATTTTTCTTTAGTTACACTATATAGAGTATGTTTATCATTGTTTTAACTTCTACTCCTTATACCCAAGGTTTAAATCACTTCTAGCAAACAGACCAGCTGCTGAGAACACCTGTATCGAAATCAGCCATGTCAAATACAATGTATTTCAGGTACAGTCTGGCTCCTTCACTAACGCTCTGAAAAGATGCCTGCATGACTTATTTTTATAAAACTTGATTTGAGAGTGAAAGAAGAGCTCATCATTTTTATATTATTTTCTGATTGATGCATTCCCATATACTGATGTTTTCTCTTACAGCTGGTGATGCAGTATCTGTACTTTGGGGGAACGGATTCACTTCACATCAGAAACACTGAGGTTATGGATGTATGTACTAATAACTCAATTTCAGTCCTTATGTTAAACAATCTAGAATGGTTATATTTAAAGGGATAGTTCACCCCAAAATTAAAAAATGATGTCATCATTTATTCACCCTTAAGTTGTTCCTAACCTATGGCTGTGTGTCCACCAAAGCATTTTTAGTCGGCTGAAAACGCCTCGCTGTGGGCGCTTGTGAGCATTTTGGCAGGACAGCATTTTTTCAGTTGGATGTTATGATACGAAAAATCTCCGGATGTGTTACTAGTATCTGATTTCACAGATAGTTTGTTTCTGTATTGATTCTATATTAAAATGCAGATACAATGTAAAGTATTTGCTCTGGCTCTTGTTTTAAAGTATTTTGTTCTGTTATTTTGCTGCTTGTTTTCATCTGTGGACGTTGTACAAGCAGAATGTGGCGGTTGGTCGGTGTTGTGTTTGCCCCACCCCTCCTCCACTGTGATTGGACGGCTGGTGAAAGGTGACAGTGATGAGCGCTGCGTTTTACTCGAAGTTGAACATTCTTCAACGCTTGGCGACCAGTAAAAAATGCAGAACGCTCAGGGTTTGATCGTGAAATACTCGCTCAACGCCTCGTTACGCTCCAGGCGTTCTAAAAACGCGGCGATCCCATTGAAAACAATTGAATATGCCAGTCAGCTGCATGAAAAAAACGCTTTGGTGGACACACGGCCTATATGAGTTTTGTTGTTCTGTTGAACACAAAAAAATATTTTGAAGAATGTTGGTAACCAGGCAGTTGCTGGAAGCCATTGACTTTCATAGTATTTCCCCCCCCACTATGGAAGTCAATGGGGCCCATCAACTGTCTGGTTACCAACATTCTTCAAAATATCTTCTTTTGTGTTCAACAGAACAGCAAAACTCATAGAGGTTTAGAACAACTTGTAAGTAAGTGATGACAAAATGTATTTATTTTCAGTGAGCTATCCCTTTAAAGGAGTTTAACAGTGTATACTGTACACATTTTGATATTAAAATGTAATTTTATTCCTGTGATGGCAATGTAAAATTTCAGCAGCTATTACTGCAGTTACTCGAGATTCATTATCGATGCTGAAAACTTTGTGCTGTTTTATATATTTTAGTGGAAACCATTATTTTTGATTAAAGGGGTACTTCAGCGCTGGGAAGATGAATCTGTATTTAAACTGGGTCATCAATGTAGTAGAAATGTGAAATTATTTTTGAATTTGGTGCCTTCTAGACTGAGAAAAGACAGAAAATGTATTTTTGTCCCATTGGGGTGAAAGACTACAATTCCCAGAATGCTTCACTGCCCTGTGAGGCCATTCCCAACGCTACCAACTTGATTACAGTGACTGAGTTGGAGAAGACACTACAATTAAAAACTGAACGTGTCTGTTCAATATAATGAGTGAGTCAGCGCGCGAGTCTCACAGCACTGAGCACTAACTGCACGAGTGATGAGAGCTGAGGTAATCGCGACTACACTCGCGGCATACATTCACAACACGAGTTCAGTCTGGCGCGTTTCAGTTCATGCCTTTGCAAGCTTAACTTTCATAGAAATGAATTTGAGAAGTTAAAAGACTTACATTGCTCACCATAGCTCCGTTTAAATGATCCTGTAGCTGCAAGCTGAGCTCTCCCTGCAAGCTGAGTGTAATCTCCATCCCCCATGCGCAGATTCAAAACATGCGGAAATGGCTCCCTCTGCTGGCTGTAGTCTTTAGCCTTTGGGCAAACATTCCTCCTATGATGCAAAAATCATCAATTTGCATCATAGGAGGAATTTTTCCAGAAATAAAATGCATAAATCTCTTGTCTCAGGGAGATATGAGGGGGGAAAGCACAATCATTTGAATATACTCCAGGGTTTCTACTGATACAAAGCCATATGCTAATCGCTGAAGTAACCCTTTAATAAAAAATTATAATGAACCGTGTTTATTTGAATTAGAAATGTTTTGTAACATTATAAATGTCTTTACTCTCACATTTAATCAATTTAATGCATTCTTGGTGAACCCAAACTTTTTAATAGTAGTGTAAGTAAAATTAGCCTAATATTGAGGTTTACATTTTTATATTCTCAACTTCTCTCCTTCTCCTCTCTCTTCCAGCTCCTCTCTGCATCTAAGTTCTTCCAGCTGGAGGCATTACAGAGACACTGTGAGATCATCTGCGCCAAGAACATCAACACCGAAACTTGTGTGGAGATCTACAACCATGCTAAAGTAATGGCAGTCTATTTATGTTGTTCTCAGATGTAATTTATCATGTGGAATATTATGGAATATTATTCCAGTATGGAATATTCTTTACACTCTCAGTATTTTCTTTCCTCTGTTTCTCTCTTAGTTCCTGGATGCACCTGAGCTGTCGGCCTACATCGAGGGCTACTTTCTGAAGAACATGGCGGTTCTCATAGAGCTCGAGCCATTTAAACAGTTGCTCTATAACACTCCGGTGGAGAACTGCTGCCCCGACGTGTTACACGACCTGGAGAAGACGCTAGCCACGCGCATTCGCTCCATTCATCTGTCATCCTCGAAGGGATCCATCGTCTAAAACGTCCAGACCTCATCGAAGCATGCTGAGATCACAACACGTGCACTTCCTCCAGGACTCAGTGCGGTCTAAATGTGTTCATTCAGTGGCAGTAGCAATGCATTCGTAGTTCTCCATCTAAGACTGTGGTGATCTCTTCTCAGCAGACTTGATCTGTGTTTTAGGTTACAGCCATAAAGGAAACAATGCCATTTTAGACGTTGTCTCGAAATTTAATAACACCTGTTACAGATTATGATTTTGTCAGATGCAGTACCTCTACTAACCTTGGAATACTGAAGCAGAATGAAGAAATACAGCAGCAAATGTGATGATCCAAAAAAGTGGCATTGTTATGATAGCTACAGCAAGCGGGTTCCACTTTTTGGTACAAGATATCATGGCTAAGGGGTACAAAGAGTTAGTCCTCTGGAACAGAAAACAACTCAATCATTGTCAGCACTGATTATAGATGTTACTAAATATGCTTCCTAGATTTGTATTTTCGAGCATCGAAATGATGCCTCACAGTTGTACAGATATTGCTCTTATTATCACCATGTGTGTAAAATGCTGGCAGAGAACGTGGCTGCCAATGTAAATATCCGATCGAAATCTCTCACATGGAGTTGTTGATCTCCAGCTGTAAGTAGATGTATATAAAACGTCATCATCTAAAGACTTCCATCGAGAACTCACAATAATGTATAATAGAAGTGTTCTTGAAGTCGTGTTAACTGTTGTAAATGTAGATGAGCATGTAAGTATTTTCATGCTTGGGTTTTGTTGCTGTCGTCATGTCTTGCATTGACTTTACACTCTTGTGTGTGCGTGCGGGGGTCTGTTTTGTCTGGGAAAATGAATTATCAGCATGGAGTTGCAGAATTGTAGCTGTGAATCCCCCGACTGAAATGACTGATTCAGAATGTGCCTGCAAAACGTTCTGATGTGCTGTGTCTCTAATGACATTTGTGTAAAGCCACTCGGTGACTAAATCAGTGTTCTTTATAAAGATTACTACAAAATACTCAAGTTTCTTGTCATATTTTATAGTCAGGGAATTGTTTTTTAATAGGCTGGAAGTCCATAATTTTGCAGAAACCAGATTTTACTGTATACACTTTTCTTACTGTATTGGGTATAGACCCAAAACCAGAACTATCTATTGCACAAAATATTTAAAATAGAAATAACCATTTTGGTTTCTAAATGAATATTCTGTGCTCTCTGCAACAAAATAAAAGTCTCCTATAACACATACATTAAAATACGTAAAATGTAAAACCCCTATATATTTTATTTTTAATTAATATAAACATACGGTAATTTAATTTATTAAATTAATAAAGATTTAAAATATCAAAAGGATTACAAAATGTTCTCTTACATCTTTTGAAATTTAATAGACCTTTGTAGCTCCGCCCCGTTTCAGTGCTGCCCTCGTTGTGTTCTGTCTAGGGATGGGCGATACCACTTTTTTTTTCCGATACGATACTTTCAAGGCCAGTATCACCGATATCGATACTTCTAAACTGAACATTTGAATGATTACATTTATTAAATTATTACATTTATTTAGAGTAAAATGGGTAAAGATACCCAGTTAACATATTTGAAAGGTTTTTTAACATTCAATATGCCTTAATTGCAACTTATTAGATCATATTTTTGTTTACACATGGTTAAAATGTTTACTTGTAGTGGTAACCATGGAACTACGGTCACTAGTAAAGGTTCATTTTCATAAGGGACTGCCAGTGACAGACGTTCCATCCATAAAATGCATCCTTTTTATTCTGATAGTGTATGATTTATATTAACGTTACAGAATAGAACATGATCAATATCAATGTTTAACATTACATTTAAAGAGTGTAATTGCACTGAAGGCTACAATTTCTAATAGTTTATTTTGAATTAACCCAAACATATGTTCCCTGTATTCTGATGAGCATTGTTCTGGGCTGCGTTTCCAAAAGCATCAAGGGTTTATTTTTTATGACAGTTTTGGAAATGCAGCTCTGTTTTTAATACTAGTGTCATATTGAGTGAACGCTCTCTCTGTGATCGAATGGTTCTGTCTTGCAGCATTTGCGTGCGTTTCAGATCATGGTTCAGATCCAAGGGGGTAATCTAGCGCTCGGAAAGCGTTCCACCCCTAGGGGCTGCCATTGCTAACCAAGCCATCACCTGCTGTTAGCATCCCATTGACTCCCATTCATTTTTGAGTCACTTTGACAGTGAATAACTTTACATCTGAGACGTTTAAAGACTCCATTTGTCCATTGTTTATTTCTAAAGAAACATGACAATGTATAAAAGGCTCCGTTACCTTGTATCTTACACTATCGCCCCGTAGAAGCTGTTTTTGTAAAAATAGGCTAACGATTGCGTCATAACCAACGCGACTCTGTCGCACAGTTGAGAAATTACCGTATAGACCTGAGGAGACGCTCGCAGGCAATCTTTTACTGTCTATGAGACAGTCTGGGGGACGTGAAGACATAAAGTCTGATAAAGTCAAGCGGGAAGAATGGGGAGAAGCCCATAGTGAGCCAAAAGCAACGGGAGAAAATATTTAAACAACGTGATTCAGCTTTCACTTTCCACATCAACTAGAAGACCTACAGCTGTCCGACAGGAGGCTCACGTCACATCTATGTCGTCAGGCTCAGTCTGAGCCTGCGCAGTTCGCTCAGCCATCAGGAAGTGAGTGCCCCTAGGTTGACTTCATTATTTCGCCGTTGACGTCAATGTGGTCGCTCGGTCCATTTCTTTTACTGTCTATGTTCAGATCAAGCCTGCAGTCTCCCATTTACTGAAGCTTTCGCGCCTCGATCGCCCCCCGGTGACCGGTCCCAGTATAGCCGCCCCTCTGTGTTTTCTAATGGACGCGAGGCAAACTAAATAATAAAATTACACTTCAAAAATGTTTCCCCAAAGTTAGTTTATGTCACTGAAGGCAGTTATCATCACAATGATTTCATTTCAGGTGTTCGTTTTAAAAATAAGTTTACTTTGAGTTAGTTATTTGATGCTATAAAAACGGGGGGTGTGACGTCATGATTGACAGCTGAGACTGACGGCTTCTCTGAGTGAAGTTGTCACTGAGGCACTAACGGACTTTTTTCGAAATTTTTGGGAGCAGATTAGAGCTTTAGCTTTAATTTCTAAATTTCCATAACTGTTTATTTCACACCAACATTATTAATTGTTCTGCATCTGCGAGAGTGTGGGCGGGCTTTAGATATCGCGACTGTACTTCCTGCTCTACTTCCTGCGCTCTACTGCGCAACTCCGGTCCCGAAATCGCTACTGCTCAGACTCGGTCCCAAGATGTCCGCGCCGTGCAGGCCGCCTGAAAGCTTCAAATCTGCCAAGCGGAAACGGATGATGTTGAGTCGTCCATATTTTTTTACGGTCTATGGTTCAGATCGGTTCAGATGAGCAGCAAAACTACACAACTATTCAGTTACATAGGTTATTCGTATTGTATACATTAAATAATCTTTTTAAAGAAAGGAAAAAAAAAACACCTTCGATATTTTTATTTCCGTATCGATACTTTTTGAAGCTCACATCAGTAACTTATATCGATATATCGCTCCTCCTATCCCTAGTTCTGTCTTCCGGTTTGTATTTCCATGGCATGAAGGTTAGAGCTTACGGATTATGAATACAATCTTCCCGGCCGACTGACATTTGTTATGACATCCGCTTCGAACATTACAATGCTCATGATAACTTTCAGCTTTACTGTAAATAAATCAACTTCGCCAGCTCTTCGCCATTTGCATTCAAGTCCAACTGGGAATTTCGTATTTGCGAGGTGGGAAGTCGTGTTTACAACTGTAGGTGCGTTCAAGTTCGTGATTATTTCAAATTATCGTGAATACGAGTTTTCGAGGTAAAAATGGCACATGAACGCCCTCTGATGTCGTGTTTGCCACTGGGAAGTTCGGAAATAATTTTGATACCCAAGTTCCTGAGATGGGCGTGGCATAACCGTTAAAAATGGCAGATGGGGTACTGCTGTGGCAGGTGTTTTATTAAGTTTTTTTCCGCAACAATTTCATTGTCTTGTCGTTAAAGTAGTACATATTTACATAAATTAATAATAATTTGAAGCATATTGTGTATTTTTAACACATCGAAAATCGCATCTAGTTGATCATCATTCCAGAATAGTAGTGAGCAAGCTGACTATCTAGATAGTGTGGTAAAAGCTATACAATAGCTCATGTAGCCTATGGCTGAGAACTATTGCCATTTAAGTCTTTAAGGAGCCTTATCTTGTCTACATTATGCTTTTATTGTGAATGTGATTATAAACAATGTTTCATGTTGTGCTGCTAGGTTTGCCAGTGATTATATGATTTTCTGGGACCGGGAAATGACTGAAATGGTTATAGTGTTAAAATAACATTTTCCAAAGATGCACAAAAGTATGAACCTGGCGTCATCCATTCTTTCTGACAACAAAGCACCTGAACACAACAAGCTCGTAATCACGACTTCTGAAGTGGGAAGTAGGAAACTTCTGATAGTATGTGAAGCCAGCATTAATTACACAAAAATACAGCAAGGTTCTTAAACTCTACTTATTAAAAAATGAAGAACAAGGAAATGTGCATGCTTTATGTTTTTAATTAATGTTTGAAGACAATGTACACTTTATTTTTACATTATATTATATAGTATTATATTATATTGTTGTATTATTATACTATCATAGTTTGTGCAGGCAATAGCTTACATCTCTGTAAATAGAAAAGCTTGTAAATATCACTGCTAATGATTTTAGATACTGCCTTCACATAGTCGGAAATTTCTTACTTCACAAGTTCTGACGTCGTGATTACGAGCTTGAGGGCGTTCATGTCCAAGTTTTTTAACTAGGAAACTAGTATTTACGGTAATTCCGATAGCATGTGAAGGCAGCAAGCTCGTATTTACGAGTTGAATGCACATAAAGTAGTAAATTCGAGTTGGAAGTTCGGGATTTTCCGTTCTTTACTAGTTGGGGGGCGTGTCAGTGTAAATATAAACTCAAAAGCAGAAATTGCCACAATTTTTTTCGGAATTAGCAGTGACTTGTCAGGCTTTTTTATTTACAACAAAATGAGCTAATTCCCTTCACAAAATATAATAATATTGTATAACAATGTAATGATAAAGTTTATTCAGTGGCTTCATAAATTAGTACAAAAACCTTGCTGTATTTTTTGTGTGTAGGCCAGTTAATTAAGGGAAGGTCCGTCTGGCTTTTACGAAAGTTGAACACTGTCGTTGTAAAGACTACTTCCCAACTCATAAACATGGACTTCCCAGGAGGACTTGAACGCACCATAAATACCTTTTAAGTAATCTGGTATTCAGCCATGTTTCTCACTGGCATGCCCCCAATACCGAGCTTACTCGTATTTACGACATTGTGGTGGCATTCAAATAAATACGATCTTTACGACATGACTTGAACGTACCAGAGCTACTATGACAAAAACAGAAGTTCAAACACAAAGTTCTAAAGATGGCCTTGCGCTTGTTTTTCTGGCGCATAAAGTCTTTAAGATGACATTTTGTTATTACATTAAATTAATAAAGAAATGCCAACTTAATGTAATAAATAAAGATAAAAAAATGTCACAAAGATAAAGATTTTTCTCCTGTAGGCTACCTTTGAAATGAGATAAGACTGTTCATTTCACACATGACTATATGGCTGGTTTTATTTCTTGCATTAAGCATTTCCCCCTTATGTCCGCGATCAGACGAACAGACCTGGCTTTGACCCATAAGCTTCTCACCAGCTGAGAACCGCTGACCCAATTGTAATGCTTCTTGCTAAATTTGAATGCTGCCAGCTTATTCGACAGCACTGTGATTCCTCTTGGTTATGAGAAGTGTTTTTGTAACTTTGGAGCGCAACTCAGCCCTCAAGTTGTTTGTACTGTGTTAAAGAAGACTTAATCTCAGCAAACCAGACAATGTTTACAGGCACAACAGATGTGATTGAGGGAGAAGGGCAGGGGAGGAGGGAAACATGAAGGGATGCTATGGTGAGTCGGAAAAGTGAAAAGAAAGTGGGATTAAAGGACAAGGGAGGCATTGTCCTTTTATGTGGAAAGTGGTTACGAAATTGTAAGGGGTCTGTGCTGATGAGACAGTTTGCTGGACAATATAAAAAGGGGTAAACTTTGAGAGATGCCCTATCCATTATGCCTTATAGTTTGATTTACAAGAGCATATTTAGCTTTATTAGAATATTTTTCATATTTTATAATGCAGTGTGTTCTCCATTTATGTCAATGGCCTTGAATAGAATATTATGATCTATCTTAACCAACACAAAACATAACCAATTTCTTCACAAAAGCATGAAACTTTGCACAATAAATTCAACAAAAACATTGTTTCCATTAAAGTAAGGTATAATCTACAAAATAGGCCTACTGTAGCCTATCATTAAATACCATTATCAGATATCGTAATGCAGTCATAATTTATTAATTTGTTGCACACACACTTTTACTGACAGAGTTTAAACGTATATGCGCTCCAAAGCACAATTAAAAGATTCTGAAAGGTTTTGAAGCTTTGCAAGTAATTTGTGCGTGATTATCAGTCCGGTTCATGTCCGGGAACTGCTGTCACCGGTTCACTGTACTATTGACTCGAAAACCTAGCCTAGAAATCTAGACGCACCCTAGCGGCAGCAAATCTAATCTGCCCGCGAGTGTCGTCTAGCAACTCTCAATACAGTTCTGAGCTGTAAACGCCAAACTCTGGTCGGGCCAATCACATCGTGTATAGAGTCGGTGGGTGGGGCTTAACATAATGACGGCCGAGTTGCGCTTGCGTGCTTCTTCTAGTAAACACGGCGGTCTTACGAATCAGCTTTGACCGCGACTCTGGAAGACTTGGAGTTAAGCTTTTCTCTGAGAAAAGAACAAAGAACGGCACTGAAGTCATTCTTTAGAAGGGAAGATGTGTTCTGAGTTTGGCCGATCGGATTCGCCGAAAGTTTATTCTTTCAACTAGCTCTGGTTGGTTGTAGCGCTATCCAATTGCGTGCACATCGTGCAGAGGGAGTTTGAAAGACAACTGTTTATCCCGCCCCTCAGATTGAGCTGTCAAAGGTGAGTTTCCAGACCAAACATCTTGATGTGGGTCTGACTTGTCAGGCAATCGAAAACTGCGACTGGATCCGATTATGCATTTCACCTAAATGAATCAGCAGTGGTAGGGTGGCACAGCGTTCACGTGGTACAAGTATGAGCTCTCAGACAATTCTCATCTTACAAGTTGTAATTATGAGCTCTGCATGGACATGAATGCTTTTTACAAGTTGAAATGACGTAATTGCGGTAATTACGACATATGAACCCACCTTACACTTCAAAACTAGCTGGCTATTGCTAGCCTCTCCGAAATTGCCTTTCCTACTTTTAAAGGACCACAGTATTGTTTGCAAGCTTTCCCATCAGGCAACTATAAAGAAATTTTACTTATGATTTAGGTGAAAATAAAAAGAAACATTTAAGTTCTTCTTTGCCACAGCTCACAAACTTTACTCTCTCGCCTCATAAACCCCATAAATGACTATTGAGAGCTGAGTTACAGTGAATCAATAATGCTTCTGCAGGGATTTCAGTGGTTTGTCATGCCTCTACTGTGTGTGTGTGTGTGTGTGTGTGTGTGTGTGTGTGTGTGTGTGTGTGTGTGTGTGTGTGTGTGTGTGTGTGTGTGTGTGTGTGTGTGTGTGTGTGTGTGTGTGTGTGTGTGTGTGTGTGTGTGTGTGTGTGTGTGTGTGTAGGCTACGTGTCCACATGAGCGTGTGATCTTTTTGTTGAGCATATTCAGGGGGCATTGAAGTGTGGTGACCAGCCATTGGAAGGGGGCTGTTTAAAAGGTATCCATGGATACTGCCTTTCAAGGACACTTTTGAACAGTTACATTGCAACAAATACCGCGAGAATTTGTACACAGAAGGTCTTTTCTTATTTATCAGTTTTATACCTAACCAAAATATGGTACACAGTTATGTTTATAATTCTCAAAAGAAGTGGATTGGATTCAATCTCTTCAAAGGTATGTGTGACGAAATACTGTTTATGAGCCTACTGGTTATAGACTTCTGAAGCTCAATGGGACGTCCCAATTCTCTGGTCTGTTTTGTGGCACAAGTGGGAGGAGCCAAGAGATGAGTGCAGGACTGCACAGCTTTGAACTTGTTATGCACAAGAACTGTATACGCGTATCTTGTTTCCTGCCATACACTACAGGTCAGTTTGGGATCATTACAATTGTAAAATGTTTTTGAAATAAGTCTCTTGTGCTCTTAAGGCTCCATTTATTTTGGTCAAAAATATAGTACAATTTAGAAAAACTGTTCTATTTGAATATATTTTAAAATAAAATTAATGCTTTTGAGTTAATTTTCAGCAGCCATTACTTTATATGACTATAGAAATCAATTTAATATGCTGATTTGCAGAGGTGGAAAGTAACGAATTACATTTACTCGCGTTACTGTAATTGAGTAGTTTTTCTGTGTACTTCTACTTTTTTAAGTAGTTTTAAAAATCTGTAATTTTACTTTTACTTAAGTAGGGGAGACCGGGGGCAATTGTAACAGGGGGCAATTGTAACATCTCAAATTACACCAATCAGAAATGAGTCAGAATCATGAAACTCATTTTGCATATGCTCAGTGGAGATCCCTCTCTGCCTGCCAAAGGACAAGCTGCTGAGTGATACTTGGTAAAGTTTTTCTGCAAAGACTCATTTTTTAGGCGTGAAAGTGATTTTTCTCACCTACAGAATTTTCCTTATACTGTTAAAAAAATTAATGTCTATAAATTTAAATCTGTCTTGTATTCATGACCATTCTGTTTTCTAACATTTAATATATTTGTCAAACATTTGCTTTATTGTTTCTAGCTAGTAGGGTAGCTTGTCATGAGGTCGTACAGTCGGGGGCAATTGTAACACTGCGTTACAATTGCCCCCGACACCCATCAAAATAGTGTCCAGCTTAGTAAGGACATCAAAATAGACAACCCCCACCCCCGACCCCCCACCAATAATTTAAGAAAAGTGTATTTAGTTCTGTTTTTAAATATCTATGTCATACATCTCTAAATATTTTATTGCAGTATAGCAGACCAGTGGTTTATAGTCTTTGAGTGCCTCTCAATCTGGGGACTGGGGTTCAAATCCCACCAAGAGCAAATTTTAGTGCTTTCTAATTCTTCAATATCTATGCATTTAAATACTGCCATATACTACCCATTGGTGTAAGATCAACATATTTACTATTATTTTTGGCTTGTAATACAACCATACCATGGAAATTCAATATAGAAAATAGATGATTGTTTTTTTTCTAATGTCGTAATAATAATGTGATAATGTGAAAAGTTTTTTCTGTTCAGTTTAATATTTATGTATAGCCTACAAATTAACTATACCCTATTAAACTATGCATACTGTGTTATCAATATATTTAGTGGCATAGTACAGAGCTTAAAGATTTTGCCTCTCAGTCTGGATCCATTTTACTGAGTAGGCCCTGTACACTCTTTGTTTACAGCATGCTGTTCAGACCAAGGAAAATAGTAAGGGAAGTGTCACTGTCCATATTCTAATTGATTTTAAATAGTTTAAATTATATCTATATTCTTTGAAGTTTATTGGGGTCCTTGGTATTTATACAAAGGTATTACATGTGTTGTTACAATTGCCCCCGCATGGTGTTACAATCGCCCCCGCATGTGGGGGCAGATGTAACATTTGACTGGTAATGTTTCAATCAGTATTGTGACTCTAACATTGCTTGTAAAACAATTTGGTGAATGTTAACAAGTAGAACATAGATACAAGTTACCAACATACATTTTTTATCCAAATATTTCAAAAGGTTTTTGAGCAATGAACACATGACCAAAATGTGTTACAATTGCCCCCGGTCTCCCCTACATTTTGATTAAAGTATTGTACTTCGCTACATTTTAAACCACATCCGTTACTGAGTAAAAATAAATCATTAATGCAAAGAGAGGAGGAAAAAGACCGCGATCCGGAAATGACTAATATTGAATAGAGGGCGCGGGAGAGAACAAGCGCGCAAATATCAGATGGAGACGAACAAGACGTCAGTGACGCAGACCCAGGTGAAAGCAAAACGCCGTCGTGAACTCCTGGCTAGTATGGAAATACTTTGGATATAGAAAAAAATAATGTGGTGTTGTCCTGGAGGATATCAAATGTGCACAAAATGTGGATGCAAAAAATGAAGAAACACATAGAACATGTTCGGGCACACATCCCTCTGTGCAAATAAAGGTATGTTTATAACTTACGCCCGTTTCACACATACTCCGTCTGCAGTGCGTGTGCGGTGCGTGTTGCGTTGCGTATGCGTTGCAGGAGCCCCACACCCTGTAGTCCTTTCACATATGCTGCGTTTGCAGTCCGCAACTGATCCGCTTTTACATACCACAAACACAGCATTTATTAATGATTTTTTTATTTAAAATCCAGAAGTTGTTACTGATCATGGCTCATCAGAATTGCAATTCTCTTTGTTTAATCTTTCTGAGTAGACAGGTTAACGTAGGCTACAAGCCTACATTTAAACAACATTTTTTTTCAATTCATTAATTCATATTTATATATAAATATACTTTAGATTTAGCTCACACATAGGTTATAGCCTAAAATCATAAACATTTTAAATTAGAAACTTAGAATAGGCTATTCAAAAACAGCCGACTCTCGTCTTTTCTTTCGTTTTTAAACCCTTTGAAAAGAAATCCTGCAGGTCAAAAATAACTTTGCATTTCACCTCCAAGAAAGTACGAGTGCTATCCATTATGGCACATTTTTTTTTAACCTAAATGCCAGATAAGGTGTCGTTTTGTTGCTTTACTTGAGAAAAAAAGCCATGTGTTGACTTTGAAACAAGAGTATATTTTAAATGATATGCATCCGTGTTGAAATTACTAGACTTTCGCGTCAGTACATGTTTATTTTAATGCGAACAATGTTCTATCACTTTAATGCAGCAACGCAACGCAGCGCAGCGCAGCAAAAAATAGACTCGGTACCAAAACGATCCGTGCACTGCTGCAGACGCAACGCTCCTGGAACGGACTGACGGTTTGCATCCGCGTGCAGTGTGAAAGATGTCATCCGTTAACATGGGTACGGAAAAAAATACGCAACGCACACGCACTGCAGACGGAGTATGTGTGAAACGGGCGTTAGGCCGATTGATTTCTGTGACGCAGAGGGAATCCCGGAATCCAGTCATGAACATTAACTTTACATTATAACGTAGATTTGGTGTAATACACGCAAACTGGTGGATGAACGAAAAACTCGAATGTAGAGCTGTAGGCTTTAGAAATAAATCAAATCGCGACATGGTCTGTGAACATTAAAGCACAACATTGTAACGCTTGTGTCCGGGTGAAAAATGCGGATAGCACTTAATATATCTGGAGTGGATGCAAACACGGAGGCGATTGACGTCAAACAGATCGCGCTTTATTTCCCGCTGAACTCTCATCACAAACTCCATTTCCGTCCACAGCATTACTCAATAAAACAAAATAACTGACTGTTAGCAACAGAAAAACAGAGAATAATCCCCACACATGGGAGCTCAAAACTCAGTGCGCACATACACAAGATGCAGAACTCGTTTTCAGGGAGCGCGTGCAGCTCTTAAAGGGGCCACACTATATTTCTACTCGTTACACATTGAATGCTATATGAATATATGATCTGCTTGTTCTCTCTCTGTGAATGAGCTGCTCCGTCTACTACATATGGACTCTATTATTCTTAAACATTTTTACGAATTAATGATACAAATAAGTTGTTAATCTAATTCATAATAATTTATTGAATTTAGTTTATTAGACATGTTTTATTGAAATTTTGATAAACAAAATAAACAAATGGTTTTAAGTTTGTTATAATAAAGCATTTGTTCAACCAAATAAAAAAAAGACCAATCTTCTTCATTCATTTAACATCATTTTAACAAGTGATAATAACCATCATTTAATAATAGGTACAGTAAATGTTTAATTGATGTTTTCTGAGATAGTTGTCATATCGTGAAAATCTCATTCTATCACAACCCTACAGGGTACAGTCCCCCACCACCACTGTTAAAAAAGTAACTAAGTAACTTTTACTCTGAGTACATTTTAAATGAGATACTTTTTACTTTTACTTGAGTACATTTTTAGACCAGTAATTTTACTTGTACTTAAGTAAAATTTCATTGAAGTAACAGTACTTTTACTTGAGTAGAATATTTTGTTACTCTTTCCACCTCTGCTGATTTGTTGCTTTAAATAATGTATTATTTAATAATAATAATAATTTATTATTATCAATGTTGAAAATTGTTATGCTGCTTCAAATTTTTGTGAAAACCCTGATACACTACCATCCAAACGTTTATGGTAAAAAAAGAAGTACTTCATTAAGTGTACACTATAAACCCTAACACTAAAAATTATTCATTGGTTTGAGTTTAAGTTAAACAAATTAACTTTTATGAGTATTTAGAACTTTCTTTTTCTTTTGAGTTCTCAAAACTGACACATTTTAAGTAATCTGAATTGTTTCATTGTTTTGAGTTGTATGAACTTGTTTCTCTTAATTTAGACTAACTTAAATTTAACCAAAACTGGGCTGGGATTTATAGTTCCCAGCATGCTTCGCCATGCATGGCACTCAAAGGGGACAGTAAATGCCAAATTTAAGGGGGTTTGTGTGTGTGTGTGTGTTTGTATGTGTGTGTGTCTTTGTTTATATTACATTGTGGGGACCAAATGTCCCCATAAAGATGGTAAAACCGGAGATCACCTACATTGTGGGGACCAGTCAGCCAGAGGTCCCCATTTTTCAAAAGGCTTATAAATCATACAGGATTTTTTTCCAGTTTTTTTTATTTATTTATTTTTTATTTATTTTTTGAGAAAGTAAAAATGCAGAATGTTTCCTGTGATGGGTAGGTTTAGGGGCAGGGGCAGTGTAGGGGGTTAGAATGTACAGTTTCTATGGTATAAAAACCATTACATCTATGGAGAGTCCCCACAAAGATAGTGAATCAGACGTGTGTGTGTGTGTGTGTGTGTGTGTGTGTGCGTGTGTGTGTGTGTGTGTGTGTGTGTGTGTGTGTGTGTGTGTGTGTGTGTGTGTGTGTGTGTGTGTGTGTGTGTGTGTGTGTGTGTGTGTGTGTGTGTGAGCCTGTTTATGTGGTTTATGAGGACACAAATTTGTATAACTACACGGGTATTACACTGGTATTACACTATAAATGTGGTTTATGAGGACATATCAAATGTCCTCATAATTCAAATGGCCTTAAAAACATACTAAATTATGTTTTTTTGAGAAAGTAAAAATGCAGCATGTTTCCTGTGATGGGTAGGTTTAGGGGCAGGGGCAGTGTAAGGGGATAGAAAATACGGTTTGTACAGTATAAAAACCATTACGCCTATGAGAGTCCCTGTAAACCACATAGACCAACATGTGTGTGTGTGTGTGTGTGTGTGTGCGTGCGTCTGTGCGTGCGTCTGTGCGTGTGCGCGCGTGTGTGTGTGCGTGCGTCTGTGCGTGTGCGCGCGTGTGTGTGTGTGTGAAAGAAAAACATTAAGTGGGAGATTTGGTGGTTTTTAATGTTTTAAACACTAGTTCAGAAGATTTTATGTTATGTTGTTACCATCATGGTGACAAGTGGAGCAGAAGTTTAAATATATGTTAAATGTATTATATTCCTGTCTTTATTCAGCAAGTGCTATGATAATGCAACCAAAGCAGTGTTTAACCAATTGGCACAAAAAAAAATGAGATTACATGATATTTTTAAGTTAAATGTATGAATTAGCTTACTCAAATATGTTAAGTTCAGATTAATTAAAATGTATGAAGATAAAAATCTGCGAGTTATGCTTACTTAAACTTTAAATTACCTAACTTAAATTACCTAAATTGAGGCAACTGATTACCTCAAAACATTTATTTATTTATTTTTAGTTTTGACAATTTATTCGGGTGTACAGTGAACATTTATCAAAAATGACATCAGAGACATTTATAATGTTTCAAAAGATTTCTATTTAAACTTTCAATGCATCAAAGTTTCCACAAAAAAAAAATATATTGGTATATTTTGATTGGTATATAGTTTACATGTACTCACATGCATGCGAAAATGAAAAGAAACATTGTGGGGGCCTGTTTGTGTGTGTACATAGGAAAGCTGGTTCTAGGTTTGTGTGCATTCTTTCTCTGTGCGTATGGCAGCGAGGGGGTGTTGATTTATGTGTGAGTTCTCTCATTGAGTTGAACAGAGCAGTAAGAGGCTCTGGCCTCAGCAGCCCCTGATCTGAGCCCCATCTCTCCGCTCCATTTGCATTCACTGGCTAAAACTGGCTGGCAGGGCAACACTCTCAACTTTCTGTTCCAGGCTTTGAAGCATTCCAAAAGTTTTTTATTGACTTGGAGTGGAGGGGACACACACAGAGAGAGAGTGGAGAGAGGAGAATAACAAGAGGAAGAAGACAAAGATAAAGTACAGCTAAAACCTTAGACTTCCTCAGGAACAGGGGAACAGGTGGGCTAAGCCGAAATAAACTGTGTCTTGAAGCTGGAGGCAGGTGAGTGGGAAGCCGAGATTAAGATAAAGAGGGTTGAAGAGATAAGATGAATGGACAGAGGGAAGAAAGTGAGGTTCAGAATGAAGTTGTGGAGCAGAGGTTGAGGGAGGGGTTGGTGTGTTTTCAACATTTTTATGAATCATTGCCTTCATGCATTATCCCTGCACTGTATCCTCTTTATTGCTCTGTGTTCCTGTGGATGTTTACGTAATACCATGAAAGTGCTTTATATTCATTGTGCGTGTGGGTTTTCAAGAGGGAGCTGTTTGATTGCATTTTATTTCTTTATTGTTGACCAAAAATATCCCCCTCCCCCACCAGAGATGGAGATATTGGTGTTATTAGTCAAATGTAGCACTCAGAGCTCATAGGTCTCGTATGATGATTTTATCAGTGGTGTTTTCAGTATCATTTGTGCTCTTGGAGCTCCTTCAAGGGCCTGCTGTCTCTAAATTATATATTTAAAAAAAAAACTTTTTCAAAAGCAGGTCACGTAGAGTATAACTCACTGTGTTGCGGTTATGTCACTATAAAGCCAGCATTATATGGTCCATATGTTTTGTCAACTGTGTCTAATTTTAGGTAAATTTATTTAATGAAACAAGATGCTAAAAGTAAATCTGTTCAGTCTGACTCTCAAATATTTAGAATATTTTGTAGTGTTATTAGATTATACACATCTTAAAGATTAATTTTAGATGAGTGTTAGATGATGGCAAAGGTAAAATCGGAGGAAATCAGCATAAACAGTTAGTTAGTTAGTTAGTTAGTTAGTTAGTTAGTTAGTTAGTTAGTTAGTTAGTTAGTTAGTTAGTTAGTTAGTTAGTTAGTTAGTTAGTTAGTTAGTTAGTGGTAAAATTCATTGAGATAAAACCTCTTTTACAAGAGTTAGCTGACCGAGAAGGCAGCAAAAGATATAATACATCATTAGTATATTAGGAAAGATAAAAATAAGTAAATCAAACAAATGAAAACAGAATACATTACAATAAGCCAAGTATCACAGAAGCAATTTCCGACATGGCTATACTCATTATTTTTTCATTATCATTTTTATAACTGTTCCTGTAAGTTGTTGCATGTTGTTGGAGCATTACAATTCAAACCTATTTATAGCTCGGACCTAACATGGCAAACAATGAGTTGGATAATGTTTTTACACGAAGGATGGATAGCAAATTAGGCAACAAACCACATTAATACCCATTATTATTAATTATCCAATATTGGGCAATAATTTTACATTGATGCATTTGGCAGACACCTGTCCAAAGTGACTTGCATTGCATTCAAGATATACTGAACTGTGATATACAGAGTTCAATCAAAACCATGACCTTGGTGTTGCTAGCTAGCTACAGTAATACATTCCAATATATTCATGTTTAAAACTACATGTTTAATGCTTCCGGTTTGTAGGTTTGTTTGTGATTGGTTGACCTTCAAATACACTAAGAAAAATTAAAAAAGTCATGTGTTGAATGCTATGTAAAGGCAATAGGGATAAGGTAAGTTTAAGCGTCATTAAAAGGATCACATGACAATCTGTCAATAGCATGTAAGCCATATGCTTGCACACTGTACTTTTTTTTTCTCTTCAAGTCAATATAGGGGATTTATATGCATTGGTTCTCTAGGAGTCATGGATATCAGGATGCAACGAGACGAGGCATCAGCCCAGGAAGTGTTCAGCTACGCGCAGATGTCCACCCTGGAGCGAAACAATGGGGTGGGGACTCTAAGTCGGCACCTGGAGCGGGAGAGGTTGGAAAGAGACAGCTACACGGTGGATGTGAGGGCCAGTGACCTGCAGCTGGAGCAGCCGGGGCCATTACATCCCTGCTTTAGCTACAGAATCTGGCTGTACAGCGTTGTTATAGGGGTAAGAGCTTTGGCTCAGCAGACTTTCACTCCTGTGACTAAGAGACTTAACAAACACACTGATTGTCTCAAATTCATCTGTATCTGACCCCCCCAGAGCAGCTTGCTGATAGCGGCAGCTTTCTCTCTCTATATGGGTAATGTGTTTCCAGCTGCAATGGACTACTTGCGTTGTACTGCCGGATCTGTGAGTGACTCTTCTTCATCCTCATGGATTAAGCCACTGGTCAATTTGACATTGATGTATATGTTTTGCTTCTGGTTTGTAGAGTATTCCATCTGCAGTGGTGAGCTTTGCTATTGCCAAGAACAGACACGTTGCAGTAAGTTGATATTTTCAGTAAATAATAATAAAAAAATCAACTCTGTCTTGTTCAGTGATGAACAGAATCTAATAAACTGGTGGTTCTACTAACTCAACTATTCAAATCAATATAGATTATTCAGTAAAAAAAGCAGCTTTTTATGAGTAAAAGGCTGTCGGTAGTATTGCACAGCTTTACAGGGGAATGAAGTATTAAACACACTCAACTAAAATGTTCACTTTGAGAAATAAAATAAAAAAGTTGTACATACATTCATGCGAAAAGTATCAATTGACCTAATAAAAACAGAAAAATAAAGCAAGTAAAGCTTTGGTTCTCAACCTTTTTGTCTCCAAGGCCCACTTTTGTTCAAGACAGTGTTCAAAGGCCCTCTTCTCTAAGCTGATCTGAACTTCTGTTACACATTTTAATTAAGATTATGTTAATAAAGCTACATTTAAACCATTTTCACACTTCATTTAATTAAATCCATACAAAAGTAAACATTCCTGCACTCATTTAATGGGTGGTTTTTCAACATGAAACATGCGTTTTGGCCATTAATTTACACGACAACTGAGTTTGGGGGGCCTTAAAACAAAAACGATACTATTCTTGTCTCTATAAAAACTGCAAAAATGCAAATTTGTGTAAATGGAGATGTCATGCGCATGCATATTAACTGACCTGTCATCATAATACATAATTTTTAGTTTTCACGGATCTGTGTGAATGGAGATTGTTTTGAACTCTGTACACAAAAAGTGCAAATATGTTTCTAGTACATAATTTGTTGTGTAAATGTACCTTAAATCACTGCATGGACACTGAATGACATTTTATATGTTTACAAAATAATAGTCTATTGTCACAATCACCATCTTTATTGTCATTGTCTTTGCCTGAGTTCTCATTTGTTTTCATAGCCTCTAATTGTTCTTTTGATTACCTAAGCCCTCTGTTCCCTCAGTTCTTTTTTGCGGTAAAGGTTATGGTTTGTTTTGTTGTCTTTCTAGTTGTTAGAGTTTATTAAAAGTAGGCCTCTCCTTCTTTCATGCATCTTCCTTGAGATTTAAAGGTGTCATGAACTGGCTATTTACATTGTTTTATACTCTGAGGTCAACTTATGACGTTCGCATGGGTTTTGCATTCAAAAACATAATAAGTAATAGTAATACGGATTTTCCGGACTATAATTATAATTAAGTCGCTCCGGAGTATAAGTCGCATCAGTCAAAAAATGCGCCATGAAGAGGAAAAAAACAGGAAAAAAAACTTTAAAAACTATAAGTCGCACTGGACTATAAGTCGCATTATGGCAGAGCGGTAGCCGCGCGCGCATGCGAGCACCCACTCGTGTGCACTCGCTCGTGCCCGCTTCACTGCATAACCGAGCAGAAGAAAGAAAATTTGAAGTGAGTGAGAAACTTGTAAGGGACTGGCGAAAAGCAGAGGTTACTTTAACTGTAAGGAAGAAGAAAAATAAATCTACTTGCGGACTGTAAGCAAGATGGCTCAGCCGCGCCAGGCGAACGCTGTGTGAACTGTGAATCATTCTCCGCTGCATATTTTACTACATGCTGTTTGTATTTTGCAGAGTAAGATTTTCTTTATGGGGGCATTTTGTTTGTGTTCAGTCTTTCTAAGTTGTTGTCTTTAAGTTAATATTAGGCTACAGGAGCATATAGAGCGCATTCTCGCGGCTATGTTTATTCTTGTCAGTCAGTATGAATTAAATTTGATATATAAGTCGCACCTGAATATAAGTCGCAGGACCAGCCAAACTATGAAAAAAAGTGCACCTTATAGTCCGGAAAATATGGGTAGGTTATTTTCTACACTGATTTTGAGGCTCTCTGCAAAACGCTTGGTTTTGATGGGAGTGCTGCACTGGAGACTTAGAAGTAAACGCCCACGGCTGGGATTGGATAAGATTTGCATATTTAGTGAGCTTCTGCTTGCCAGTTCACATGAGGGGGAGATTGTTTTGAAAGCTGCGGGACAATTCTCTGACAGGGCTCAGTCTCAAAATACATCAAACAAACACAATGATTTATCTCTCATCCACCCGTGATTTTTTTATTACTTGGCCCGCCCGATCGGTGGTTATAAGCGCGAACCCCACACACACAACGGAGATCAAGAAATTAATGGTATTTAGCTGTTTAAGATTCCCCGTCCTGCAGACGTGCTTAGGTTTTGTTAGCCCATCTAGAAAACACGGGACATTTGGCTTTGCAAAACCCTTAGCCTGACGTGGTCATACTCAATTCTAGTCAGAATATGAGTCTGAAACCGCTCCATTGGGCTGTGATTATGAGGCGTGTTTCAACCGAACCAGGAGAGACCTCAATTGGATAGACCTTTGTAGAAGCACGCCTCATAATCACAGCCCAATGGAGCAAACCAATCAGAGCAACAAAGCGACGCATTGTCAAATGTCAACAGACAGAACTCAACTGCAAGTCCGCGTTTTTTTCCGCTGTAGTTTTCTATGTCCGCGGGTTGAAGCGACTATTATGTGATATATAGACCCATGAGTGCGAATTTTAGCAGGCAACCTTGCCAAAATAACACACATTTTACCCCTCAAACACCATTTTTCCCCCGGATAACCCCCCGAGAAGCTATTGTTTAGGGCTAGTAGTTGGCGGATTTTGTTGTAAAAACTTGGCAACCCTGTCTGCACACGCGCTGGAATAAACGATCTTTGCCGGTGTTGTAAAAAAATAAAAGAATTTATTGATACACAGAGTACTTACTTACCCAACATGATCATCATCTTTGAGAGAAATGATGAAGGTGAATGCATATACAAACAAGCTCTCCGTTTAGGATTCGAGTAAATATAATCCAAGCCCCTTTTGATGACGTGCATGATTACGTTACTGTTTATCATCTATCCATCATCGTCTAAAGCTCGCCCTGATGATTTTATTGGTCCGAACAGTTTCTGTTCGGAGATAATTACTCCTCTATGGAGCGATGCCAGACCGAACTGCCCGACCTAAAAATGTTGTGGGCGGGGATAAGTTCGGCAGGCATCCAGGCTACAAAACCCTAGGAGTCTGATCCCAAATCGCAATGACTAACAAATAATGGTACTGGTAGACTCTGTTAGACACGTCATGTATACTTAATCAATACTATCTGTAACAATGCAACACTATCGCATATAAAAAAACATGTTTTACTCACATAAGTGTGTTGCACAATTCCTGTCATATCCAATATAGAAGGCACAGCATTGTGATTTAGGCCCCGTCCACACGAAGCCAGAGCTTTCCCAATCCAATCTTTTTTTTCCGCGTTTCAAGAAATATCTGCGTCCACACGAGATTACTGAAACCAACTAAAAACGATGTAGTTTGCATGCCAGGCCAGTGTGTGGCACTGTAATTCTGCCACAGAAAAACACTAAAAACGAAGAAGAAGAGTTGTGTCTAGAAGGGGTATAGCAGTGGTCAGAGGTGAGGCAAAATCTCACAATAAAATAACAATAAATACATTTGCTACTTAACAGATGTGTTTTATTAATGCCTACACCTACCCTAACCCAAAACATACCCTTACAATAATGTATATACGGTAATTAAATGACGCGATATTGATGTGCGTATGCCCAGTGCCCGTAGTTGTATCCCTTAACTCTTTCACCATGCTGGACGTAGTGTGATGACATCACCGTTTCAGAAAATATACGGATTCGCTGTACACACGAAAATGGAAGATTGCCGTTTTCAGATTTATCCACTTTGGGACCCGGTTTCGGAAAATATCGGATTCATGCTTCTAAAACGCTGAATCTGTGTGGACGAAACGCTGATACGGTACAAAATGTATACGTATACAGCTAAACGCGTCTCCGTGTGGACGGGGCCTTAATCTCAATATGTCCGCAAATCCAGTGTCGGCCTGTCTTGTTTATGAACAATTATCTTGCTATCTTCGGCGTGTTTATTGCTCGGTAATGTGACCAGTTTAACTCCAAGAATTGGTGGGGGTGACTACAGAAGCAGCATACACATAGAGGCGGTGTTGTACCCTTCTAATACGTCATTGATCTGAGAGCCTTGTTTTCTTGGCCTGGTGTCTATAAAAGCTTTTCTTTTACTAACAAGGAAGTTTTCAGCTCTGAAACTTACAGGATATTCTTATATTGCCATGACCTTTCATATATCAAAGGCTCAAGGGAAAGTTGATTTCTAAATTCATCACCCCTTCAAACCTCAGAGCAAGCCGTGACAAATACAAAACAACATTATAATGTTTATTACATTAATTCTACAAAGCAATACAATATTTAGTCAGACACTGTTCATCAATCAAGGTTTCGATTCATATAACAGTTGAGTTTGTTTTTGACAGATAAATACTACTTTTTACAAATACAGTGTTTAACCTGTTTTATGTTTACAGGTCTCAGACTTCCAAATGGTCTACGTGTCCTCGTTTGCTGTGACAACCACGTGTCTGGTGTGGTTTGGATGTAAACTCGCCATTAGTCCCTCAGCCATCAATGTGAGAACATCACAACTCTAATACCCCTAAAATGTTTGTCAGGTAACCTAAAATATTTAGTGCTTCATGTGGTAATCGAAATGAAATGGTTTAGAATATTTTAGAATATGACAATAGAAAAGCAAAAGTCATTTTACAGGATTTGGTAGAAATAGGTAACTTACTAAATAAACTGCATGTTTACACTTGTTACAGCGTTCTATGGTGTTCATGTAAAAAACAAAAAAACAATTAAAACAATTACTACTATCTGTCATCCTAAAGATTAACTTTAACCTGCTCCTGCTTATTGTGCTGGAAGTGCTCACGGCTAGTACTGTTATCCTATCAGCTCGCTCAGCAGAGGACTGTTGCAGTCACGGCAAGGTGTGTATAATGTGTTCCTTACCATTTATGTGTAGTGACGTAACAATATATCGTATCACAATATATCGCGATACTAATTTGCAACATTATACATCGTGGATAGTGACAAACTGTATTGTGGATAGTTCACCCAAAATGGAAATTACTGTGTGAGAAAAAGTTTTAGTGTCAGTACTGCATTAAACTTCTATATATAATGTATAATAATGCAATGTGGGGATATTTGTGGGTCCTAAAAGTGCCACATTTCTTATGTTACCAGTAAAAAGTGACCTGCATTATTTTCAATACATGTAGTCAGTGACAGTGCAAGCATATTCGTCTAAAATAATTCAGTATTTTCAGCTTCAGTATCATGAATATTTTTATTCTGGTGTCACCACTGTCCTGCGCATTACCAGCACCAAGTCCAAGCCTATTCATTTCAACCACCAATGTAAAAGAAATGTAGCATTTTAATCAAAAGTACATTTTGTGTTAACCTTTTACCATACCTTGGCGTTTCGCATATTGTATCGTGAGTTCAGTATCGTGGTATGTATTGAATCGTGACATGAGGGTATACTTACACCCATAGTATTGATATTACAAAATGTTTAGCCTGTGTTTACGAAAATTGTGTCATTGATCAGAGAATAGATAGATTTGATTATGAATTGTGCATACTTAGTGGAAATTTTGGTTTCTAAGATTATTTAAATAATTTAATTTTCTTTATATCTGACTCTGCACACTGTAAAAAACAAACAAAAGAACAACATAGGAAACCAGAAAAGCTACTGGTTATTGTCTAAAATGATCCATTACGTTTATGGACCCTTTCCTTTAAACTCTAAACATGACATAAAACATGTATAATTCAAAATGTGAAAGTGACACCCATTCAAGTTAGTGAACACACATTAGGTGAAAACACCCACATAGACCCAGAGCAGTGGGCAGACGTTTGGCTGTGGCACCCAGGGAGCGATCAGGGGTTATTGGTCATTTCCTGCTGGTATTGAGAATCAAACCCATAACCTTCAGGTTTCCAGTCTGACACTTTAACCATTAGGCCATGACTGCCCCATTATAAAATACTGGTATATCACCTGTGAAAACTCATTACAGACTTTTCTTAAGGTGCAGTAAAATTTGCCTGAATGCCAAATAATTGTAAATGCCTTTTATGCTAAATCCCAGCCGTACTATTATCACCATGTGATACACCATGACTTACTGTATTTGTCTCTAGCTTATGTGATTTGCCTTTTATATGTGCTCATGTCTCTCTGCTTTTTTCTTTTCTTCATTGCTATCATCTATCTCTTTCCTCCAGCCAATGTCTGATGGCCCTGTGGTTGTGACCCCAGCTTCGTTCCCCACTCGTCTTCTCAAGGCTTGCGCCGTGAGTTGCCTACAAATGAGATCATATGTGTATCCACTGTTTATCAGCACGCAGTACACTGTAGATCTACTGCTCTTCCTCTGGTGCAGGTAATTGAGGTTATAGTGGGCATCTCTGCTGTATTTGGAGGAATTATCGCTCTCAATTTGGGTGCTCTCCTCCCAGAGCCATACCTTTCTGTCACTTTCTTCTGGATTCTGGTAGCTGTGAGTTCCGCTTATTATGTAAAATATTAGTCCAATTCAGATGATAAATGATTCCATTGGGTTCCTGATGGTTGTTTATGTGTGTGATACCTCTGCAGTGTTTCCCCACTGCCATTGCCAGCCATGTGGTGGCAGAATACCCCAGCAAGAGTCTGGTGAGTCACCATCAGGGTCTCTCCAGCAATAAAGCAATGCAGTCGAGCGTCCCTAAAGGACATTCGCTATTCTCGTTCATTTAGCTGTTTGTATGCTTTTTCTGTAGAGTGATTTTCTCTAAGGGCACACTCTCTCCTTGTTTTTTTTCTTTTTCTTTCCACTGCTGTAGGTGGAGATGCTGATTGCTATAAGCAGTGTGACATCACCACTGCTTTTCTCAGCTACTGGATTCTTGTCCAGCAGTGTGATTAATTTTATTGAGATCTTTCTGCATGAAGTGACATCAGTAAAGGTGAGTCATTTCTGTGCGCCAAACCAAATCAAATCAAATGAGTTCCATTGTGTCAGATTTTGACCTTTTTGACCCCTTAAAGGGATAGCTCACCCAAAAGTTTGAATTATTTACTTACTGTCATGCTGTGTTGTTATTGTTAACTAAAAGGGTTAGTTCACACAAAAATGAAAATTCTGTCATTATTAACTCACCCTCATGTCGTTGCCAATCCGTAAGACCTTCGTTCATCTTCGGAACGCAGATGAAGATATTTTGGATGAAATCCGAGAGCTTTTTGACCCCACATAGACAGCAATTTAATTGCCACTTTCAAGGTCCAGAAAGGTGGTAAAAACTTACAACATTAAATCTTTAAAATAGTCCATGTGACTACAGTGGTTCAACCCTAATTTTATGAAGTGGCGAGAATACTTTTTTGTAACAAAAATAACGACTTCACGCCTGTGTCAGTCTCCTACGCAGTTTACGTTGGTCAGTTCCTGCGTCAGCATCACACGCATGCGTTGTGGTCCTCACGTGAACCGCATCGGCCAGTGGTATGCTGGCGTAGCTCTGGCGTAACCTTGAAGCGCCGACACTGTATTTACTACGTCAACAGCGTAGGAGATTGACACAAACGTGAAGAAATTGAATGAAGTCGTTATTTTTGTTTCAAAAAGTATTCTCGTCGCTTAATAAAGTAAAGGTTGAACCACTGGATTCACATGGTCGATTTTAACTTTGTTTTTACTACCTTTCTGGACCTTGAAAGTGTTAATTAAATTGCTGTTTATGTGGTCAGAAAGCTTGTGGACTTAAAAAAATCTTAATTTATTCTGAAGATGAACAAAGGTCTTGCGCTTTGGAACGACACAAGAAGTTTTAATGACAGAATTTTCATTTTTGGGTGAACTAACCCTTTAAAAATGTTTGTTTTGTAATTGAAATTTGAAAGCTTAAATGAAAATTAGAATCTTTTCTTGGCAGCTAATTGAAATAAATGTTCACACTGAAGTACTAAAATTACTAAACCTAAAATTGAAATTAAAATGTATTAGAAAATTATAGAAATATAATTAAGAATAAGAATATTAATAATTAAAAGAAATGACAAAAAGCACAAAATTAAAATAAAATTTAAAAATAAAAGCTAATTCAAAATACTAATAAATACCATAATAGTATATAAATAATAATAAAATAGAACTGCCCTCTTTTTCCCCAAACCCAATATGATGTTATTCTTCTTTGGAAAAACATGTTTTTCCATATGACCGTTTATAGTGAGCATATCTAAAAAAAGAAAAAAAAGAAAATAAACAAAAAAACCTTATAAACTTTGTCCATACAGTGTACATTCAGTGTCAAGTAGGATATTAATGACATTATGAAACGCTGTTTCTGACATCTTTTATGACCTGTATTTTAATTGAAAGCTTTTGTAGAAACTTTTTGGTAACACTTTATTTTAAGGTTCAGTTATTAACTAGTTGCTTATTACCATGCATACTATGATATTGGGTGTTTATTAGTACTTATAAAGCACATATTAATGCCTTATTCTGCATGACCTTATTGTACATCCCTTAATCATACCCAATACCTAAACTTAAATGCTACAAAAGCTACCTTACTAATTATTAATAAGCAGTATATTATGAGTTTTATTGAGGCAAAAGTCATAGTTGTGTTCATAGTGAATATGTGTTCCCCATACTAAAGTGTTACCAACTTTTTATATATATTTCTGTTTAGCTTTTAGGTTTATTTTAGAAGTAGTCACTTCAGAATTAAAATGTCCTGATAATTTGTGTCATCCAAGATGTTTGTGTCTTTCTTTCTTCAGTCAAAGAGAAATGAAAGGGGTACTTCAGCGCTGGGAAGATGAATCTGTATTTGAATCTGTAGATGAATCTGCGGTACTTCTGTCTACGTCATGCATTACCTTTCCAATGTGATTACGTAATTACGCATTGCAGAGCAACGCAAGACAAATATTTGTGGTTAAAAAGTATATAAGCCTACATTTTTTTGAAAATGACTGATCGTTTTGCTAGATAAGACCCTTAGTCCTCGAACAAAAAAGAAAGACATGAACATCTTGGATGACATGGGGATGAGTAAATTACCAGGACCTTTTAATTCTAAAGTGAACCACACCTTTAATACAAACTTCTTCTTTTTTCAGCTTACCGAAAAAATAACTACATTTTGAATAGTTTAAGTTAACAATGACAAGATCGCTGAATCAGTTCAGAAGAAAGCATACAGGTTTTGGCTGGGTGAACTATCCCATTAAAATATGAATTCAGATATATTTTCACCTTCACACCCACCTTGAAGGTTGTTTGAAGCGTGTTAAGTTTGTGAATGTATGTTGTGCATGCAGCAGACGTATGACATACTGCTGCTTGTTCTGATGGGACTGCTGCTGGTGCAGGCGGTGCTGACGTTAGCCACCGTGATAAAATGCGCTTCCTACAAGAGCCAGCTCCGCATGGCAGGTACTGAATGGGGCACGCTACACAAAAAGCACTGTGAGGTAAACACACTAACATACACTCTATACAATGACTGACAGGTCAATTTAAGAGTAGAGGAAGTGTGTGCGTGTGTGTGCGTGTGCGTGTGCTTGTGCGTGCGTGCGTGCGTGCGTGTGTGTGTGTGTGTGTGTGTGTGTGTGTGTGTGTGCGTGAGTGCTGTATGTGACTAGACTGTGCAGATAATGTTAGCAAAAATAAATTAATAAAGGAAATGTACTGAACGGTGCCAAATGTAGCATGAAAAACAATCACACTGGAATGGCAGAGTTGTTCCGCTCCTTTGATTCTATGATGTTGTGATTAACAAAGGATGATCTCAAGATGATTGTTGGGCCATTTCTTTTCCACCATCTCATTCTTTTCTTACAGCAACAGACGTCAAATGGCACGCTAAGGGATTTTGACAAAGAAAAGGCCTGGAAAGCAGTGGTGGTCCAAATGGCGCAGTGACCAAAGATACAGGCAACAGGAGAAAAAACAAAGAAAGTGAATATACAAATGTGGAAGATGAGAATAACGGTTGGAAGAGAAACATCACTTTTTGGGGTATGAAACTTACTCTGTGTCCGAGATTGTGTACTATTTCAGTAGGTACTACATTTGAATTTGGACTTACTTCATGACCGTTTAAAAGTATGTTCCCTATAGTATGAATGTGTGTAGTATGCAATCCGGACGTACTACATTGATTTCATTATCATGTGACCTACCAGTGTCAGTTGCATCCCTTCATCTCCATTCATAAATCTTTTCCCGTGGCCTCATGGGATAGTAAAGCGTCCATCGTATGCGCACTTTAGAATCTCACTGGAAGTAGTAAATCATCTGGGTACTTTTGGCCTTCTGTTTTTTGAATACTATGAATTTGGACATGCTACTCTGTTGGCGTACTGTTTTTTTGCATAGGCCTACTATATAGTAAGGAAGTATTCGATTTCGGACTTATCTTTAGAGTTCTTTCATAACTGTCAACTGATGTCATATTTATGAGCCATACACTACCGTTCAAAAGTTTGGGGTTAAGATTTTAAAGTACGATTTTTTTTTTTAATAAATTGATACTTTTATTTAGCAAAGATGCATTAAATTGATTGAAAGTATAACAGCAAATACTTCTACATTGTTATGCGTTATGTTCTTTCAAACATCTTATTCATCAAAAAATATTAAATATTAAGCAACACAAGTGTTTTCAACGTCGATAATAATGATAGATGTTTCTTGAGCAACAAATCAACATATTTAAAAGATTTCTGAAGGATCATCTGGCAACAAGACTAGAGAAATGGCTGCTGAAAATTCAGCTTTGCCATCACAGAAATTAATTATGTTTGAAAATATATTAAAATAGAAAACAGTTATTTTAAATTGTAATAATATTTCACCATATTACTATTTTTACTGTTTTTTTAATCAAATAAATGCAGCTTTGGTGAGCATAAAATACTCTTTAAAAAAACATAAATTAATTCACGACCCCAGACTTTTAAAAAGCAGTGTATATCTGTCAAAGATATTATTGAATGATGGTTTAATAAGGACAAGAACCAAGAAGTCAAAATGTGGTGTGGGTTTTGAAAGTCCATTGTAAAGATCATTAAACTTGTGTTTCACAATCATGGATATAGCCTTACCATACAAGTTTGAAATTAGAATCATATGTGATGAGCGAACGACTGAACAAGTTTATATGCAAATAAATGGTGAACACACCAGGCATGTACAATCCACAGCACTTGTAATGCATTATTTAGAAATCCCATATTTTGGATGTTGAAAGTGTAGGGGACATAATATATGGTGCATTTAATAATTCTAACACACTTTAACAGACCATAGTGCTGTTCACTACCTTGCTGCATGCAACCATTTTTACTTTGTTAGATTTTATTTTTGTATAAATATATGCATCTGGAAATGTTATTATAGATCAATAAAATTCTGTTTTTATGAAATGTGAATGCTAATTATTCCAGTAACCTAACAGCTCAGTATGTTTGTTCATGTTTTAGTCCAAGTTCTGTCTGAGTCTTAAATAAATACAGCAAAATAGAGATGTCTGTACTAACACTGAACACGGTTGGACACAGTTAAAGAATAGTTCACCCCAGAATGTAAATTCTTCATTTTACTCACCCTCATGTTGGTCTAAACCTGCGTGACTGGTGAAAAGCCACGCTTTTTTTTATTTTTATTTTTTTTTACATTTAGTTAAGATGTTATCATATACCAAAGAGATTAATAAACACTACAAAACTATACATTTATGTAAATGTATTGCTATAGCATATCAAAAGTATTTGGGTATGGGAACGTATGAGGTCAAATGCCGCTTTAGCTGCCTTTTTATATTTACATCATTTTTAAACAAATTTATTTTAGGCTATTAATTTCTTTATTTTTTTACACAAAATTTATATATATATAGGACTATATATATATATATATATATATATATATATATATATATATATATATATATATATATATATATATATATATATATATATATATATATATAAATCAGGCCTAAATAAAAAAAGTGCTATATTTTTTTTCAATAAAATACAAAAATATATAATACAGCAAAATAAAAGCTACTGCACAATAACCAAACCATCTTTAAAATTTTCACCCTACAGTGAACGTAACAAATTATAAAAATTAAAAAAGTAGCAGAAGTAGGTTATACAGGAAAAGTTAAAATTACATATTATAGGCCTTACATATGCTAATAATACGTATCTTTATCGTGTCTGTCGTCTTTTAATCCTATATCGTTTCCACTCACTCGTAGCCTGCTAACGATATAGTCTTGTGAAAGGCAAAACAATGACAATTTTAATTGAAGGTATGAGTGAAGATGGTCGTGTAAACTGGAGAAGTGTGTGAGGTTTGTTAGGGGAGGATGATAGGGATGGCGAGAGGCGGAACAAACCGGTGTGTGTGCCCGGATACACGCCGAAGCGGCTCGCCCGCACTGCAGATTAACTCTACAGACGCCGGGGATGCTCAACAATAAAGCACAAGTCACAGCATCTGCGTTCAGTGTTTTTTTGTTTTGTGTTGGAGATTTGGTGGTCGTTGTGAGATATGTCCTGGTGTTGTTGATTTGAGCACGGGATTCAGACTCTGCGTGTTCCTCATAATCGAGTAATCTGACAGGTATGTGACATCATGACGATGAGAGTCAATGCAGCCTAGTCTTCTCCGTCTCTCGCTCACTCATGCCGTATGTAGTGTCATGCATTTTATCATATCTTTGTCTTAAGCCGCTGTATGTCTTTCTAACCAGTGATGATGCCGGATAGCCCGATGGTCCGGTGATGGACAGCTCCTCGACTGAGCGTAAGTGATGTGCACCGCATGACCTTTAATGCACCTAAACAAACAGTCATAATGTCAATATGTCGGGCAGTGTCGTTACAGCATCGTCGATAAAACTAGATTAGCCTATATCTGCGGCGGTGTTATGTTAAAAGATTGCCTACTACTTACTTCATGCTTCTTTAAGTTTGCATGACACATTACTAATCACTATCAACTTCTTTGAGTTTTATCAAACCTGCTGTAAAAATGATTTTTTTCCCTCCCACGTGTCTCAGAGGAACTAACTAGGCCAAATTAACACATACAAGAGAGGATACGGAATACTACAATTCATATAATAAAATACAGTATTTAATAAACATATTTATTTTGCTGGTTAAATATTTATTTTAAAACATTTCTGCATTAGACATTTTATTGGACATTTAGGCATTTGTTACATTTTTACTTACTTTTTGCATTTATTAGATATTAATAAACATCTAAGCTAATATAATTATATTTTTGCATAAGTAAATCAGACATAATAGCTGTGTTGGGAGCATTGCACTACCCTATATGCCACAGCTCTGACTTTTAAGACATTGTTTAGTTTACATTTTTAGATTAACATAAAACATGTTTAATGCATTCATTTGAAGAAGAAAAAAAAAGTATCCCAAAAATAAATACATATTTTAGGTTACATACCAACCTGGAGTTCCAGCTGTTTTTTGTTGATATTTTCATTTGTTAGAAAGCTGTTCCTTATTGATTTCTTGAGCTCTAAGCAAGATATATTGATTTTTCAAAATGTACGACAAAATGTGTCAGTGTTTTTATATCATGGGCAAAGACATAGCAACATATCAAGCTTCCATCTGTAGTTCAGAAGTATGCAATAAAACTTTCCAGTGAGTTTAAGACCAACAGAGCATCTTGTGCTCTAATCTGGACTGTCTTGAATGATTAGCCTTTAGTAGGGGATGTCCTTGTGTCCTTTTGTCCTTGTCACTACTAGTACATGCTCTCAAAGGACTCTGCGGAGAGACACACTCCATTGGTTACTGGAATATTAAAGGAATATGCACTTTTGTAGAGAACGCGCAGAAGCAAATGCAATCTACTTTTATGGTTATAGTTCTTTTATGGTTATAGAAACTACGTTATCACCAACATCATGAATAAAATTTGAATTAAAAGCCTTTATTTTACAAATATTTTTAACTTAGGTTTAGGAGCTTTGTTTTTTCTTGTTAAAGGGATTGTTCACCCATAAAAACCCAAGTTGTTCCAAACCTTTACGTTTGCCATTGACTTCAACAGTAGGACAAAAAATACTATGAAACAAGGCCGTAACCATGTCTTGGGGGGGACCAATGTTTTATTTTTTATAAAGTATAAAGAAACAGAACAGTGAACAAAATTCTAGGTCTAATTCTAATTGGGAAATAATCCTTTTGGGACTATTTGCAAACCATATTTACATTAATTTGTGTCAAATATATTATTAGTCCAGAGATTCTTTGCATTAGTGAATAAATACATAGATGGGCTCTGAATGTTTGAAATCCATAGTGGTCTGGTGGTAGAATTTTTGTGGTAGAAAACAATGCTCATCAATGATTATATATTAAGAGCAGGGACACTTTGTATGTATTTTGTTTTGTGATTTCACCAGAAAGAATAGTCTCTCTCAGCAACGGCGATAGATTGATGCATTTGTGTGTGTGTGAAGGCTCGGGCTGTGTGCATGAGCCAAAAGAGAACGCAAACCCGCCTGCTTTGATTTGATTGGCCATCTCAATCATTTTGACATTAAGGAGTGCTGTTAGACCTGAGGCAAACCAGGCTAAAATGTAACTTTTAAACCTTTTTGTCATCCGAACAACAACATACAGAGCGATGCATAAAGAAGTGCAGGAGAACAGTGCAAGAATTTCATATACTGGGGGGGACAATTTGGCAATTTTTAATTATTGGGGTGGACTTGGGGCTTTGAGCTTTGGAACAACATGAGAATGAGTAAATGATGACAGTTATTTTTGGGTGAACTATCCCTTGAATCTGTATATTTTAACTCTGCTTCTGAAGGAACTCTCTTGCTCATTTACAGGTTTTTGCAGAATGGAATAAATAGGATGACAAAAGGTGTCGATCTAAGCAACAACAACAAATCAGCTAATCTCTACAATCTACCACTGACAAGATCAGTCATCAATAACTCCTCAACTCAGGCTGATCACTAAGCTTCCTTTGTGACTCTTAGAAGATCCAGTTTCATCCTTCAAGTCAACACCTCTTACATATAACTCATTATATTGTTGCAGGTAAAAACCCTCAGCCAATCCATTGGCTGACGGGTTAGGAGGAGGAGGAGCTTCAATTCCCATCAGGAGTGTTGTGAGATTAGTGGCGGGCAGGCTGCTGGGACCGAATGCAGAACATCTTCGAGCAGAACTTGGACATGGCCACGGCTCTGCTTGCGGGTGAGAAGCTGAAGGAGTTGATCCTGCCAGGTTCCTCACAGGATGAGAAAGGCGGGGTACTCGCCGGTCTCATGGTGCAACTCAAACTAGAGTTGCCCTTTGACCGGGTCGTCACCATAGGAACTGTCATCATCCCTATTCTGCTGGTCACATTAGTTTTCACGCGGAACTTTGCAGGTTAGTGGTGTTGCGCATTATTTGGACAAACGTACCTGATGCACACCTTACAATATGCAGTGACAAAGAGTTTTGAAAGACATTCTTTTTTAAAAAAAAAGGCTGATTTATACCACTGTGTCGGACCTGCGCCATAAGCTACGCGTTGGTTTTTATTTATACTTCTGCGTCGTTGTCTGCTTCGATGTGCAATATACTTGTAGTCCACTAGTTGGCAGTGTCCACAGGGATGTTAATTGAGCGCAAGCGTCAGTTCTGGCAGGCTAGGTAGTCGAGATGAAGAAGAAGCAACTTGTTGTGTATGCAGTGATGGCCGTAAATAGACAGCGGCTGTGTCCGAGAACTGGGAAATGCTGCCTTCGTAGGATATATTTCAAGGAAGGAAGGCATCAAGGCACATCCGAATCTAATGTTAGCTTCACTTCCTGCTTCCTGAGAAATCTTCATCTGATCGATTTTTGAAGGCAGCATAGATGTATCCTTCGCTGCCTTTGATATCCCACAATCCTATGCGTTCCATTTGGCGACAGAAAAAGAAGGATGGAGTCTGACAGTTGCGGTTGCTGGTCAGTTTGTGTGTAAATGTAGGTTTTTGACCAACATTTTCCACTTCTGAGAGAAATTACTACTGTAGTAATTAAATATTTGTTTAGTCCTCACCAAAAGCTTGCTTTATTTAGCTGTAGATCATTAAACTGTTACGCCACCTCCGAAGTCTGTTTCGTGAGGTACCTTAGTGCGTTTATGCTGCCTTACAATTCTGCCTAATAAGGTTTTTGGATGCAGCCAGTGACTTTTGTTGTAGTTTGAGTTAAATACTGAAGAACAGATAATTTATAATCCACAAGCGGAAATGCGTATGAGGAAATGCAACGCTATCACAGATTTTTTTTTTTTACCTGAGGGAGGGGTTCTACTACCCTAGAAATCTAGACGCACCCTAGCGCCAGCAAATCTAATCTGCCCACAAGTGTCATCTAGCAACTCTCAATACACGTCTGAGCTGTAAACGCCAAACTCTGTTCAGGCCAATCACATCGTGTATAGAGTCGGTGGGCGGGGCTTAACATAGTGATGGAAGAGTTGCGCTTGCGTGCTACTATTAAACACAGAGGCTGGCGATTGGCGGTCTTTTGAATCAGCTTTGACTGTGACTCTGGAAGACTTGGAGTTAAGCTTTTCTTTCAGAAAAGAACAGAACGGCACTGAAGTCATTCTTAAAAAGGGAAGATGTGTTCGGAGTTTTGCCGACCAGATACGGCGAATGTTTAATCTATCAACAAGCTCCGCTTCACATTGCTCTGGTTGGTTGTAGCGCCATCCAACTGCATGCAGAGGGAGTTTGAAAGACAACCGTTTATCCCTCTCCTGGGATTGAGCCCTGTCAATGGTGAGTTTCCAGACCCAACATCTTAATGTGGGTCTGGCTTGTGGCTTGTCAGGCTAGGGTTCTACCAGACCAATAACAGTGCTTGCAGACTGTGTAGAATTGACACATTAGCTGTGTCTCATTTCGTTAAATTTCGAAGGCTGCATCCTCCGGAGGACACGTCCTGTGAAGGATGCAGTATACAAAGTGTCCTCAATCAGAATTAAACTAGACGTCCTTTGTAGGACACACAGGCAGGAAGTATCACGTTGGTATGCCAACTCCGAAATCCTGTGAAATAAGGGCGAATTCGAAGGTCGTATTTCGAGTGTCCTACTCTTTTTTTTTAAATGAGTCGGCCTTGTGATGTATGCAGCCTTCGAATGCGACCTCTGAAGGACGCAGCCTTCCAAATGAGACAGCTATTGTTAACATAGCTGCGGCATAGTTTTGATGTAGAAGTATAAACCAGCCTTAAATCAGCGAAACTGTGATAGAAGCCTATAACCTGAGCAAATGATTCAATCACACGACTTTTAGGTTAATTTATATGAGTATTTATTTGGGAAATGTGTCTTATTAATAGTTTATGTGCTTCTTTTTAATTAGAACATTTATCCACCTCATGTGAGTGTGAACGTATGCAATTGTATTCACCTCTTGGGGTTTCCAACTTTCCATCCATTATTTTTTATGCAAAATCCTAAAAGTGAACGCCCTTTACACATATGAAAAATTCTGACATGACATAAAACTCTAAATCAGCAATATTTTTGGATTTAAACAACTTGATTGTTGTACTTTTTAAAGTTGACCTATTATTAACAGGATATTAGTGGATATTAGTGTTGTCCACTAATATCCAGCAGAGGAGAGGTTAAAAGATTCTAGAGAGATTGTGGGGTTATTAGGAAGAGAGAGAGAGAGAGAGAGAGAGAGAGAGAGAGAGAGAGAGAGAGAGAGAGAGAGATAAAGAGGGGTTGTCGTGGTAGGAGGGGGTTTACTCTGAACGCTGAGTCAGTCTTACTGCATAGCAGCACCAACTGGCTGTGACTGAACATTGAGAACCCTGCTGGGCAAAAACATGCAGTATAGTTTAGATCTGAATAAGTGTTGCAGTACAAATATTTACGCGTTGAAAAGTTGTAATTGGAACTCTTGTGAGACTGCAGCTAAATTGCCTTTTTATATTTTGAGGGCTACTACATTACAATATTTTAAATAGGAACACTTATTATCACAGGAAAGAGGATTTGTGAAGGTCAAAACCTCATTGAGGCTGTTTATGGGATAAAATGCAAGGACAATAAATAGAATCTGAAACTTGAAAGTACTGAAAGAAAAATAGCCTGTGACCATAGAGTTTATTCCCATCTTGACACAGCAAATATAACATACTTGCTTTATAAAACCCGGCTTATGACCATATTATCTTACTTAACTTACATTATTGATTCTGCGCAGGAGTGTAATCTACTGAGACCCAGAGTAAGGTGGAGGCGTCTATAGGAGTTACAGCAGCTGTGAAAGAATGATCTCTATCTTTGTCCAGTTGGCACAGACAAATCTAGCATTTGTTTTGATCACTGATTCATCATTACATTGGCCTGTGCTGCCTTACACTATGCAGTAAACACAGCTCGTTACTAGAAACAAATACCAGCAGGATACACCAATTTCAAGATTTTCCAGAGTTGTGATATACAGTGACATACAATTTTTATACGTTTTTATCTTTTTAAATAAATTTAGTCAGTATTACATTATATAATAATCCTCAATTTGAATAATTTTTACTCTTTAGACTAAAATGGCAGCCAAGTTTAGGTCAGGAAAATAACATTTAGTTGAAATAAAAAAGACAAAAAAGAGAACAAACATTTTCTTCTGCATTAATGCTAACAGTAAAGTCCAAAGCAAAATTTCTAATGTTCACGTTTTTAATGTTGTTTATATGTCTATGTGGTGTTTTTAATATGCTTTCAGACAAATCATGTGCAAATTCATAAGTCAACACCATTGTTGAGTATTTAAGCTTGCAGCATTAAGCTTGCTGAACGATGGTGGTAGTGGTACCACGGTGGGCAAGTGTGGTAACTAGTAGCCGTAGCTTTGGGAGTGGCCTCGTTGGGCAGCGAAGGAAGTGCATGCTGGGAGTTGTTGTCTTTCATCCACATGAGACAAAAATACATTTTCTCTCTTTTCTCAGTTTAGAATGCACCAAATTCAATAATAATTTCACATTTCTACTACATAAATGACCCAGTTTAAATACACATTCATTTTAAAGTACCCCTTTAAATAATTTTAATTCATTATTATAATTTGCACATTCATTGATCCATGTATACTAAATGTAATGTAATGGTGTGGAGTTACATTCAAGCTATTTTAAACGGAAACTGTGTAGGAGACTGCCACAGGCTAGTACGAAATTGTTGAATAAAGCTATGGTTTTTGTGCACAAAAAGTATTCTCAACACTTCATACAATTAAGGCTAAACCACTGGAGTCACATGGACTATTTTAACAATAGTAAAAAATGTAAAAATGAGTTTTTACTACCTTTCTGGGCTTTGAAAGTGTTAATTAAATTGCTGTCTATGGAGGGGTCAGAGAGCTCTTGGATTTCATCAAAAAAATACCTTCATTTGTGTTCTTAAGATAAGTCTTAATGACGAGGATAAGTAACTTATGACAGAAATTTCATTTTGGGTGAACTATCCCTTTAAGGCATGAAGACTTTTTTTCACAGGAAATATTTTTTAAATATTATTAAATATATTTAAATATATTTCGGTGATCAAAGATGGGTTTTAAGGGATAAAATTGTAGCGACTCAGGCGAATCAAACACACAATCGCCAGTTACATTTAACAAATATGCTTTGAAAGTTGTGCTGATGGACAGACCTTCCCCCAACACAACAGCTACCCTGGAAACCATCTGATAAGATGTTTTACGACCGGAAAGAATGTGGAGAAAGTCTTATACACAAAGAGCTTAAGACACAGAGCTTTTGCCTCAAATTATAGACAAACCATCTATAGATGAACATGCACCCCAGGACATTATATGTAAACACATAATTGTTTTGTAAAATGTTTCTTCTGTATGGTATTTTGCATCTTTTTGTCTGTGTCTTAACAAAGTACTAGTTCAGATAACCTCATATATGTCATGTCTCCTATCAAATTAATGCTCACTTCACGACTTACACTTCCATGTATATCACTTATTCAGAAAATGCAGTGTGTGTTTGTTGCATTAATTATAGTATGAAGAACTCAGAGACCCACTGAGTCCAACTTTTAAACAAAGAGCTATAAATCCTGCTGAGGAATTTCCTGCCGGGAAACCCCAACACTCTCATTGGTTAAGTCTAACCCTGGAGGGTGGGACTACGGCCAGACCATAAAAGGAGGACCTCGGATGCCCTCCTCCCCTCTTACACTCCCCACTCTCTCTTCTCTCTCTGGCTGAACCAACACGTCATCGGGGCTGGCACTTAAGCCATGCCACCAATGCAGGCCCTCCAAGCAGGCCTCATCTCTTCCAAAAATCTTCTCTTCTACAATCCGATCTTCAAGAACACGAAGCATCGCTAAAGCAAACAGCCGCTTCCCTCCCAACCTCGGAAAGGACCGCCGGACATGCAGGACATTTGAACATGCAGAGACACATACGCACACAAGCGAGAAGCCAAAACGAAACCAAAAAGAATGCAAGTATTCTATTTCTTACTGCTGTAAAGAGGGTGTGTTATTCTCCCGTTGGGATAAATTAACTCCGTGAAGGTCGTATTTGGTTGAACTGAAGGAAAGCTGTTTCTTACCCTCCCCCACTCTCTTTGTCTCTCTCTCTCACTCTCTTTGTCTCTCTCTCTCTCTCTTTTATCTCTCTCTAACTTCAGTCTATTCATTATTCTCTTTTATGTATTCTTTCGTTAATATCTATACTTCTACTCTCTTGTTGCATATTTAGTATGTACTTTCTGTGTGAATTGTAGTGTTATTTTTAGTCTGTGTTTATTAAACCTCCGAAAGACATTTAATGAGTTGAATCTGTTATTCTGCCACATACACAAAGTCAATGAAACTTGCGATCTAAACGTTACCTAACTGCTTATGCTACTATGTTAGTAAAGTAAACTGTATGACCATTTGAAATATTGAACTTATCCTGATCAGTAAAGTTAATGTTTCTCATGCGCTCGTAAAGCAGTAATCCATTATTGAGAATTGATTTGAAAAGTCTATAACTAATTTGCAGGACAAACTTAGTAGGATAATTTCAAGCAATTTCATAAAGGGTTACTTGTATTTAATTAAACAATTTTCCCTATCGGAAAATTTTAATACGTAATGAACAACTGGCAAATCATATTCATAAATTCATGAATATTGAATATTAAATCCCTTTTGAGTTAATTATTCCCCGAGACATTAAACTCATGAGTCGTTGTTGTTACATTTTATTTGGTGGAGGATGCGGGCAAGTTTCAAACGTTTGTGTATGTGTGAATGATATTCATATTCTATTCATTGTGTATTTTTGAGGTATTAATAACCTGCACGCGCGTTTTTGTTTCGTTTTGTTTTGGTGTTGTTTTGAGAATTGAACGGTACGCGCAAGGCGAACCCAAGCATAAACAGATGCTGAGAAATGTTGAAGTAGCCGGATTATATTAATAAAAATCCGCGTGATCTCCGAAACCCCCTGCAGCCGTAGAGGCAATAGGTTTTATCCGCGTGATTTCCAAACGAATGTATTGTAGAAAATCCATACATTTGACTCGAGCAATATATTATGTGTTCCATCAAAATAATGAGATTTTGATGATGTCTGTAGACACGTACGTTGCGTTATCCCGCTTGATCTGAACTACAAAAGTTTCTATCTGTGCGGAAGATTGGGACAGGACGAGACTCTCCTGTACAATATAAGGGGCCTCAGAATAATTATTATATCGTTAAGATAAACGATAACTCCTGGTTTAAGTCTGGCTTAGCTAACCAAAGACTTGAGACCTAAAACATTTGAATCAGAGATGCTGAAAACCGTCAGCCATATTGATAAATGTCTATTGGAGTCCATGTAAAATGCGTGAATAGGCAGACGGAAAATTCCTGCATTCACCCGTCTTGTTACGCGTGCATCTAGAGCACCAGTCATTTGTAAATGATTTGCAAGAGCCAGTAAAGCGCAGAACGCCAGGGCGACCCAGAAATTGCAACACCGCTTGCAAACCGCCAGAGGGCGACTCAAGGATTGCAACGCCGCTTGCAACCCGCCAGAGGGCGACTCAAGAATTGCAACGCCGCTTGCAAACCGCCAGAGGGCGACTCAAGAATTGCAACGCCGCTTGCAAACCGCCAGAGGGCGACTCAAGAATTGCAACGCCGCTTGCAAACCGCCAGAGGGCGACTCAAGAATTGCAACGCCGCTTGCAACCCGCCAGAGGGCGACTCTAGAACCAGACAAAGCCATCTGGTGAGCATTTCCGCCTAACTAACTCTAGTCTAGGGCGGGCGCAATAGCGCCATCGTGTGGATAAATTCGGATAGTTTCACTCTCCGTCATTTGATTTTGCCTTAACAAAATAAGTTTGAGCCTATAAATTGTTTATTGCTTACTGTTGTACACAGTTTCATTTATACAATTTTTCTAACAACAACCAAGTCTCCTTTCTCGCTGATTAAACACCCTTATTCGAATTTGAAGTTTAAAAAGAAACATAACTTCCTCTAACTCAAAGTGAAATTAGGTTTAAGTCACACAGTCCAATTGGAAGGAAGGACGCCACCGTGTGGTTATACCCTGTTAAGTCAGCGCAACACTAAATCACTACTCCCTTCCTGATTAATTCTTTTATTTGGATAACTCCCACTTAGAGATTAATCGTTATAGGATAAGATTTTTGATTGGCTTTCTTTTATTTGATTTTCCTTACAGGCTTATTTAAATTTCATTTAAACTTGCTTTGAATTTAATTTGAATTAAGTTGAGCTTCTAATTCTTTTATTTTATTTTATTTATAATTTTATTTTAATTTTTAATTTTAATTTTTAATTTTAATTAATTTTTTTTTTTTTTATTAAATTTTTATTTTTATTTTTTTTTATTTTTATTTTTCTCTGCAAAAGTTTTTCTGTTCCCCTCCCAGTGGGAATAAAGCTCAGTCTGGTAATTACAAACAGTATCAAAAGTGCTTTTGTTTATCATTACTTGACAGAAACTTTTGCCTTTTTGCTAAATTGCTCTTGATATTTAAACTTCCACTTCCTTCTCACCTACAATCAAAAGGCCTTTGATCCGGTGAACAGGGATCAAAGCTGTTGCTTTTAATTCATTTAATTCCACCTGTTTACCCTCTTTGTGTATCCATTGTAGGGCTCACGCGTCCGAGGTGCATTGAGAATCGTCACAGGCTGGTCTCCGGAGGGGGGGTGGCCCGACCGACGCAACCGGCACCGGCTGTGTGTGAGTCTCGGTTTCTTGTATCTCTGTCCGCGGCTGTGGCACGCAGTGGCGACATCAGCAATTCGACACTCCAAAGAAGTCAACCAGTTCAGCTCACGCACGCAAGGCAATCTCTGGGACTAATCCCTAAACCGGGGCCTGAGCGGGGCCACTCTTGAAAAAGAGGGTTCTGGGGACGTTCCGATTTTGCTGCGCGGGCTGGCGGTTGATGGACTGGTGTGTCGGGTTGTGTTTAAAGTCATAAGCTGTTTGAGTGGGCGCAACGCGACACAGAGTGGCAGGGGACCGGGGACACGGCAGTGGGTGTTTGGAAGCGTTTGAAAGGCCAACCACACCGCTGGGTTTCCACTTGAGCGACCTCAATTCACCCCGGATGAGCTAAATGGGACAACCCATAGTACAAGCCGAATTTTAGTATATCTTGAGCATTTAGCCAATTAATTTCCCTAACACTCCCGGCGCGCACGCTGACATTCCTTTCATTACAGACCAATTCATCTTGTGTTTGTTTCCACTGTGCTCTTTCCTATCCTCACTGTTGGACTATCACGATTGTGTTTCTTTCAGTTCACCAAGAGACCCCAAGGAGAATTAGATAGTCCCGGGACGACCGAGCAGCAGTTCACCAAGTGACAACCAGGGCTACCGCCCACCTAATTGTCTGAATTGTCTAATTATCTAACTGTCTAGATCAGTTAGCCAAAATTCCCAGCTATCCGTACGATAGCTCGTTAGCTTAGAACAAGCTTGCATTGGCTCTCTCTCTGTGTGTGTGTGTGTGTGCTGTGTTTCTTTCGTCCGCAGTAATGTTCCGTGCACCCACTTCCGCCGTCCCGTGGGACCGCCTAACGACATGGCTGGAAGCGCTAACGGCCACCAGTCAAGGAAGTCTGGGCCAACTGAGCCAGGAGCAACTGGACACCGAGCTAGACCAGCTGATGACACACGACCCCACGCACAGCTACTCCAACAAGGAAGTGGCCAAGATCCTCGGAAGCCTCGCCCACGTCCTCATCGCACAGGCACGTCTAAGCGAAGGGAGCTACGACAACCTGGAACAGGAGGCAGCAACGCTAAAGCTTCAAGCCAAGGAGGCCCGGAGAGACCAAGCCCTCACCCAGCTTCGTCTAGATCAGCTTCTAGACACAGAGAAAGATGACGAAACAGACAAAGAACAAAGAAAAGAAATAGAAAGACTTCAAAAGACCCTGAAGGAGCTCCGTCGTGACACCGACCGACGAATACAGTCAGAGAAAGACGCCAGGAAACACCTCGACGAAAAGCTTCGGCGTGGCGAATCCCTCCTGGAAAGAGCCCATGATGAACTTAAAGACAGAGACATTAAAGCTAAAGTCTATGCAAAACATTTGCAGTCGGCACAAGCCGAGATCGACGAGCTCATCCAGCAAAGACACGAGCTCAAAGATGAACTTGACATGGTGCAAAGAGAACTGAGACAATCATATATAGTGCAACGTTACCGGAAGGGGGAAACACACAACACACAGTTTCCCCTGACCAGTTACTCCGCACATTTTAGCCATGAAGCTACGAAGGGGAATGACAGCCCCCTGTTTAAAAGAGCACCCGCCAGTCTCCACGAATCCCCGTCAGCAGCAAAGGAAAGGACGCCCTTCCAGGAAGTCAAGGTCAACAGCCACGAAGCTTCAAAGAACCTTGACAAGCTGGCCAGAAATATTCCTACCTTCAGCCCGGACCCGGCAGGAGGACACGACGTCCACGCATACTTAAAAGACATAGACTTTTACTTGCAAACTGTCGCTCACGCGAACAACTGGGACAGACTGTACCTGCTCAGGGCCACGTCTAATCGTGACGTACGCAGCTTTCTGGATCGACAACCAGAGGCCATCAAAGCGGACTACTGGCATCTACGACAAGCTCTAATTCGTGAGTACTCCGACCCCGAGTCAGACCAGGGGTTCATCACTGCCATGGACCTCAAGCAAGCTCGACGTGAGACCTCACAGAACTTTTATAACAGACTGCGACGTGCCTACTTCGGGACACGCAACGACCCAGGCATGGAGGAGGACATCAACTTCAAAACTCTTTTCCTCCGAAACCTGCACCCTACCATCAGTTACCACCTGGGGGTGCTGGCGTGCCCGCGCAGCATGGGCACGCAACAGTTAAGAGACTTGGCTCACAAAGCTTACGTTAAACAGAAAACCATTTCTGAAAAGACTGAAAAACAGCCCACCATCTGCCCTGTTTCTGAGCACCACCCAGAGCTAACCCTAGAGGGCGCCAAACAGAACCACAGGTACCGACCCCTCAACAGAGAGTCCAAACCACTCCAAGCCAGCAGAGGGCAGCGTGGTCATAATGGCGACCGTCCACGGTACCAGAGCGATCGCTCTGAAGGATCCTGGGACCCGCCTCGCCCAAAAAGCCAGCGAAGAGGCCACTCTCGACGGGACAATGGTAGGCCCAGACCTGAACCCACGTCTGGCAAAGAAAGTGTAGCTGCTTCTGAAGTTACAGAGCTCATAAAGATCCTAAAAGAGCTCCTCCGACAGAAACCTCACAAGGAAGACAAGAAGGACGGACCAGGTACAGCACGACTAGACATGATACCTGAAATCAACCTTCCCGCCCTTCCTGCAACTGAATCATCCATCCTGAACACTGTTCCCCAACCACGGACTAGTGTACTAACTGTTGCACCCCCACATGTCAGCAGCACACCCACACGACAGCTGACAGCAACAGCCTCTAATCAAGACAGTATCATGGCGCAGCCCAATGTACCAAAAAGCGCTGTTTTGATTGTTTGCACGCATAATGAGACACTTGACACATATCCAGACGGCTTATCAAGCAACACACAGGTCCCCACACCAAGACTCCTGGGAAACCTAATCGAGAAGGGGATGGCTCGAAAACTCTATCTGACTATCACTATGGAAAGGGCATTTAAGCTCGAAGCCCTAGTGGACACTGGCTCCGACCTCACGCTTATATCCGCCCAACTGTTTGAAAGACTCAGATTTGAAGCACAGAGGAAAAATCGCACCCTTAACCTTCACACTTGTAAGCTAAATGTGCAGTCGTATAGCCAAAACGACATCCAGCTCAAGCACGTAGCTTCCATCCACCTGACAATTGGACCTATGAGGCTGATACACCCAGTCTATATCTCCCCTATGAACACTTATCCGTTTCTCATCGGAAAAGACCTGCTGGACCGCTTCGAACCCGTACTGGACTTCAAACAGCTGAAAGTCTGGGCTCAGGTGCGTGACCCTCTGCCCCTTCAGACACACACACCGTCTGAGCAAGACTGTCAAGTCACAGAGGTCACGGGAACTCCCACAGAGCCAAACTGCCAGGTCACAAAGGCCACGGGACCCCCTGCAGCACACTGTGACAACACAGCCTCAGCCCCAAAGCCAAGTTCAAGTTCGCTACTTTGCACATTTCAGCTATCCAAAGACTCTGATGCCGTCTGCCCCCAGGTCATGAATGACCTACAGCTGAATGACATTATCACAACGAACAGTATCCCTGCACTGTGGGCAGACAACTCAACCAAAAGTCTACCACTGTGCAATACAATCAGTAAAAACACACCACACGGCGACATGTGGGCACCCCCGCACCCCACATCCAGCCCCATTGTTGCAGTGCTAACTAACAGCAAGCGATCGACACCGGCTACAATGCCGGCCTTGCAGCTGCTACCGCTAACTCCGCAAATTTCCAACAACGATATTGCGGATATGCAAACCTCTGACACTGCAATAAAGACAATTCTTGACCACCTCTCAGACCCCTCCAACCACCCTATCACTGACTCTGAGCTCATTGATGACTCTAGCCACAAGCATCTACATAACTCCAGACACATGATGCGTATTATGGACAACATTCTCTGGTGTGCACCCGATGGCAACACAGCGCCACAGCTTGTAGTGCCACGGTCGCAAAGGGGGGTGATGCTAATGTACGCCCACAACACACCATGTGCTGGACACCACGGCACCAGAGCCACGTATGACACACTGAAACAGGTGGCATATGGGCCTGGGATGCATCAAGATGCAGCAGAGTATGTTAGAGAAGGGCTAGTTCGCTGCCAGTTCCAACCAGCAAACCCGAGCCACAGAGCCCCACTGCAACACAGAGGGACCACTTTCCCATGGTCAAACCTACAAATCGACCGGATAGAACCCCTGCCCAGGTCCACAAAAGGCAAAAAGTACTTTCTCACAGTGGTGTGCCAGTTTACCAAGTGGTTGGAGTGTCAACCAGCACCCAACGACACCGCCCAGACCACGGCATACCACCTGATGAATCACATCTTTTTCCTGTCAAGATTGCCACTGAGAATCAACTCAGACAGAGGCATCCACTTCACTACTGAGGCCATGCAACAGATCTGGAAATGCCTAAGAAGCGCGGCCGTGATCATGCTCCTGTGCCTCCAGACAATCAGAGGCCAGCCACCACCAGACATCATCACACCGAGTCCAGCCTCGGGCATCGTTCTGAGAGAGCAACCTGGACTACTGATCACCAACTGCAAATGAATCCTCAAAAGAAAGACGTACTCTCCTGAACTTCACATCAGCAGCGCAAGCTCCTCCAGCCCTGCACACAAACGCAAAGGGGGGGAGGAGCCCAAGCCCTCTGCCTAACCTTACACCAGCTTCAAGAACCTTCTCCTCCAACACCAGTTAGTCATCTTGTAGGCAATACTGCCAAGCCCCACACTATGTCATGCATGTGATTTGAGAAAGAAGGCCTTAAACGAACACAAGGCCGCCTCTGAAGGGATTCTCAAAACCCCAATGACTTTGAACTTTGAAACAGAGAAACCAAAGTGGATCACCAGAAGGCACCCAGCCTGGCCACAATGCGAGGCACCCTCTGAAAAGTTCCTAGTCAGCATAGGACATAAAAGTGTCAAGATGCAGTCCATCTTCCTAGGCAGGAGACCTAAAGGACTGACTGGCCATTGCGAGGAACATGGTTCCACCCAGGGCTGCAGAAAGCCCACAGCACACCTGCACCACACAAACGGACTTCTGGATGACAGGTGACGCACCGTCAGGGCACCTGCTGCCTCGACACCTGCTGCACAAGCACAGAGACCTGAACTGGCTACTGTCTGCCTTATCTGCCGTGGAACGAACATCACTTCAGGAGACACAAACAACTGGAGCCTAACATGGCTATGGTGTGTCTGATCTTCCTGAACTTTTGATATCGCTCGTTGTTGTCCATAGGAGGGACAACAACTAGCGAAAGGGGGGATTATGTAGCGACTCAGGCGAATCAAACACACAATCGCCAGTTACATTTAACAAATATGCTTTGAAAGTTGTGCTGATGGACAGACCTTCCCCCAACACAACAGCTACCCTGGAAACCATCTGATAAGATGTTTTACGACCGGAAAGAATGTGGAGAAAGTCTTATACACAAAGAGCTTAAGACACAGAGCTTTTGCCTCAAATTATAGACAAACCATCTATAGATGAACATGCACCCCAGGACATTATATGTAAACACATAATTGTTTTGTAAAATGTTTCTTCTGTATGGTATTTTGCATCTTTTTGTCTGTGTCTTAACAAAGTACTAGTTCAGATAACCTCATATATGTCATGTCTCCTATCAAATTAATGCTCACTTCACGACTTACACTTCCATGTATATCACTTATTCAGAAAATGCAGTGTGTGTTTGTTGCATTAATTATAGTATGAAGAACTCAGAGACCCACTGAGTCCAACTTTTAAACAAAGAGCTATAAATCCTGCTGAGGAATTTCCTGCCGGGAAACCCCAACACTCTCATTGGTTAAGTCTAACCCTGGAGGGTGGGACTACGGCCAGACCATAAAAGGAGGACCTCGGATGCCCTCCTCCCCTCTTACACTCCCCACTCTCTCTTCTCTCTCTGGCTGAACCAACACGTCATCGGGGCTGGCACTTAAGCCATGCCACCAATGCAGGCCCTCCAAGCAGGCCTCATCTCTTCCAAAAATCTTCTCTTCTACAATCCGATCTTCAAGAACACGAAGCATCGCTAAAGCAAACAGCCGCTTCCCTCCCAACCTCGGAAAGGACCGCCGGACATGCAGGACATTTGAACACGCAGAGACACAAACGCACACAAGCGAGAAGCCAAAACGAAACCAAAAAGAATGCAAGTATTCTATTTCTTACTGCTGTAAAGAGGGTGTGTTATTCTCCCGTTGGGATAAATTAACTCCGTGAAGGTCGTATTTGGTTGAACTGAAGGAAAGCTGTTTCTTACCCTCCCCCACTCTCTTTGTCTCTCTCTCTCACTCTCTTTGTCTCTCTCTCTCTCTCTTTTATCTCTCTCTAACTTCAGTCTATTCATTATTCTCTTTTATGTATTCTTTCGTTAATATCTATACTTCTACTCTCTTGTTGCATATTTAGTATGTACTTTCTGTGTGAATTGTAGTGTTATTTTTAGTCTGTGTTTATTAAACCTCCGAAAGACATTTAATGAGTTGAATCTGTTATTCTGCCACATACACAAAGTCAATGAAACTTGCGATCTAAACGTTACCTAACTGCTTATGCTACTATGTTAGTAAAGTAAACTGTATGACCATTTGAAATATTGAACTTATCCTGATCAGTAAAGTTAATGTTTCTCATGCGCTCGTAAAGCAGTAATCCATTATTGAGAATTGATTTGAAAAGTCTATAACTAATTTGCAGGACAAACTTAGTAGGATAATTTCAAGCAATTTCATAAAGGGTTACTTGTATTTAATTAAACAATTTTCCCTATCGGAAAATTTTAATACGTAATGAACAACTGGCAAATCATATTCATAAATTCATGAATATTGAATATTAAATCCCTTTTGAGTTAATTATTCCCCGAGACATTAAACTCATGAGTCGTTGTTGTTACAAAATGATTAATTACAGGCAGGGGAAATATAAGGGACATTATATATTTATTTATTTATTTTTATTTCAGATTTATTTAAATGAACAAAAACATTTTTAAATAATTGTTGTTCATTATAGTAACTCTTAAATAGTAAGCACACCAGCGGACGACAACATTCTGTTCATTCCAATCCTACGCAGTTATGCCGTCTGCCGCTTTAAATGATTAAGCTCTATAAAATCAGATAAATTCATCAAATTAATCAACTGAAAAAAATTGCTTTGTAACTAATTCCAACCCTCTGACCTTATGTGGACTTCGCTATTCTTTTAGAATTAGAATGATTATTTTAACTTTGTAGTTATAGTTTTCATTCTTGATGTGAACATGCCTTAACACTGGTGGAATCTGTATTATTTCGTGAAGTGGGGTACTTAAGATTTTCTAACTCCTTCTCTTTTAGAGGAATCTATATATTGCTACACCCCACACAACTTTACCCGAGACCAGGCCCTGTATGCCAGAGGTTACTGCTGGACAGAGCTTCGGGATGCTGTTCCTGGTGTCGACCCCGAACTTCGGCCCTCACTGTTTGAGCACAAGTTTCTGCCCTATGCTCTGCTCGCCTTCGCCGGCATCATGTACATACCTGCCCTCGGATGGGAGTTCCTGGCCTCCACTCGCCTCACCTCTGAGCTCAACTTCCTCCTTCAAGAGATCGACAACTGCTACCACAGGGCAGCCGAGGGCAGAGCACCTAAGATTGAAAAGCAGATCCAGTCCAAGGGGCCGGGGATTACGGAACGCGAGCGACGGGAGATCATCGAGAACGCAGAGAAGGAGAAGAGCCCCGAGCAGAACCTGTTTGAAAAGTATCTCGAGCGCAGAGGGCAGAGTAACTTTCTGGCTAAGCTGTACCTGGGGCGACATTTAGCCATCGTCTGCCTCAGCTCGTTACCCATAACATACCTGAGCACTTACTACGCCCGTCAGAGGCAGAACGAGTTCACTTGCGCGCTCGGCGAGCCGCCGGACACTAGCAGCATCCCTGAACTGCGACTGAACGTCAACTGCAAGCTACCAGCCGTGCAGCTCCAGCGCATTATGGCCGCAGTGGACATCTCTTTGCTGTGTACTATGAACCTCATTATCCTTGTGAACCTGCTGCATTTGTTTGTAGTACGCAAGTCCAATTTCGTTTTCGACAAGCTGCACAAAGTTGGCATCAAGACACGTCGGCGCTGGCAGAAGTCACAGTTTTGCGATATTAACATTCTGGCCATGTTCTGTAACGAGAACAGAGACCACATTAAGTCTCTCAACAGACTGGACTTTATCACAAACGAGAGTGACCTCATGTATGATAATGTGGTGCGGCAGCTGCTGGCAGCGTTGGCTCAATCCAACCACGATGCCACTCCGACTATGAGAGACTCTGGTATCCAGACTATTGACCCCAGTATGGACCCCTCAGTGATCGGTGTGGGAGAGCTAGGAGGAGAGCCCTCAGTAATCAAAAGACCCCGCAAGAAGATCAAGTGGATCCCCTCATCTAACCCTCTGCCACAGTCTTTTAAAGTAAGACTTGATTGAGGTTCTTATTCTTTTATTTAATGACTGAATAGCTTACTTATAGTATGGTCCTACCTTATATTTCTTTGTTTTTATACAGGAACCCTTGACTCTAACCAGACTGGATAATAATATAAAGGCAGATAAACCTAAACCAGTCCGAAGGAAGAATGTACCAGATAGCATTATGGCTCCACTTCTGGACAGCAAGAGCACACAACATCCTCCCACAAGCATAAGTAATGCAAAGTGAAACCTGTTTTAAGTTAATATAGCTAATGTGGTCGAAATCGTCCTCTGATCATATTTCTCATTTTACTTTTCAGCAACAGAAACATATAATATAGAGAAGAAACACTCTCTTAACCTCACATTGGATGTTCATCCCTACATGCTAACCATCCAGAAAGCAAAAGCAGAGACAGTCAATCCTGAGCCTCCCGCTGTTGAGCACTCTCTCAGTAATGTGTATATTGAGGGTCCACATACAGTTGTCCACGTCTCCTCCTCTCTTACTGGTATGCTTTAATTCTCTCTACAGATGCTGTATATCAGTACCATATCTGCTATGCTATCACCATACAATGGCTCCTTCGACAAAAAGCCAATAGGAATTTTCCATTAGCTTTTGGATTAATGCAGCAAAAAAAGTTTATAATTCTTACACATACACATCAAGGTAATCTTCACAAATGAACTTTAATACATTTTGAAGCCTAAATACAATCGGCAGAAGTATCACAATCATGACTTCAATGTCACAACCACTTTATTCTTTTTTTTATTATTTCCCTAGATCTTTTGAGTCAGAATAGTTTGCAAGAGCTCAATAATGAACAAGGCTGTAAAAGCAAAATAGTAGGTAGATTACTTCCTGTTTTATGTGATATTTAATGTCCCTGAAAACCTCTGTAGTCCCATATAGTCACATGTTAGCAAATGTCTTTTCCAAGACACGTAAAAGCTTAGAAAATTATTATCTCAGGCATTCAGTAAAACCCATTGATTTGGGACTATTGAACCAGAAGAGCAAAAATCCTTTTAGGTTTGGACTGCAATACTGCGCATGCAATAGAATGCCCTAGTTTTCCCACTTTTACATTTTCCCTATTTTTACATTACTTTTGCCATCATAAAACCTCTTAAAAAAACTTACAGGGTTAGTTCTTCCAAAAATGAAAATTATCCCATAATTTACCCTCACCCTCAAAGCCATCCTAGGTGTATGATTTTCCTCTTTCAGCCAAACACAATGAAAGTTATATTAAAAAAATATCCTTTGTCCTATGAAAAAAGCTTTTTGTCTGAAATCTTAAAAAAAAATCTCTAGCTTCCGGTAATGGCCATCTGCACATTCACGAGAGAGTCGAGTTCCGGCGCATGACACATGTTGGAGTACCGTAATTTTTGGTGAGAGTAGACGCCTCTCACTAATTCAACAAATAGAGCTGGGCAACAAACTCAAGCTCCTTTGACACTTATCTTTAACAATTCTTGTTCTAGAGTTCTACTTCATGACAGTGTTTTGTTTTGCTCTATCAGAGCCCTTTCTGTCAATACAGAACGAAATATCCTGTAGCCTATTTTGCCGTCAGTACCATAGTAGATATGGTCAATAGGCTACTGCCGACGTTATCTTTGCTCCATCAGTAGGCTATATATTTATGTTTAACCTGATGTATAGGTCTTCCCTGCACATCAATAGCAGCAGCAGTGATGACACTCTTCTGGTGTGCAAAGACCCAAAGAAAAAGCCACGCAACTGACACACGGCTGACACGCAACAAGAAACCTCACGCCACGCTTGCAGTGTGTCTCCGGCCTTAAACTTGCATATGTTTACCAGAAGCCAGTTGTTATAGTGGATAAAGTTATACATATGGAAGCTTTTCTTACAAAAATGCATTGCTTCGCTTCAGAAGGCCTTTATTAACCCCCTTGGAGCCGTATGGATTATTACTATTATGATGGATGGTTGTCTGGCTATCACCAGACTAAGCTCAATTTAAGATTGAACATTTTTCTGGGGGTCTGCTCTATATTTTCTACTGCAAAAGCAGCATGATAAACGAGCATTATTCAAAAGACTCTGGATAATTTCCATTTTTGGGTAAACTAGCACTTTAAAGCTACACTGTGTAACTTTTATTTTAACGTTTATTCTTAGCTAAAAACACTTAGTTCTTTCAAAAATATATGTGCTCATTAATGTATATTTACTTCTTTCAAGTAATAAAGTATTCTCGTAAGTTTATAATATGCCATTGAAAATACATACGGGTGAGGGGTTCGAATGCCGGTCGCCATGTTGCCCCTCCATCTTGAAAGTACATTAGCCAAAGAGGGACATACCCGTAAATTCAAGCTTCGCCTTTGGCATTTTAACACTCAATGGCACCGTGTCGAATGTGAAGAGGGGGATTGCCATGTTAATCTTGGACTAAATCGGCCACCGTAGGAGTTCAAACGAAATCAGAATTGAGAGGAACAGAAACTATTATTCACTGGATGGTCATATACCCTTTCACCGCTAGATGGGGGAAAATATCACACAGTGTAGCTTTAAGATAACTCAAATTTAATTTTTTAAAAACAGTAATAATTTAGTAATACTGTTAAATGTTCTGTTAAATCTTAAGCAAATCGCAAAGTGAATTTATCAATTTGTACAATGCACATTAATGTTGTGTTGCCTAAATTTGCTTGTAGAATTTAAAACATTTTTGTTATTATTTATTTAGACAATGTAGTATAGCATTTTAGTATCAGACATACATGTATCATTTTATATTATTACCTTTCTTCTCCCCTTAGAGAAGAAAGAGTCTCCTCCACTGTCCACCACCACTGCCTTCTCCACAGCCACTCTCTCCACAACATCGTATATGAATGGTGGAACGACCAGCATGCCTCCTCCAGACTCCCCAAAGGTCAAGGATCCTCTCAACCAGGGGGCAGAGCCTGAATGCCAGTCCGGGCCTTTTACTCGGAACCACTCACACCCGCTGCTGAGCATCCATCACACTTTGTATGAAGAGGACGAGGAGGAGCAAAGCAGAAGGGACAGACTTGCCAGACCAGGCGAGTTGATTGCTGCTGGAGAGTGTTGAAAGAAATGTATACACACCTGCGCACACACAAAATAACTAGAATATGAACTCAAGCACAAAGGAACACACTTTTTTTTTTTTTTTTTTGTGTAATGGTTTTTCTATTATGGGTGAATCTCAAATTATTTTATTCTCAGAGATTAAGATTATGAAACATTGGGGCAGGCAGTATTTGACATATTTAAAGGTGCACTTATTTCTGCTTATGTTGAACTGACAGTTATGAAGGTGGTTGCAGGATGGATACAGGGGTTTTCGGTTACTGGTGTAACTACAGAAATGGCCTATTCGTAGTCTGACATGATTCATTTATTCCGCAAATGCAAAATTATCCCATAACAGGGATAATAATAAATCCGAAGTCAATTATTGAGCTGGTCATATGATCTTATTATGTCAGCCACCATAACGCTCCATAATGCAGAGAAAAAAAGGTTAATGTATCTCGTGTGAGTACATATCACTTGAAATATTAACACACACTATTCATTTCTTTGTGTAAAAAGTGCACCTTTAAACATCATCCCCCAGGTTTACATCTACATACTTGGAAGTGTGTGTACGGTAGTTTGAGGGAAAATAAAACTACCCATGACTTTGGTGCTCACCAAATGGGTTAATGAAATCCCTATGACATTCCCAATGAAGGCGCAGGCTCATCAGAATTTTGCACAAAACACAGTTTGTTCCTGTTTAACATCAGTGTCAACATAGTTGTGTGTTGTTTATCTGTGTACACAATCACTGTCTGTTTCATATAGATCTCTTGAGGTATTCAACGCAATACATGTGTTCTTAAAATATGCAACCTCATTTCTTATTGTTGCAATAATATGCACATTTCGAATGTATATACTAAGCTGTACAGGAAAAAAAAATGTTCTTACATCTAATAATATGAGATTTTTCCTTATTTTAAAAAAAGACTGTCACATGGCGTTCATCCACACACCTCTGGTGCCCTTATTCAATGAGACTATATCACTCTGGGTCTCTGGGCCAAGCGCTCAAAGACATTCAACTCCGCATTGCCCGAAGAAATATGGATCCTTCTACCAGCTTTTTTTTAAAGAGTTCTGACAAAAAAGATTTCAGCTTCGTCAGCTGGACATTTTCGAGTTAAAGAGGATTCAAAAAACATGCTTTTGATACCTAGATCACAATGAACCACAACTCGTGTAGGTGTCATACCACCTTTGTAAGCCCTGGTTAAAACCTTTGATATTCACTGATGCACCTTGTTGTGAAGTTTAAAAAAGCCCTGCCAAAACACACTTTTATGATTGCGAGTGAAGCACATAGTAATTCACAATCAGGCCCGGTTACACAGACAGGGCTTGGACTAAGCCAGGATTAGCCTTAGTTCAATTAGGACATTTAAGTAGATTTTATAAATGTGTCTTAGAACAGAACATTGCTGGTGTGCATCTTGAGCCACATTTTAAGGCATATTTTAAGATATGTCAGTGCAAGTTACTTTGTTAAAACAGCTCAAACATGCATTTTAGTCTGGGTCTAGCCTTGTCTGTAAAACCGGGGGTTAAAATCCAAGAGCACCTCTAACCACAAGGCATGAGAATGATATTAGGGATAGCTGCAGCTTGCTGTTTTTCTAGCACATATCATGATCAAAGTGCAATATTTTTATGTGATACAGGGAACACAGACCATGAATGGCCATACCATCAGATTGGAAGGAAACACACCTGATTTTCCAGGCTTGACTTTTTAGATCTGAATATAATTTGATGGTATTATGGGTGCTAATCTCAAACTTGTGTATCTTGATGGCTTTCAGTCCTTGAGCCGATATGTTCAAATGAGGTTAGACAAACTATGTATAAAAAAAAAAAAAAAACATGGCCATGTCACCTTGCTTGTTTTTTTGTTTGTTTTATTTAAACTATATTTGTGTCACAAATTCATGACAAATGTTTAAGTTTTATATATGTATATTTATTGAACTGCAGAATTTCAACCAAATAACCTGCTTAAAGAAATAAATTAATCTATGCTAAAAAGAAAAAATGATAGATTACCTCATGGTTGTATACTGCATGTTCAATTGTTAAATAAACTCATGTTACATAATTTACATGGGGGGAAATACTTGAATTTGAATCATAAACTCACTTAGTCTGTTTTGCGCAGAGGTATTCATCTTTTTAGTCTCTCTCTCTCTCTCTCTCTCTCTCTCTCTCTCTCTCTCTCTCTCTCTCTCTCTCTCTCTCTCTCTCTCTCTGTATGTTTGAAGAGATATTTATTTTATACATGAACCTAAGAAAGTTTCATTCCCAATGTTGTACAGTGCTGTTAGCATTATTTTGTAATACAATTCATAAAATGCTTAATAACTTACAGAAATCATTGAACGGTGTCATGAGAAATCCCACAGGTCTCTGTATTTGTAACAATACCGCAAAAAAACTGTGCTTTTTAGCCAATCAGAAACACCCTATGGCTGTGAATTATTTTTCGTGTTAGGGCTTGCTGACATCGGGATCGGGTGTCCGTTCTTCATACCTCACTTAAAAGAATAGTTAGTACAAAAATAATTGACTTACCCTCAAGTCATCCTAGGTGTATATGACTTTCTTCTTTCAGCCGAATTAGTGATATGTCCTTCCCAGGTTTGTAATGGCATTGAATAATGCCTGAGTTTTTGAATCTCCAAAAAGCCCATCCGTCCATCCATCCATCCATCATAAAAGTAATCCATACTTCTCCAGTGGGTTAAAGGAAGTGTATGTAAGATTGTGGCCAAAACTGGTACAGCAATCACTTTTAAATCGACTGTAGAGAGGTGTATTCCCTCTCCCCCTCCCCCTGACTCGAGGTTGTCAGATATGCTGCAGGATCCTGCAGGAACTTTTGTAGCTGCAGCTGTGGTAACTAGAGCCGATCTGGCAACCCGGATGCTGAAACACTACTGACTTTGTGATTGGTAGATCGGTGGAGGGTGGAGATTCAGGCCAACACACAACATGTCAACATCAGTTGAGGGCTGCAACAACAACTCTTAAATGACAATATCCTGGCCAGACTACTGTTGTCAGTGATATGAGGATTTGAAATTAACATGATTTATTAATGTCTGCCTTGGTGACATATCAGGGCCATTTTGCAATTAATTGAAATACATTTCTTACATACAGTTCCTTTAAAGGGGGGGTGAAATGCTGTTTCATGCATACTGATCTTTTTACACTGTTAAAGACTTGGAATCCCATACTAAACATAGACAAAGTTTCAAAAGTTAAGGTGGACGTTTGATGGGAGTATTTCTTTGTCAAAAATACTACTTCCGGTTAGTCATAAGTTTCGGCAAGTTTTTTGAGATCATGCGTTCCCATTGACGTTAGTGGGGGCGGAATTTCCTTGTATGGGCCTTACGGACAATTCTACCGGAAGCGCGTGAGAGAGAGCGAGGGAGAGAGCGAAAGCAACAGGCTACGCCCATCAAAGCGCTGGCTTGTAGGATGCTAAACAGGTGATATAACCAGTAGCTACTGACTTACCCACTGATAGGCCGGCGGTCGATCTGTATTAGCACTTTCCTCACGCGACGGGCGACTCACTTTCCTCACGCGGCAGGCGAATCACTTTCCTCACTGAGCGAATCACTTTCCTCACCGAGCGACTCACTTTCCTCACGCGGCGGGCGAATCACTTTCCTCACTGAGCGAATCACTTTCCTCACAGAGCGAATCACTTTCCTCACAGAGCGACTCACTTTCCTCACGCGGCGGGCGAATCACTTTCCTCACTGAGCGAATCACTTTCCTCACAGAGCGAATCACTTTCCTCACAGAGCGAATCACTTTCCTCACGCGGCGGGCGAATCACTTTCCTCACTGAGCGAATCACTTTCCTCACAGAGCGAATCACTTTCCTCACAGAGCGACTCACTTTCCTCACTGCAGCGCGCTGCTGCACACGTCATTATTTAGCTCCACTCACACGACACGCCCCCACCCGCTCGGCTTTTTTCGGAAAGACTTGGAACAGCGCATCTTTCTTATATAATTATAAAAAAAAATAAAGACTTTTCGGAGATATGCAGGATGCAATGCTACTCTATAGGTACTCAAGATTGACATGACACTGACTGAAACTGAGTGTTTCACCCCCCCTTTAAGAAATGGTAAGCTCTCTTGGCTCAGTTCAAAGTTTTGTTTTATCATGGAAACATCTCTGAGCACTTAAGATTATTCTTTGAACTTTGAACTGCGTTTGACATTGCTTGTTTTTTTTATTAGTTGATATTTGCCTCTTACCCTAATTTAGATTATTCTGAATGTTTGCCTGTGTATCAACCCATGCCTGATTTTTGCTCTGACGGAATTGATTCAGGATCTCTGCTCTCACAGGTCGAGCACTCGACCTGGCCACAGCTGTTTAGGGGTACCGGCATCCGTTCATCATCCTCTTCATTTCTGTTGCAATTTCAAAGGTATTTTCAGACACCCAGAGGGAGACAAGGAAGCTTGGGATATACTGTTGATGTTAAGACTTGGGAGGAGCTGTAGCAGTCGCCACCACCTCAGGAGGAGCTATGGGGTACTGCCGCCACCTTGGGAGGATCTGGTGGTCTCAGCGTATCCAAGTCAGCTTGAGTTACTGCCACAGTCATGTGCGTTGTCTGAGGTGGCGACAGCCATCTTGTGTGTTTGGGTCGCACACACTCGTACAGCTCCTCCCGAGGCGGCGGCCTTACATGACCACTGTGGTCGCCCCTGAAATTTCTCTGCCCTGACACGACCATGGAGGTCGTCCATGAACTCTCAGTCTGCCCTGTATTGGCCAAGGATGCCTTCTGTGAACCACTGCTACCTGTTACAGCCACAGAGGGCGTTTCTAATCTCTGTGTTCTCTGTTTTAGTTCTGCCGAAGCCAGTATGGTGGCCTCCAGTTCAGCATGTTGTGCCGTGGTGGTCACCAGTTCAATCTGCTCCACCGTGGTGGTCTCTGGCTTTGCCTGCTCCACTGCGGTGGTCACCTGCTTCACCTTGGTGGTCTTCAGCTCCACCCTGGCCCCCTGATCTGCTGGCAACGCCTTGGACCTCTACTCTACCGACACTACCCTGGCTCTCTGATCCTTCTAAGTCTCCAGTACCACCACACTGTCCTGACCATCTATCTCTCCCCCTGGTCCGCCTTCACTCCACCACTCTCCTGGACTCTTGTTTGTTGTTTTCCATTTTTTGGGAGCGACTGGAATACGCTCCTTAAAGCGGGGGCTCTGTTACATATTCCCTGGCCTTATGTTTTGTTAATTGGACTTTTAGTTTACATTTTACTTGTTTTCTATCCTGTGTGCCTTTTTTGTAGTCTTTTGTAGTTTTTCTAGTCGATAAGTTCTGTGATCATTCCTAGCTGTATCTTGTTTGCCTGCTAGTATTTAAACCCCAGTGTATTTTGGGCACTCATTCTGTTTTCCTGGTTTTCTAATTCCAGTGTTTGCTTTGTTTGGTTTTATTTTTAATCTGTTTAATAAAATAACAGCATTTGGATCCAGCTCTCCTTTGAGTTTACCCTGCATTACAAATGCCTTCTGTAGTTGAGGAGTAAGCATGCTAATCACAAATGCCTTCTGAAGCAGAGTAATGGGTTTATGAAAAAACCATTGCTTCAATACAGAAAGCATGTATTAACTCACTGGGGCCGTATAAAAACTTTTATGATGGATGTGCTTTTTGGAGCTTCAAAAATTCAATGCCATTACAAAGCTGGGAAGAGGCAGTATTATTTAATATAACTCTAAATGTGTTCGGATGAAAGAAGAAAGTCATATACACCTGGCTTGACGGTGAGTAAATTATGGGATAATTTAAATTTTTGGGTGAACTATAACATTAATACATCTGAGACAGATGCCAGATCTTCTATTTGTGTTCATTAATGGTTCTTCAAACAAATTTGCAGATTTGATAAAAAAAAATATCTGTCTGATATTACTGCATGTTCTTGTGTTCATTAGAAAGGGCAGATATAGCGATACTCGAAACCATGATCAGCGATGATAAGCTTTCACCAGTATAATATTGTTTACGTGAAATATGTCTGGTCCTAATGAGCTTATAGGGACTTTCTGCAATGACAGCAACTCCAGGATGAGCTTCGAAGAACCTAACATTCCTGTATCACTTGAAATCATCAAAAGTACTATCCAGATAATTAAAGGTGCACTGTGTAAATTTTAGTGTGCATCTAGCAGTGAATTGCAACCACCAACCACTCACCCCTCCCTTTCGAAGCACGCAGAGCAGCTATGGTGGCTGACACAGGACAAAATGTCATGTCAAGATGACAAAATGTCAAAATGCAATCACTATCCCCTCTCCCCCTCCCCCATGACTCGAGGTTGCCAGATTGGCTGCAGGATCAGCAGGAACGTTTATAGCTGCAGCAAGCCTGCAGTGCCCCTCTCAGAAACTGAAGCTTTCGCGGCTTGATCGCCCCCCCGGTGACCGGTCCCAGTATAGTTGCACAGTATAACATAGCTGTGTTTTCTAATGGACGCGAGGCAAACTAAACAATAAAATTACACTTCAAATATTTTTCCCCCAAAGTTCCCCAAAGTATGTCATTGAAGGCAGTTATCATCACGACGATTTCATTTCAAGTGTTCGTTTTTAAAATAAGTTTAGTTTTAGTTAGTTATTTGATGCTATAAAAACGGGGGGTGTGACGTCATGATTGACAGCTGAGATAGACGTCCTCTCTGAGTGTAGTTGTCACTGAGGCAGATCTGGCAACCCGAATGTGAAACACTACTGACTTTGTGATTGGTAGATCGTGGAGGGTGGAGCTTCAGGCCAAAACACAACATGTCAACATCAACATCAGTTGAGGGCTGCAACAACAACTTTTAAATGACAATATCCTGGCCAGACTACTGTTGTCAGTGATATAAGTACCTATTTGACATGAACATGATTTCTTAATGTCTAGTGACAAATCAGGGCAATTTTATGATTAATTGAAATACATTTCTTACATGCAGTTACTTTAAGGTTGAACCACTGTAGTCACAAAGATTTTAACGTTTTTCTACCTTTCAGTGCCTTGTTAATTAAATTGCTGTCTATGGAGGGGCAGAGAGCTCTCATAAAAAAAATATCTTCATTTGTGTTAATGTTGCAAGATGCAATTTTGAGGATGAACAAAGCATAGGTCTTATGGTTTTGGAAGTAATAGTGACAACATTGTCATTTTTGGTCTTTAACTCTATTTCTAAATAAATTATACCCGACCTTTTTTCAAAAAAACGCTTCTGTCCTCATTTTTATTTTTATCAAATGAACTATTTACGGTCTATGGTCCTATATATATATATATATATATATATATATATATATATATATATATATATATATATATATATATATATATATATATATATATATATATATATATATATATATATATATATATATATATATACTGCATTGCCCAGAAAGCATTGCAATAACGGGCGGTGCTATTCACTTCAATGCAAGCAAGCAGCTGACTGTAGCTCTAACTTTAATCATTTCAGTTTTGCCGAGGTTAGCAACCAAACAACAGTCAAGGCGGTTGTTTAAGTATTCTTTAAATCTCTCTATATAATGCAATATTATAACCGTAGCAGCGAATGTACTGAATAACTTATTCTCGGTCAGTTTTGTGAAGTTTTTAAAGGGGTTTAGTTTATATTAGCATAGCATCAGCTAACAGCTGCGTGTATGTGTGCGCAGTTAGCTTGTAGCCGAGCTTACCTTGTCAAGAACCATCCCTCTCTACAACTGACAGTTCGGTCCGGTCCGATTCGTTACTCTCGTGGGAAGAGTGAACAAGCTGTCTACCAAGACAAATGTAAGATTGATTTAAAATGTCGCTCCTTTTTCCTAGTGGTAGCTGAGATTGCAGCTAGTCCATCAGATTTTGCGTTTTACTTTAGCCTTCTGTCAAAACTGTCAGTTTGCAATTTGAGTTAAAAATGTAACCGTTTACAATCCCGTTTTGAAGTCAGTTAACTGTCTAAATTGAGTTTGATGTGCTAACCATGTGGTCTGATAACAGCAGGTTGCCACCTTTAATGTCTGACTTCTGTTGGATTAGATCTGTTACGTGGTCAACATAAAAACGCTTTGTTGTGCACCTTCAAAGAGATGTTTATCATATCTAAACCCTCAGCAAAACACCAACTAATACCGGTGTGCTGGAATCAGAAGTTTGAAAAGTATACGTGGTCTAGTTGCACAAGGCAAAATGGCAGGCTGATAATCAAACCTGATGACTCACTTTACCCAGACTAGCCAACTACACAAGTCACAAAACTTTCAAATCCTTTAATTAAACACTGTCGGATTTAGTATTGAGCCATTTATTTTCAACAGGCCAGGTTGTTAACTCTGTTGAATGGTTAATTGCCATTGTGTGGAGTCATATGTGGGTTGTGTGCATCTGACTCATGATCTTTTCATTCCAGGTTGAAGGTTTACTGAACTGCGTACAATGGAGCAGGAAAACAACTCAGATGTAAGACTTTGGAGGAATTGATATATTGTTGTGTCTTATTTTTACTAGATATATATTTATATGACTGATTTGAGTGGTGAAAGATGTTTATCTGTAATAATTAAAGAGTGTTTGATTCATTTTGCGAAATAGAAACGGCAAATGTGGTTTGTAAAAAATGCCGTTGTAAAATTCATGAAAATCATCCAGTTTCCTGTGCTTTGTTGACTTTCATTGTCATTTAATGTACATGGTTTCTTTATTGCCTTCTCGTGGGTACTGAGAGTATTGGATAATGGTCTTTTGTTTATTTAGCTGGGCATTTCCCACAATTTTTTTTTACTGAAGCTTCAAAACAGCTTAAAGTATCCTTTGATCAACCTCGAAAATAAAACCACAAAGTTCTGAGTTCCTAGAAGTGAATGCCAAACTTGTTCGCACCTGTTTTGTGTACATTTTCAGCATGTTCATCCAAAGAATTATATGGATTGAAGTAATACATTGTTTTTGTTTTTTGTAGGAAGACTCAGTGAGCGCAGCAGAAGATGACGCACAACCTTCATTTCATCTCGGACTTTGTGAGTAATCTATGAAATAGTAGAGCTGAATCTTGGGTTTCTTTCTTATGGCTTTGTCAAAAATGGAGCAGTGTAAAATTCTCAAAATTAATGTTTTACTATAACATTACATACTTTTCATTGTTCAGTGCAGGGTTATTAGAGTTTTGAATGTATTTCTCTTTTCAGTTGTTCATAGTTTTAGTTTCCACTGTCATTCCTAGGTTTTTTTCCTGTTTATTTAATTGTTTTATTGTAGTATTTTAGTGGTGCCAATGTAAAGGTATTAGCCTGTGTAATTTAAAAGTAAGTAATCATGTTAAATTTCTCAGCACAGTCTGCTGTTATTACTGTCTAGTAGCGCTTTAATTTTAATACAGGAGGGTTGTTAAGGTTTCAAGTTCTATAATATACCGTGTATCAAATATCCAATTTTTTTTTTACTGTTCATTTCAGTTTTCATTTGTTTTTTAGTGTTTGTGTTAATGATAGAAATATTGGTCCAGTACGGGTCCAGCGATCAGCACTGAGAATCAAAAACAAAATTGGAAAAGAGTTGTAAAGAAAACTGTGTAAATATTCTTCTCTCCAAATGAGCTCCAAGCAGTACTGGAGCAATAAAAGAAACTATGAGCTGGAAAACGATGAAATGGTGATAATCTGCTGAGTTTTTTTTTTGTTTTTTTTTAACTTTACTGAAATAAGCTAAGGTTAACACTAGTTTAGCAAGAAGAATATTTACATAGTTTTCTTTACAACTCTTTTCCATTTCCGTTTTTGATTCTCAGTGCTGATACTAGGTCTCTAAACATATTTTCTGGTAGCAAACATCAAGTCAAAACCAAATATCTATAGAGAAAAAAAAAGAAAGAAAAAAAAAAAAATATATATATATATATATAAACACACACACATTAATGAGACAAAGAGAGTATATATTAAGACCTACTGTACCACATGGATGTTTTATAATGTTACAGATCAACTGTTTTTCCACAAAAGTTAACCAAAGGTAATTTAGACATAACAGATAATGTCTGTGTTAATATTCCCCAAGAAAGATATTTAAAGAACTGTAATTCTGTGTATTTGTGTAACGGGATTGCACGCTGTAAGACCCGTCTTTGTGCACGCGAGTCGGATCTGTCAGTCAGCGCGAGTGAGATCATTCTTCATGGACAAAGGAGATGTACTCCTCCCAGAAAGTGTACAAATAAAGATATTTTGATGTTTAATTGCTATTTTGAGCATTGGAATGGCTAGTCAAGGGCTTAATACATTTTATTTGTGAAAACCACAAAATCGACATTTTTCACTTGTTTTGCCTGTAGCTGGAAATTATCCCGTAAGCATTCTGACTCCTTTTGCCAGCACAGGTCACATATGTATTTTATATGTAGTGTTCTTGCTCCATCTCTAACGATAATGAAAATGTTTTTGTCTTTTTAGCAGACTCTGAGGCAGTGGAAGTGTTGTGGCAGGTTCGTACCCAGCGCCGGCAGGCAGAGCCTGATCTTCCGGACACTGTGACGCGTCTCGCCACACCTGATGGCAGTATTGTGTATCTTGTTGGCACCGCTCACTTCAGCGACAGCAGCAAAAATGATGTTGCCAATGTAAGCACTGTTTGATAACCAATGTTTGACTGTAAAACGCCTTAGTATTAGCTACTCATTGACTAAATGCTGTTTTGATTTGATGCTCTTTGCGTTAGACAATCCGAGCGGTCCAGCCTGATGTGGTGGTGGTGGAGCTGTGCCAGTACAGAGTATCCATGCTTAAAATGGATGAGAAAACGCTGCTAAAAGAGGCTAAAGACATTAACTTGGAGAAGGTCCAGCAGGCTATTAAACAGGTCAGCAATGAAACAGAAAACTGTGCTGACATAGTTATTATTCTGCCAAACACGTTTCTCTGAATTTATTTATCGTCATGCTACATCCTTTTTCCCCCTCATTTCTTGTCAGAACGGAGTGATGTCTGGCCTCATGCAGATACTGCTGCTCAAAGTCTCAGCTCACATTACAGAACAGCTGGGCATGGCCCCTGGAGGAGAGTTTAGAGAAGCCTTTAAGGAGGTCAGTGTGAAAACACATTCTCTTCCTCACTTACACAGTCCTCGTGGTTTTGACATGCACTGTAACGGCCGCTTCACACCTCAAGCGTGAGCCGTGCGTGAGCAGTGTGTGAGCGTATCTACACCGTGACTGCAGCTGCAGGCACACGAGAGTATTCACACTGATAGCGTTTGTACAGCGTCACAGCAGCAGCTGATATACTTGATTTACATTTTCTTTTCTGATATAAACCAGTTCTTGTTAAAACACACTACACGTGCTTCTTGTGTGCATCCTGGAAAATATATGTGCTGCTCACGCGCCTGCTCACGCGCCATAGCAAAGACTGATCTGCATAACTTAAATATGCATTCCCTTCTGTTTTACCCAATTCAGGCAGGTAAAGTGCCCTTCTGTAAATTTCACCTTGGGGATCGCCCCATTCCAGTAACCTTTAAGCGTGCAATAGCTGCTCTCAGCCTGTGGCAGAAGGCTCGTCTGGCCTGGGGCCTGTGCTTCCTCTCTGACCCTATCAGGTACAAGTCAACACCGCTTTGTCTTTATATGCACACCGATCACGCCTTTGTCTGTTAGAATGTAACGTAACTTCATATGGTGTCACAAATGCCAAAGATTCCAGTCTACATATGTACATAGACCAGTTTTGCTTGATGGATTGCTGTGGACTGGAAGTGATAAGCTTATGTTTAATGATATGTAATAAACAATAAGTTAACGTGTAAAAGTTCTACAATTTCTTTTGTAGTATCTGTCCAATTCAATGATTTCATCTACCACAGTAAGGCAGATAATTCATATTTTTATAATGAAAATATATACTATTTGTTACTAATACTATTTATTATACAACTTTTTTCTCAACAACAAATGTATATGCAATTGTTTGTGATTAAATTGATTAATTAGATATTTATAAAATATATGAAAACAGTATTTTAAGTAGGGCTGTCAATCGATTCATATATTTAATTGTGATCAATCGCATGATTCTCATTAGTTAACTCATGATTAATCGCAACTTAATCGCACAATTTTATCAGTTCTAAATGTATCTTAAATTAAGTTTAAATTACGTTTTAAACACTAATCAACATGGGTATGGACAAATATCTATGCTTTATCCAAACGTACGTTTATTATTAGTAAAACCATACTTATTTAGTAATAATCAATAATACAGCATGAAGGCTAGACATGTATCAAAGGTCAGAGATGTTTATCAAAGAACTTGTTCACGTCTCTTAAGCCTAAGCTTAAAAATTCAGAATAAACAGGGATTTCTCTCATTTTAAGAATATAAATAAAGGGAGTGTTTACACTGGCAGTTAAATTCAGAACAGGGCACATTTCTTATGAAAAATTGGTCATGTGAAAGCTGTCATGCGGACCTGGGAGCGCACCAGTAACACCATACCTTGAGGACGTCCATATTCCACATATAGGAATATAGTGTGGCCCCTGTAAAAGATGTGCGTTCCTTATTGAAATGCCGGTATTTTGTGTGTGTGCGCCGCGATTCACCCGAACAGTGTGAGAAACACAGACTTTGGATCGCTCTTGTTCAGAAAAGATCTTAAAATTATTTGAAATAAAGCGTTCCAGGACTAAGAATTTTCTTGACTTAAGCATGAAGCTCCACTGAGCTTAATAAGCCTATAATGTTCTAAACATAGACTTAAGCTAAGTTGAAGCAAAACATAATTTCTTTTTTTTTCTCTTGATCGTGGGGAGGTATGGTCTGGATTTGCTCTTGTTTTTTTTAGATTCACATGAACACATTTTTGGTATGTGTTTTTCCGCTTATCAGCAAGGAGGATGTAGAGAAGTGCAAACAAAAAGATCTTCTGGAACAGACCATGTCAGAGATGATTGGCGAGTTTCCAGCCCTCCACCGCACTATTGTTGCAGAACGAGACATCTACCTCACACACACACTTAGACAGGCAGCGCGCTGCGTGGAGGCGCCACCTAATGCTGAAAGTGAGTACTGTGCTCTCATCTCATGCTGCAGTCTTTTCAGGGCTTTTCCTTGAAGTTAAATTGATGCTAGTTGGACAGTTTTTGACATATTCAGGTATGTCCAGTGATCAATGTTTTTGTTAAAGGGATAGTCCCCTCTAAAGTGAAAAATCTTTCATTTTACTCATGTTGTTCCAAACCAGTATGACTGACTTTCTCCTGTGGGACACAAGATATTTTGAAGAATTGTTTCAGTTCCAATTGTCATGCTGTCGTACTATAGAAGTCAGTGGAAGTTAAAACTTTTCAGTTACTATATTTCTTCAGAAGAAAGGAAAGTCATACAAGTTTAGAACGACATGACAGGAGTAGATGACTATTTTGGGTGGACTAGTTAAACAGTTGTTTATTGCACAAAAAACAAGAACAACTCAAATAAACCTCTTTAAAGGTGTAAGCGTGTCTAAAGCTGGGCATTGGGCAAGACTTAGCCTTCCCCTGCCTGCTGCTGCTTATTGCTTTTAGAGGAAAAAGCTGCCCATAACTGCTGGTCTAGGATCACTTTTACCCATAATGACAGCATTTTGGCAAAATAGATTTGGCAAGCGATCATGTGCGTATCTGTATTTGTGCTCCTGAAGAGTGTCAAAGGTTTCTATTTATAACACGTCTGCAGTGTTTAGCAGTGTCGACAAACTCAAATGTCTGTTGATGTTTTTTTTACACAATGGCCAATCAGAGGTGTTTAAGTTAGAATCCATTTTTGTTTAGTACTGCATGTCCATGAAAGTGTAGACATCATGAGATAAATACAATTAACTTGTTTGTGAATGTAAATGCTTTAATAACAAATCAATTATCAGGATCATGTCTAGTTTGTTGCTAGGTGATATGTAACTTGAAACTATTTCATGAAATTTCGATATTTCCAAAAATCGATGTACATTTACCTGTGGGATTTTGCGAACGGGACAATACATGAATGTTGCGGTTGGGAGTGGAAGAACGTAACATTTCTGTTGGAGCTGCAAGAAATCTTATTCATGTGCTTTTTTTGTTTTTTCTTTTTTAGAAGTGCCTGCTGTGGTGGTTGGAGTGGTTGGGATGGGTCATGTGCCTGGTATTGAGAGGAACTGGGATAAAGAACTCAATATCCATGAGATCATGAGGTGCGTATTGGAACAGTGGTATGTACTTTAGTATTTAAAAGTACAAGATCTGTCTTGGCAAAAATGTTGTCGTTTTTTTTCTTCTCTTAGCGTGGCTCCACCGTCTCGTTTTGGCTGGGTAGTACGCAACGTGTTGAAGGGAGCCATGTGGGGGCTTCTGGGTTATGCCTGCTTCCGTGCCAGCAAGGGCGTGGGGAGGGCGTTACTCTCCTTACCGACTGTCCAATCACTGCTTGAAAATATACGAACACCTTCCGTTTGACCCTTCTCTTATCGGCACAGACTTTTCAGCAGTGAGATCGGATGTCACACTGAACACCAGTAGCCTTAATTACAGGATGGCGGTTGGATAGACTAGGAGGAAGATTAAAGGCAAATTAAAGGCAAACATCGTCTCCATCCCTCTTGAAAGACAAAAAAATTAAACAATGTGGGTGGATGCCTTTGACTAACTCTGTCGCCTCCTCAACCCTCTGTGTACCTGTGGATGCAGAGCTGTACTGCCAAAGAAATCGGACCATGCTTTCTTTCCTTTTTCCTCATTCTTAAAGTATGACCCACTAGAAAATTAGCTGCAGCAGGATTCCTCATGTTTTCGTCCAACTTGAACTGAATGAAGTTTTATTTTGCAGGTTTTTTTTCTTTTGGTTGGCTCCTGCGAATGGTTGAATTTTGTTTCCCAGACATCCAGTATTGTTATTCCCTGTAAGTCAGCATTTAAATCTGAATCATGAAATATGAGTATTGAGTATTGAAGCCACATTTTTATGTAGGTGATTTAATCGAACAGTATCCCAGAACTAATTTTTAAAACCTGAAATTGCACTAAGTGCGATTGGACCATTTATTGGGAAAAGCATAGACCAGATTTTATTGAAAGTATGACTTGATGATAAATACATTGTAATGCACATTAGGAAAATGATAATGACCAAAGTATTTTGGTTTTCAGTGATTGAATTTGTATGTTTCTGAAAAAATGGCTTGAAACGAGTGAAGCTAAAACTGCACGCAGTGTTTTAAGTCACACCCAGTCTCTTTCACTCTGTGGGGTTGCTTGGTTTTTCGAAAGACCTGATAAGCCCAGTATAAACTTTGCCTGTGCTAGCTATCAAGTGCCTCCTACTTCATGACCTGGAAAGGGCTAAAGGGAAAAGAAACTGGTTAGGGGGTTTTGCTCTCTCTCCATATGGTCATAATAAATGGGTACTATTAAATCTGGGGTCCTCTGTTTCACTCAGACCGTTTTATTATTAACAACTTGATAAAGAATACTAGGCATTTATAGAAATTAGTAAATTATGCAATTAATTAGACGATATACATTTTATGTTCACATAATAAATATATATATAATTATTGTTTGATTTAGTTTTTTCCAGAATAAATTAACAGCTGTTTACCCCCAATTTACATTTTTTTGCTACCATGTTCATAGAAGGAAGTTAAGTTGCATAAAGGTTTAAATTCACTAAATTGGAAACAAATGTAGGCATGGTTTCACAGACAAGGCTTAGATTAAGCCAGGATTAGGACATGTAAGTAGCTTTTATAAGCATACCTTAGGGAGAACTTTTCTGGTTTGTATCTTGAGAATAAAAACAATGGCACGAACAAATTTTTAAAATATATCCGTGCAAGTTGGTTTCAGTTCAGACATTTAAAACATGCATTTTAGGCTGGGACTAGCTTAAGCCTTGTCTGTGAAACTGGCCACTAAAGTCTAAGCTCATTGCTGACAGTTTGGCAATACTCTTTAAGAAATCTTTTAAGTACAGAATTCTTGTAAAGAATTGATTCATTAAGAGATCATCAAAATGACTTGAAACTCTGCTGTTGAAAGTGTAGACAACCATTAAAGAAGGTATGTTGATGAATAAAATGCTTCTACAGAAAAGCCTGAGCAAAGCCTAGCATGAGCAGTCTGTGCAATTTGGGGATCATGCTTCATATGGATAGAAGGAAGTTGGGAGCGTTTCTGCCGTTTGTGTGCTTGCAGCCTTATTCTACTAGAACTGCTGCTACTTTTTGTTTTTCTGAGTAGCTTTTTACAATGGTGTTTTATAGGGTGACCGTAAATCAATTTCAGATGTGGCATGTAGGTCACAGGCACATTCGAAACACATAACTCTTGTGTGTCTGAGTGTGATAAGGAATGCTAATGCCAAAAAGCTGCCTTCCTTTGTTCTTTTAAACATTTAGATGCTAAATGGAAATTGTGTTTAATGGGGCTAAAATGAAGACTGAAACTTTGCATGTGCCAAGTGCATTTTTGCTGGAGAAGGAGATGACTATATGGATGTATGCATGATCTCTTGTGTAGATGGCTTTTTGGGATTATTTAATTGGAGTTGTAAGAAATCTTTACAACATATATTAGAGGACATTTGTCAGTGCCCTGGTGTTTAATGAGAATCTAGAGCAACAGTCCCTTCATTTAACATTTCAAAAAAATATGTTGAGAAGTGGTTGCACAATTAAAACGGTTGATTAACAAATTGATTCTTTCTTTTTTTTTTGTAGTGACCCAGTAGGCTTGTTTTCTTACTCTGGTTTTCGCAATGCTGAAAACTAAAACTCATGTCTTCCTGTTAACTACATGCAGTGCTACTTTTGATCATCTAGATCTGCTGCACTTGTTAGGTGAGAAATAACATGAAGTAATTATATATAATGCACATCTTTGTACATCCTTAAACTAAACTGCTACAGTTGTTTTTATCTTAACTGTTTTTAAAAATGCAGAAAGGGGGAATAAATGGTCCCTCTTCTTTTGTCCGTCTCTTATTTTCATTCTTATCCTTCATTTTAAACAAGCCAAATAGTTAATGCTCAGATCGAGTTAAAATATATCTTAAATTCTTAAATAAATTTTCCAACATGTTGTATTTGCCTTTTCATCTCTCAAATTATATATGGTATATAAAATATATATTATTGGCAATGGGATAATTGTTCTCTTGTACTCCGAAGGATTAATGAACTTTTCACAGTGATGTTTAATAGTGTCCTTGTCTGAAATATACCTCTTCCTTCATGCTGCACTGGTAGAGATGGATTTATTATTACATTTCTCACCATCCTCAGACACCTCTGGAGAATCTCTGTGAAACTCGTATTGTGATTCATCACTCCATACATCTCTGAACTACAGTGAATCAAACTTCCCTTATTCTGCCAAAAACTTAATTCTGCTTTTGATGTTATTCTGAGACAGCAAAGGCTTTTTAAACACATTTTCACTGAACCCACATTAGATAACGTTCTGGTTATTACAGGGGTGTAGTTATTTTTTTCAGAAAGGAAGTAACAGAAATGTTAACTGCAATCACTTTCATTGACTGTAGGGGCAGTGTATCCCCTCCCTTCCGACTCAAGGTTGCCAGATAGGCTGCAGGATCAGCAGGAACGTTTGGAGCTGCAGCTGTGGTAACTAGAGCAGAGCTGGCAAACCCAAACCAGATGCTAAAACACTACTGACTTTGTAATTGGTCGATAGGTGGAGGGTGGCGCTTCAGGCCAACATTAAAGGCTATGTTCACCCAAAAATTAAAATTGTCATTAATTACTTACCCTAAAGGCGTTCGACACCCATAAGACCTCAGGTCATCTTCGGAGCACAAATGAAGATATTTTTGTTGAAATCCGATGGCTCAGAAAGGCCTTCATTGACACCAATGTCATTTCCTCTCTCAAGACCCATAAAAGGCACTAAAGATGTCATTATAAAGCCCATCTCACTACAGTGATTCTACAATAATTTTATGAAGCGACGAGAATATTTTTTGCCCTCAAAAAAACGAAATAATGACTTGTATAGTGATGGGTTGTTTTCAAAACAAAGTTTTAAATCGTTATGAATCAGCGTATTTGATTCATGATTCGGATCGCATGTCAAACTGCTGAAATTATGTGACATTGGCAATCTGAATCATGAATCAATATGCTTATTCTAACCGTTCGAATCTTTGTTTTGAAATTGACCATCAATATTTTATTTATTTTTTTCGCACAAAAACTATTCTCGTCGCTTCATAAAATTATTGTAGAGACTTTTAAAGACGTCTTTAGTGCCTTTTTGGGTCTTGAGAGAGGAAATGACATTGGTGTAAATGAAAGCCTTTCTGAGTCATTGGATTTCAACAAAAATATCTTAATTTGTGTTGCGAAGATGAACGGAGGTCATACGGGAGTAATTATAGACAGAATTAAACATTTTGGGGGGAACTAACCCTTTAACATCAGTTGAGGGCTGCAACAACAACTTTTAAATGACAATACCCTGTCCAGACTCTGTTGTCAGTGATATAAGTATTTGAAATTAACATTTCTTAATTTCTAGTGACATATCAGGGCCATTTTATGATTAATTGAAATACATTTCTTACATACAGTTCCTTTAAGTGTAGGCTAATAGTTTTTTCCCAACCTTACTTTTTTTTTCTCTTATCGCTTACTTTTAACACTTATTTGCAGGATTCTATAAAACATTCACTTAGGTTATTTGTATTCTATAATATATGTTCCTTTGGTGTTTTTTTGTTTGTTGTTGTTTTGATTTATGTACTACAAACACTTGTGCATTACTCAATGGATTTTATACATCATGGATTACATCATGGATTACATCATGGATTTTATACAATAGCCTATATAAAAAAAATGTATCACAGTAAGTAAAAAAATATATTTTATAGTTTCTATACTGTAATAAAGGCTGTATTAGCACAGCAATATTCATATACTTTAATGTTATGAAAATACCCAAAGATGGCATGAAAACGTACTCGGTTACTTTCGTAACCTCGGTTCCCTGAGAGAGAGGAACGAGTATTACGTATGGGAAAAACTCCTTTTCTCGAGAATGTGAAGCAAAACTTTTAATAAAGGTATCTATGTAAAGCGCAGTGAGCTGCACGGCCATAGCCCAGCGCGAGGAGCGCTCTGATTGGCCGGGCTGCGGCAACTGCAGGAACCTATGGTGAGGCGGCTGAGAGGAACGAACCAATGGGGGGCGTTCCAGAAGCCCGCCGGAAAAGGTGCTTATATTTGCATACAGGAGGCTATATAAGACCCTAATTCGCCATAGGTGTCAGGTTTTAAGATCGACTGAAGCGATACCTGAGAAGCATAAACACGGCACGGAACGTAATACTCGTTCCTCTCTCTCAGGGAACCGAGGTTACGAAAGTAACCGAGTACGTTCCCTTTCGAGAGAGGTTCCTCGTATTACGTATGGGAACACAATGTAAAGCGCCGTGTGTGCTGACTGACCCAGTATACCCAAAGCACATGTTATAAACCCCCGAGACACCGACAGAGGCGGCTTATAAGGGGAATGAAGAACCGGAAGAGTCGGTTCGTTTGAACAGCTGATCGGACATAGTCGGATCTTATGATGAATGAATAGTGCTTAAGGACTAATGTGTACAGGCCAAAATGTAAGGCAATCTGTTTGCCAGGGTCAAGATAGAGCCTAGATGGAGAGAAGCCCTGCTTGTAGAGCTGGAACCTCCAACTTGTAGAATCTGATAAAAGTGGACGGAGAGGCCCAGCCTGCCGCCGCACAGATATCTTCCAAAGAAATGTCACACGACCAAGCCCAAGATGAGGCCATGCCTCTAGAGGAGTGGGCTTAAATGCCTGTAGGACAGGTTAGGTCCTGGACCTATATGCTAGTGGGACTGCATCCACTATCCAGTGTGAGAGACTGTTTCATGACAGCACAAACTTTAGTGCGGCCACCGAAGCAATGAAGAGCTGATCCGACTGCCTGAAGGGGGCGGAGCGCTCTAGATACAATCTCAATGCTCTGACTGGGCAGAATATGTTTGCGTCTTATTCTCTCTGAGACGCGGGTTAAGCAGTGCAAAGAGCTGCATACTGAAGGGGTTGATAGCACTTTCAGCATAAAACCATGCCTCGGTTTGAGCACAACCTTGAAGTTGCTGGACCCAAACTCAAGACAGGAAGGGCTCACGGAGAGTGCAGGTAAGCCACCCACTCGGTTAACCGAGGCCACAGCCAGCAGAAAAACGGTTTTGAGTGATATGTGCTTCAAGCTCGTGTTCTGAAGTGGTTAGGAGGGGGAACCCTTCACGGCCTCCAGAACCATGGCGAGGTCCCAAATAGGGACCGAGGTAGGGGCAAGGCGGGCTGAATCTCCTGGCCCCTTTAAGAAAACACACAATAAGATCACTTTTCCCTAGTGAATGTGCCGCGATAGGAGCGTGGCTAGCTGCTATGGCGGAGACACACACCCCGAGTATGGAGGGGGGACGACCCGCATCCATTAGCTCTTGGAGAAAGCGAGCGGTTCCGCCAGTTCGCATGAGTGTGCGTCGATGTTTCGCGTAGCACATTGGTTAGAAAACCACTGACCACTTCAAGCAGAGCTGCCAGATAGCAGGGGCTCTAGCTTCCGAAATAGTGTTCATAACTTGTCAGAGAGGTTCCCGGATACCGTTGATGGGCCATACGTGGAGGGCCCACAGCTCGGGATTGGGATGCCAGACCTTCCCTTTCATTGGCAGAATAGGCATGGGGCTGTGTCTGACAGCTGAAACAGTATGGAGAACCATGTGCGGTTCTTCCAAAGTGGGGCTATTAAAAAGCACAGGCTGCAGCTGGATCGCGATCGGAGGGAACATATAGAGGGAGTCTGGGCCAACATGGGCCAGGGCATCCCTGCGTTTGCAGAAAAAATATTGGGCAGCGTGTGCTGTGCAAGCTGAATTGTTTGCGGGTAAAGGGACCATCCCCCTGGGGACATGGGTCCTCTGGATAACATGTCCGGACCCTGATTCAGAATACCTGGCACGTAAGCCGCCCTTAGGGAGCTCAGATTGTGCTCTGCCCATAAAAGGAGATGCTTAGCCATGCAGTGAACAGAGTCTGATCTCGGCTGCCCTAGCGATTTTATGTACATTATCAAGACGTGGTGGTTCTTATGCCGTAAGTCTTGAGTCTATGACAATGACTGTACTGATAAGCCTGCCCCTCGAAGGCGAATCTCAAGAATGGCCTGTAGTGGGGGTGGGGGGTTATCGTAACGTGAAGTATGCGTTTTTCAGATCTATTGAGAAAACCCAATCCCCGGGGCGAATGTGCGCGAGGATTTGTTTCACCGTCAGCACCTTGAAACGAGCGTGTCATAAGTGCTTTGTTCAGATGCCTGGAAAATGGGCCTGAGACCGCCACCCATTTTCGGCATGAGGAATTAGCGACAGTAAAAACCTGACTCGCTAGCGTCGGGTGTACTGTTTTCGCCGCTCTCTCCTTTAACAGTCTCAATGCCTCAGCGAGAAGCACGTGACTGACACTGCTTCTTACAGAGGGCTCGACCACGGCTTGAATCGCGGGGTCTGCGAGCAAAACTGTAGCGAGAACCTCGTTTTATATGTTCAACACCCAATATTATATACCAGGAATGGCCTGCCAGGCCTGGGCTCGTAAAGCCAGGGGTTGAATTAGATTCGGGGGCTGGCCGCTTAGTAATAGGGGCCTGTTAGCCGGGTTGCTTGTGCTGTAACACTGCTTTTAACACTGTGGGGATAGTGTTAGTTTTGGCGGTGCAGGCTTTGCAGTGGGCGCACGCCTCACATTTATATTGTGTGTGCGAGAGTGAACTTTGTGAAAAGTGCTTGGGTGCAGGAGTGCAGACTGTAAAGTGGGCACATTTCCTACATAGAAAGCTCTTTTGTGTGTAGTGTAAACAATGTGCAGTGGCGCACAACCTACGTAGAATACCCACGGTGCAAACCAGTGAGCAAATCCACAGGGGTAAACGCACACAGCATTAGTGTGCAGACGAGCGTGTTTAACACAGGCTAGTTGACTGCAATATTTCATCTCCAGTCACTTAACTTAAGGGAACTGGGAGAATGTAAGGAAGTGCGGGTGGTATGTGAGCCATTCCACAATGCCGTTATGCTCTAGTCTAGACTGAAAGCGCGCATGCAGACAAGCGTGTTTGACCACAGGCTAGTTGACTGCAATAAGGCTAGTTGACTTTATATGGTGTAATCCGGCCGCGGCGGGATTTATTTGTGATTTTGTGAGGCTGAATTAACAGTGCTTATGTAGGGGTGCACACTGTGTAGTGGACACTTTGTCTACAGTGTAAAAACCTTTCCAGCCGCCTGAATAAAGGGGACTGGAAGTGATAGAGTGAAAAAAGGGCTTAGCTTGGCAGCCATTTTCCGACGCCCTTATGCTCTGACAGTGAGCGCGTGCTATGACGTAAGCCGCGCTCTAGTCAGCAACGCGCTGTGGAAGGGGCGCGCGCTATCATGACAAGGCAGCCATTACAACTTCCTTGGCAGTAAGCGCGCGCTGCAGCGACATTGTTCTTGACATACCCAACAGCCCGAGCTCGCTCGTCTAACTTACTCTAGTATTCTCTGTCCGCAGCGCTTCAGCACGGCGGCGGTAGAATGAGCACGGCGAGAGCTTCGGCTCGAGTTAGTTTATTCACTCTAGTATTCTCTGTCCGCGGCGATAGAGCGACAGGACGAGAGAATTGGAAGCGTGAGGTAAAACTCTGTCCGCGGCGCTTCTAGCACGGCGAGAGCTTCGGCTCGAGTTTGTTTATTCACTCTAGTATTCTCTGTCCGCGGCGATAGAGCGACAGGACGAGAGAATTGGAAGCGTGAGGTAAAACTCTGTCCGCGGCGCTTCTAGCACGGCGAGAGCTTCGGCTCGAGTTTGTTTATTCACTCTAGTATTCTCTGTCCGCGGCGATAGAGCGACAGGACGAGAGAATTGGAAGCGTGAGGTAAAACTCTGTCCGCGGCGCTTCTAGCACGGCGAGAGCTTCGGCTCGAGTTTGTTTATTCACTCTATTATTCTCTGTCCGCGGCGATAGAGCGACAGGACGAGAGAATTGGAAGCGTGAGGTAAAACTCTGTCCGCGGCGCTTCTAGCACGGCGAGAGCTTCGGCTCGAGTTTGTTTATTCACTCTAGTATTCTCTGTCCGCGGCGATAGAGCGACAGGACGAGAGAATTGGAAGCGTGAGGTAAAACTCTGTCCGCGGCGCTTCTAGCACGGCGAGAGCTTCGGCTCGAGTTTGTTTATTCACTCTAGTATTCTCTGTCCGCGGCGATAGAGCGACAGGACGAGAGAATTGGAAGCGTGAGGTAAAACTCTGTCCGCGGCGCTTCTAGCACGGCGAGAGCTTCGGCTCGAGTTTGTTTATTCACTCTAGTATTCTCTGTCCGCGGCGATAGAGCGACAGGACGAGAGAATTGGAAGCGTGAGGTAAAACTCTGTCCGCGGCGCTTCTAGCACGGCGAGAGCTTCGGCTCGAGTTTGTTTATTCTCTGTCCGCGGCGATAGAGCGACAGGACGAGAGAATTGGAAGCGTGAGGTAAAACTCTGTCCGCGGCGCTTCTAGCACGGCGAGAGCTTCGGCTCGAGTTTGTTTATTCACTCTAGTATTCTCTGTCCGCGGCGATAGAGCGACAGGACGAGAGAATTGGAAGCGTGAGGTAAAACTCTGTCCGAGGAAAAACTCCGTCTGTCCGCGGCGCCTCCTCAGCGCGACGGTATAGTGACGAGAGCTTCGGCTCGAGTTCGCCTATTCACTCTAGTATTCTCTGTCCGCGGCTGTAGCGCGACGGAATGAGAGAAGAGTGGGAACAACTCTGTGGCAGCGGCGGAAGAAGAGCCGCGGCGGCGGCAGAGTGAAGAGAGCTTCGGCTTGAGTGTGCTCATGTCCTCTAACATTCTCTCTTTCCGCGGCGCTATTCAGCGCGACGGGACGAGAGCAGAGGGAGAGTGAGAAGAGCTCCGTCTTTCCGCGGCGCTTAACGACGCGGCGGAACGAGAGAGTCCTCGAGTAGAACAAGCCTGTAAGCTCTAGAAGTGGCGTTGCAGCGGCAACACACACACAAACACATATAACACTCAACATAGACACAGTTTAAAGGATATATAACGCCGGATGGCGTAGCTGGAACGGCAGAGAAGGCGGAGAGGGAGTCCGTCGTCCTCAGCTGCAGGTTCCGCTGGTGCCTTTTCAACGGCGGTGCTTCTTCCGGAGACCAGCGAAGGTATCGCTGAAGGAGATAAAATCTGACACCTATGGCGAATTAGGGTCTTATATAGCCTCCTGTATGCAAATATAAGCACCTTTTCCGGCGGGCTTCTGGAACGCCCCCCATTGGTTCGTTCCTCTCAGCCGCCTCACCATAGGTTCCTGCAGTTGCCGCAGCCCGGCCAATCAGAGCGCTCCTCGCGCTGGGCTATGGCCGTGCAGCTCACTGCGCTTTACATAGATACCTTTATTAAAAGTTTTGCTTCACATTCTCGAGAAAAGGAGTTTTTCCCATACGTAATACGAGGAACCTCTCTCGAAAGGGAACCACAGATAATAAATGTCCCATTTATAATTTTTAAGTTTCAGAAGGGTGCTCATAGCTCATTAACACCCCCTTTGCAGCTCCTATGTGCCCAAGTTTACTACGCAGGGGACCTCTGCCCGGCAGTCAAAGCGGCAGTGCGGACTTCAGAGGAAGACCATGATAAAGACCGAGGGTGCCATTTGGGACAGGGCCTTTATGGTGATTTTTTATTTATTTACAGTCTATGTTGTGAACACACCTCCCCCGCGTATTCTAATCTAAACCCATTATTGTTCTTATTATTAGTATTGTTCTTCTTGAAAGAGTATAATGTCTTGAATTCTGCTGCCATGTTTTAGATTTTTCCTCCTTTCTTTGAGAACTGTAAATCCAGCAGGTATTCGTTCCTGCAATTTTATATGAAACATTATAACTTTATAATACATTCACCGCTTCCAGCGTTTCCTAAACTCACCCTGTAAGAAAATTAAATTGAGACTGTTCCGTAAAAAAAAAAAAAAAAAGGTCATGTAATAACAATCATGCACATAATAAAAAGTAAATGTAGACAGTTCCGGTACATTTCCAATAAGCGAAGCTTTTTCGAATAGTACGTTCCGTAGTGTTTGTTTCTAGGGGGGATAAACAACGACGGACCGGATTTTCATGGGCGTTTGACAACAACTTGGTTCTGTTAGGTTATATAAGGATGACAGTCACTCTCCTTGTCTAAAAAGCTCATTATTAGACAGTATTACGATGTGAATGGCTTCTACTGGAGCTCGTTTAACACGGCTTTATATCTCATGCCCCGGTTTTGTTTTACTTAGATCACTGTCATATGCGGGAATGGACGACATGGGCATAAGCCCGAGCCGCTCTTGCCTCGAACGACTGCAGTTTGACAATGTTGCTCTTAAACAACTTCCACTGGACCCGTCCACCGAACCAGGGGTCCGACAGGTCCGGGGGGCCTGCTTCTCTAGAGTACAACCCAGCCCTCTAAAGAACCCAAAGTTTGTGGCAGTTTCAGGTTCAGCTCTGGCACTTCTAGGTCTTAATGCTGATGAGGTTCTGAAGGATCCACTGGGCCCAGACTATCTCAGTGGGTCTAAAGTGATGCCAGGATCAGAGCCTGCTGCTCATTGTTACTGCGGACACCAGTTTGGACAGTTTGCAGGACAACTTGGTGATGGAGCTGCATGTTATCTGGGAGAAGTGAAAGCCCCAGTAGATCAGAGCCCTGAATTACTGCATGAGAATCCCACTAGACGCTGGGAGATCCAGGTGAAGGGCGCAGGACTGACACCATACTCTAGGTAGGATTGCTACTGGAATATAACTTAAGCATTTTATCTAGAACATACAAATCTACATACAACTTATGACAGCTTATATTAAACATAAAACCTGCTATATAAACCTACATTTAAATAACCCATATAAACCTACACATAGCTAACTTATTGAAAGAACATATACTTCACATAAATGCCTTGCATTAACTTTAGATATATATTTGGATTTATACAGAGAAGTGGTACAGCAGCTATTCAGTGCACAAAAAAAGACATTCATGGTGAACAGTACTAACAGGGGCAGTGGACGATTTCTGTTCACATAGGGAGAGACTAGAATATTACAGAAAATGGATGCAATACAGATTGTTTCAAAGCAGCTTCACACTAATAAACAAGAAAATAAAAAATGGCCAATGATGCACACTTCATCACATATGAGAGATCACAGCTGATTAAGTTCAACAACAGTGATGCAAAAATGAATACATTGAATCAGCTACAAAGCAGCTCTGCAGGAAACGGGTGTCATCATCCAATCATCAATCAAGTTTTGTTCTCAAGGTATGTTAAAGGGTTAGTTCACCCAAAAATGAAATTTATGTCAATAATGGCATGTCTTTCCACACCTGTAAGACCTCCGTTCATCTTCAGAACACAGTTTAAGATATTTTATATTTAGTCAGAGAGCATATGCAAGTGTCATCATCAAAGTAGTCCATATGTGACATCAGTTAGTTAATTAGAATCTCTTCATTGAAAATACATTTTGTCAAGTGACATTGGTGATCTGAATCATGAATCAATACGCTGATTCATAACTGTTTGAATCTTTATTTGAGGGATGAAAACAAACCAGGATGAGAAGACAATGCGTAAGTCGTAGTTTTCGTTATTTTTGGACCAAAATGTATTTTCGATGCTTCAAGAGATTCTAGTTAACTAACTGATGTCACATATGGACTACTTTGATGATGTTTTTATTCCCTTTCTGGACATGGACAGTATAGTGTGCATACACTTACATACGCTCTCGGACTAAATATAAAATATCTTAAACTGTGTTCTGAAGATGAACGGAGGTCTTACGGGTGTGGAACGACATTAGAGTCATTAATGACATACATTTAATTTTTGGGTGAACTAACCCTTTAAGGTTTAAATTTCTTACAAAGTCTTTTGTTTTTTTTAGACAAGCAGATGGGCGGAAGGTTTTGCGCTCCAGCATACGTGAGTTTCTGTGTAGTGAGGCAGTTTTTGCCTTGGGAGTGCCGACTACGAGAGCTGGATCAGTAGTGACGTCTGATTCCCGAGTCATGAGGGATATCTTCTACAATGGCAATCCACGCATGGAAAGATGCTCTGTGGTCTTGCGCATCGCTCCCAGCTTTATTAGGTAACCTTAGCTGTTTATTTAGTTACTAAATGCTTTCTCAAAGTGAATTTTATTTATATATTATAATAGTATTTATGAATATTTTTCATTTGCATTTATGTATTGTAGATTAGGTTTTAGTAATTCATTTGTTGCTCTTTTTGTAATTTTTATTAGTTGTTTTTATATATCTATTTAGCTTTATTTTTTTAATTAATTTAGTTTGTCATTTTTTTGCTTTTATTTTGCCAATTATTTTTTGCCATGTCAGTACTTAATTCAAGATTAATTCAACAGTAAAGTAACAGAATTAGGTTACACTTCATTTTAAGGTGTCCTTACTTGCAATATTGAGCAATATTAATTAACTGCACATACTTACTACAGGGTTTGCATTAGGTTAGGTTCAGGGTTATTTGCATGTAATTATAAGCAATTTATATTAATTATTATAGAAACTATATGAATCTATATGTAACTATATGTAAGGACAGTAGGGCACTGTCAAATAAAGTGTTACCCAGAATTACGATGCAAACTTTATCAAATAAGAGACAGATTTAAATTGTGCTGTAATGCAGCAGTAGCAATATGGCCAGTTCTCCTCTGGTCAATAACAAGGCTTGTACGATACTTCAGTTTTTATGTCTATCATTGTAATAGTTAGCTTGTAAATGCAGTAATTGTTCTAGATGTGAAGAAGTTGTCTTGATTCTCGATGTAGGTTTGGATCGTTTGAGATCTTCAAACGAGCTGATGAGTTCACTGGCCGGCAAGGTCCCAGTTACGGCCACGATGAGATCAGAACCCAGATGCTGGATTATGTCATTGTGAACTTCTACCCAGAGATCCATCAGAATCACTCAGACCGCATTGAGAGGAATACCGCTTTCTTCAGAGAGGTAGACTGAGATCATTTTCTTTTTTGCATTTAATAAAATCATTGCTGTGTTTGCAGTATTGAAACGCATTATAAAATACCAAGTTTTTTCCTGCCAACATTTTTGGGATCCTTCAGTTGTTTTGTTTGTCTATAATTATATCATTATCCTCACTGACCTTATTTACCTGAATGAATCTGCCAAGATCCCATCATCAGATTTAGCTTCTTATTTATGGGGACTTTATTACTGCATAGCAGTGATTCGGTTAGGTAGTATAAATTAAAATGTTACTTTTTTTTTTCAACAACTCTATTAGATTTAATTTTATATTGTGACTTATTGAGGAAAATGCTACCACAATATTTTAGTGAATTTTTATTCTATATCTTTAGTAAAGTGTTTTATTTTTCTTTTATAAGACTCTTAATAGTTCAAGCTTTGACATATGTTTATATTATTACTAGGTGACTTTACGAACAGCGAAGCTGGTGGCTCAGTGGCAATGTCTGGGTTTCTGTCATGGAGTCCTTAATACTGATAACATGAGCATCCTGGGCCTGACTTTGGACTATGGGCCCTTTGGCTTCATGGATCGGTAAGGTCTCACCTAAACATTAAATGTTATTCCGAATGTTCAGCTATTATTTGCATTATTCGTTGAATTTCCCTGATTTTTCTCTTTAGTTTTGACCCAGATTTCATCTGTAATGCTTCCGATACTTCAGGCCGGTATACTTACCAGGCCCAACCAGCCATCTGTCGCTGGAATTTAGCTCGGCTAGCTGAAGCCCTGGAGCCTGACCTACCTCCAGAACGGGCCGAACAGGTCCTGGATGAGTACCTGCCGCTCTACAATGGCTTCTATCTAAGCAATATGAGAAAGAAACTGGGTCTGCTGAGAAAGGAGGAACCAGAGGATGAGATTCTCATCACAGAACTTATGCAGACCATGCATAACACGGGTATGAAGATTGTGTAGCAGTAATATTAGAGTGTCAAATATAGTAGATAATTGCAGGACAGTAACCTCTTCCTCTTTCTAGGTGCGGATTTCACCAACACTTTCCGCAGCTTGAGTCGGATTTCCTGCCCAACACAGGAGGCAGAGGAAGATGACAGTGAGGCGATAAAACAAGCCACTGAGCTGCTCCTGCAACAGTGTGCCTCTCTAGAGGAGCTGAAAGCAGTGAACAAACCCACCATGGATCCACGGTAACACCTAAGTGTATATTATCATTTACACTACCATTGAAACTTTTGGGGTCAAAAAATGTTTTTAAATGTTTTTGAAAGAAGTCTCTTATGCTCACCAAAGCTGCATTTATTTGATCAAAAATATTTGCTATAAGAATAGTACGCTTAAAAAAAACAATAAAAAAAACATGATTTACTCACCCTCAAGCCATCCTAGGTGTATATGACTTTCTTCTTTCTGATGAACACAATCAGAGTTATATTAATAAATATCCTGATGCTTCCAAGCCTTATAATGGCAGTGACGGGTAAATTGAGTTTGAAGCTCAAAAAAGCAAATCCAACCTTCATAAATGCACTTCATACGGCTCATGTGCTGCTTAAAGGAGTCCTGAATTGAGAAATCAAATTGTCCTTGATCTTTAGATATATAAGAGGTAATTTTACTATAACAAATATCCCATAAGTTGCAGAACTCCGTGTTTTTGTTAGTTCAAAAACAGCTTTTATTGAAATCAAGCTGCCCAAACGGCTTGATTTGAGTTTTGTCACATTAAATCAACGCCTAATTCTACATCATTGCCTCTTTAGCCTCGCCCACCGATTCACTGCTGTCATAGAGTTGTAAATACGAGAGCGATGCAAACACAGGATTACTCCAGGATTACTCTAGAGATGCCTCTGAGGATAACAAGACGTTTTGAAGTGACTAGTTGTGGAAAAACAGTCTTTGCACTGCCATCCTTGAGATGCCACAAGTTCCAGATCGCATTAGTGAGACACTGCTCATTTGTTCGCTTAATTTTACTGCAGATCTGTTTTAAAAAAAGACACAGTTGGATGCAGGCTTTTCAGAGAGACTGAAAAAAAAAGATGATGCAGTGATGATGACTATTTTATCTGACAACAATGTTGCTGTGTCAGTAACAATGTTTTTACCATGTGTCACTATTGTGTTGTCTGTTACAGATCGTTTGATATTTAATGAGTATGTATACTCTAGTAGTTGTGATTTGGCATTTATGGGGTTAATGCGTTGCATAATAGGGTACTGATGAAAGCACATAGAGAATGCTGCTTTTGTTATTGTTTTGAGTTAAGCCATTTGCTGTAATCCAGAGTAAATATTTTAGTGAGCGACATCTGTTTTGTCATCGGTAAGAAATTAGAACATTTTTCATTTCATTCAAAACAACACTGCAAATCACAATATGTACATTTTTCATATCGATAAGAATGAACGATGATAGCCTATAAGAATGATGGTGCGACAAAGGATGGTACAAATTAATTCAAGATTTATATGTAATGCACCTAAATGTTTAATATTGTTGGAAAATGTTTAGAGATTTTCAATATCTAATTTTTTTTTTTAAACAATTCCACATGTGTAATTAAAAATTGTTTTAATATACAAAACTGTTACCCAATCATAGCAGTGAGTGTTTATTTACTGCCAAGTATTGAATGGGGCATTTCTATAAAAACAGTGTTTGAAAGAGAGGGTCAAAAACAGGATAGAAAATAGCTTATGAATTTTAAAAAACTGTAAAAAATGTTTATAACATTTAAGAAGTATATAGCATATAACATATAACAAGTGAAAATTAAATTAAAAATACAGTTCATGATTCCTTTAATATTTTTGTGGAAACTAATACATTCAGGATTCTTTGATAAATAGAAAGATCTGAAGAACATAAATTATTTTATAATATTTGAATAAAATTTCTTCAATAATAGTGTATATATTTATAAATGTTTACCATAAATATTACAAAATGTATGAATGCTGTAATGAAAGTTAAGCGTAGTTTACAATTTCCTCTAGCTCTTAAATAAATAAATTTACTAGCCACTGACAAAATATTACACAATCCCTATTTTCTACTTTGAGATAGGAATGGATTTTTGGATTGCTGTTTGCAAAAAGTATTGGACAGGCCTTAAGATTTGCTTAAAATAAGCAGTGTTGTTATTGTTAGGTAAAACTACCACAAAAAAAAGTTTAAAAAAAGTTCTAATTGAAATAAAGCTCAAATAAAATATTAATATTTAACTTAAAAAGAGAAATGTTGCCTTGTCAACTAACTGAAAATAAGTTACTAAAATTGCTTAAAATATATTTAAAAATTATTTAAAAAGAACAAAAACTAAAAAAAGTTATCAAAGCACATAGCAAAATTACTAAAAGGTTAACATTTTAAATGAAAAGTTATTATTAATAAATGCTATAATAGTATGTAAATAACTAAAATACTGTGGTTTTAAATTAAAATGAAATGATTAAATATCTTTATTTACACATTTCTTTTTTTGTTTTTTCCTTCAATGTAGTGAGCTTGCAATGCTGTTGTCCATGGCTCAGAGTAACCCTGCACTGTTCCAGATGATTTCGGACAGAAAGACGGTCGCCCGGCAGCTTGAAAGACTCTCAAGACTGAAGGAGCTGATGGACACAACTGCAGAACAACTGAGGGCCAAGCACACTGAAGACTGGTCCTGCTGGATCAAAAAATACAGGTACAGAAAACAAACTTTCATTTATTTTGATCTGATGCATTTGTTTCCAATTGGCAATGAAAAATGTATTATAAAGCATTGTTATTTGAAATCAAAAAGACCTGATTAAGACCTAAGTTGTTTTAATAGTTTAGGTAAGATTCATCTGTGTAAATGAATTCTTATTTACCTGATACAGTGTACTTTTGCTAATGTTGTCTATTTAATTCCCAAGGCAGCGGCTTGCTCATGAGTGTGAGGCAGGGGTTGATGTGAAAGATCTACAGAAGGAGAGAATATGTGTGATGAACAACAACAACCCACACGTGGTACTCAGAAACTACATTGCCCAGAATGCAATAGAGGCAGCTGAAAATGGTGACTTCTCAGAGGTGAGGCTAACATTGCTACTCAAAGCACTAAAATTGAAATTATTTACATTAAATTACATTACATATAATACCATTAAAAAATTTGGGTCAGGAAGGTGTATGTATGTATTTATTTATAATTAAATACTTTGTAAGCCCACCCAATCGTCCCATTGGAGGCTTATGATTGGTTGGTGAAGGTCGCTGCGCGTTCAGTATTTTTAGCTGGGCAAAAGGATTCTAAATAATCTTTTATTCCAGTTCATCTTTTATCTGACTCCATTTGATCATAATCTCAAATTTAGGTTAGAATGCCAATTGGTTATTTGGTAGTTTATATTTAATAGTTAACCACACATTTAATTATTCTGTTTAACCCTTTGTTGAAATTATGCCTGTTTATAATCTACTAGAGATAGGTAATAATCCAGAGTATTAACAGTCAGGAAAATTAATAATGCCAATTACATAATCAATTCAAATATAATCAATACACAACATCAAATACTCTGAAGTATAAATAAAATATGGATACCTGACTTCTGAAAATTACTTAACGCTGAGTGTCTGGAATACTCAACGTTACAGGCTGACCCATATAAAAATTTGAGCCCCGACCTCTTTGCAGCATTTCTTTAAATACCCAGACCAAGATACAAAACTCTTTCAAATGTAAACATGAGTTCACAATGGAGACCTATATTGATGACAGGAGGTAGACAACGTTTAGCCGGAGACCATCGCATCCATCTGACAATTTTTACAGATGTTTTTTTTTAAATGTATTTTACAGACAAACTCAACAGAACAGATAAATACAATCCAGTTACAATAACAGTACAGACATTCATCAGTGGAGTTCTGTACCACAAACAGAGTTGCACATTGTTTAATTATTTTAAGTATAATTTTAAGAAATGGCTTCTTCATAATCAACAATGTGAACATTAATGTTGCTTGCCCTATTACTACTATTAATAATTGTACTACTAATATTATTTAATTTATAATACTTTTTTGTATTGTATTCTTTTAGTGTTGTAAGTTATAAGTTTTGTTTTACTACTGTGGTTGTTTTGTTGTTGGTGTTGTTGTGGGGGGGGGTATAAAATTCTAATAGCTTTTTGTTTCTTCGAGGGTAATATAGATTCAATATAATATTTCACTTCATTTTTAAATGCTATAAAACATGTCTTTTTACCTGAAAATTTACATTTGTTGATATGAAATTTGGCCATTAAAAATAATATAAGTGCAGGCGTGTTTATCTTTGGAGTTTACAATAATGCCAAAAAGAACATCTTTCCACTGTAAAATAAAATTTCCATCAATATTTTCAACAATAAATCTCAGCATAGAGAGTTGGAGTTGGGGGAGAGGGGGTAAATAGAGAAAGATGTAGATTAGGATGATACTGAGGTGAAACTTGCGTTTTGAATGGTGCGCGAGGGACAGTTCAAATGTTAATTTCCAGAAAGTGTCTTTTGTCTTCTCTGGGATTAATCTTTCCTCAATCAGACAGTCCGGCATCTGCTAGTTAATTCTAGCCTTACAACTTTTATTAGGCAAAGATCAATAAATTGATCAAAAAAGACATTGTTACTAAACTTTTTCCAAATAATTGCTGAAAATTCAGCTTTGCCATCACAGGAATAAATTACATTTTTAAAATATATTCTAATAGAAAGCCGTTATATTTCACAATATTATTGTTTGAACTGTATTTTTGATCAGAATAATGCAGCCTTGGTGAGAATGAGACCTCTTTCAAATAGTGATGTGAAAATGAAATAAACATGGCTTTAAGTAAGTTAACAGATGTAAAATAATAGCAGCGAGTGATTTTGTTTTGTTTTTGTCTTATGTTCTTTGATTAACAGGACAGAAGCAGGTAAATTAGGCTGCTGTCACTTTTAGAGCTAATGTATGAATCCAATATACTGTTATATAACGTGTGTATGTAACAATATGGGCATTTTGATAGTTTGAGCGCAAAAAGCCACTAAATTTATGCACATATTGTTTTTGACACATTTTTGTCAAAATCAATACAAGCAGTTTTCAACAGAAGAGAATGAGACAAGCGAGTTTGTGAGTGAGTGGAGGCAGGTGTGTGTTTGCAAATTCGCTGTTGGAGAGAAGAGAGAGCGAGTGTGCAGCTGTTATCACGGTATCGATACTGCAGAAAAGTAGTATTGGAACCATTTTAGACACTTCAGTATGGATACATATCGAACTCCACTTTCAAAAACATGAAAAAACTTTACCGGCCCCAAACATTTGAACAGAAGTGTACATTATTATGTCTGTTAATAAATATGAATTATCTTGTGATGTGATTGTACTGCATAAATTCCATAAAGTCTTAAAAATGTAAATTTGTATCATCTTCTCAAATCCATTAGGTTCAGAGAGTTCTGAAAGTGTTGGAAAAGCCGTTCTCTGTGCAGGAAGGTCTTGAACAGCCAGGCTTGGTGGCAAGAGAAGGAGCGGCGGCTTCAGGGGAGAGAGCTGAGATCGGAGAAGAAGGAAGTACTTCAGGAGCAGAGGCTCGAGTACTTGTCCCTTATAACAGCAAGCCCCCAATCTGGGCCAATGAGATCTGTGTCACCTGATCATCATAAAACCTTTGTGACAACTAACCTGCTCATTTAAGCAGAATAATCCTGCAGAAGCTGGTTAGGTGTCGGTGAAGGCATTAAATGAGGTATTAAACTACTGTCCACCAGTTTAAAACATGCAGTAAGAGAGTGTGTAGGGGCTAAATGAAAATCCAGCATGTTTACTTCTGTATGTTTAACTGGTTAATGATGACTTAGACCACCAGTCTAACTATGACAGGTCTCAGTCTGAAAGATAGAAGTTTTGCCGCTATATATATATAAAATGACTGTGGATTTGAATGTAGAAGGGTGTTTGAAATGAAACGCACAAGCCATTGAGCAATGTAGCTCCAAAGCATAAACGCACAAATCATTTAAATCATGTAGTTATACAAGTATGTAGTGTTGTTTTAACACAGCCTAGTAGTTAGAACAGTGTATTATTCATCAACTACACCAACTTGCAAATAGTTTCCTAACTTAAAATATTTTATTTTCACTTAAGTATTTTAAGTTTCCCTACCACACAGCTCCAGCTAATCTATATTTTTTTATAGTGTGATTTACAAAATGCATAAATCATTAGAAGTGGACATTTACATTTTCATTTTGGAGTCAACAAAGAAAGTATTTCATATGCTTTGTGTTCATTCCTTTAAATGTTGTTTAAACCATGACTAAAAGAATGTTAGTGTTTTTCGGCATAGTTTCAACAGTTGTGAATAACATTATTTATATAATTTTTATGAACTTCCCTGATGAATATGTAATATTTCTAAGATAAATACTAATTTAATAAAAATAACTAGTAGCACATCTGTGTTCTAATTTTTGTCAACCAGGATTATTTCTCAGTGAGAGTGTGTGGGGAAGCAGTTTCCATTGTTTTCATTTAGGGAGGAATGTCTATGCCTGGGGCCCAATACTTTAACATGTTAACACAGGTTCGGGTGTGCACCGAAAAATACTAAGGCAGATTTGAACAGTGTCAAATAATTGAAGACTAGGTGTAGGGATATATATATATATATATATATATATAGTCTTATTGTAAAAGACCAAAATGTATGGGACTCCCAAAGCCCTCGTTTTAATGGTTTTCAGTGCTGTGGAAGAACAAACATGCAGCCGTTTTTACATTCACTGAAGGACAAACTTTTCATGGATATTTTGTCTCATGTATGGAACTGTTTTGACATTTACTTAACCAGCTTGCATACATTTTTTGGTGTAATACTTCAAATTACTAGCAAATAATCCAACTACTAGTCTTTTTCAATTTTACAAATAATTTTTCATTAAATTCTAAGAACTTTTCAGTTACCATCTTGAAGACATTCGAATTGTTCCATATTCATTACATTTATTCCTAATAATGACTACCCTAATAAAGACAAGTAATTATTTATAAATAGGGGGGAAAAAAAGTATTGCCATAGAATTATTTAGGTGTCTGTGGTTCAGTTAACTGTTCATTTTTGAATGTTATTCACTAGTATGTTTTCCATTTGTGCTCATACCTATTTTTAGTTTTACTCTACTTATACTCTATAGTTAGTATTCCAGTAGTATTTTTGAGTACTGTTGTACTCAAGTGAAAAGACACTCGTTTTTTTTTACATGTGGGATAGATTCTAGTCTTTACCCGAAGCAGTATCTAAAAGATACACAAAGAAAAAAGGTTGTCAAAATTGTAACTTTGGGGTACAATATCTTGTTGCTAGGGCAGTAGGCTACCTTTTTTTTTTTTTTTTTTTTTTTTTTTTTTTTACTCTTAAAAGATGTGTATTGGTACTTTAGAGTACAAATACGTACTTCTATTAAGCTTTTTGTGATTAAAAAAAAAAAAGGTTCAAAGATGCCTTTTTAAGGGTACAGCCCCAGTGACAAACTACAAAGGTAAAATTCGGCTCCCTTTTTCTCTGTGTAGCTACTAACATACAAGATACAAATACACTATTCATTATTTAATTACTTATCTTTAAATTACTACTTAGTGCTAGTAACATTCAAATTTATATTAGTTCGGTTTACGCAATAACTATGTTAAAACGGCTTGCCATACACACAGCCACGCAGGAGAGGGCGGGGTTGCGCACACAGGCACAGTCGATGAACGTGGACAGGTAGATTGCTATTATCCGTGTACAGGTAAAGCTGGAAATCACAGCTGTGGGACTCGGGATAGCACATTTAAACGGATATTCACCATTATGTCAGTCCGATCAAGACCTGGATATTATCGCCAGGATGTAAATAAAACCGTTTGGGAGGTGCCGGACCGATACAAAGATCTAAAACAGGTGGGGACGGGGGCATATGGTACAGTTTGGTGAGTTATTGCTCTTATTTTATGTACTTCCTGAGAGATAAGAATCGTGATTTATATGTTAAAAACACTTAATCCATTGTCACTGTAGCGCAACAATATATGGGATAGGTAGTAGATAAGATAGTAGTGAGTACATGAAACATTTAATATTATTAAGATGCCCCAAAATGTTTTAATGCGATCCAAATTCATACAGCATATTTGCGAGTCAGTCTATATCTGGTCACATGATAAACAAACACAAAAAAATGAGTTTAAAAGTGTAGTTCCTGTAAAACTACGTTGTGTACAGCTCGTTGCATGAGGTTAATAATTGTAAGATGGCAGCTGTTTACTAATGTTGCCTGTAGTCAGGCGATTATGGTTTATTACTTCCTTTAAAAGTCCCAGAGGATTATCTCAGAGTAAACCATATCGCGTCTTGAGAGACAGTAAAAGAAAGCTTGAGACGGATACGTCCACAACTGAATCTGCCATTTAAAGGGATAGTTCAAATGAACATTAGCCCATAATTTACTCCCCCTCAAGTCATCCTAGGTGTATATGGCATTCCTCTTTAGACTAATACAATCAAAGATCTATAAAAAAAAATCCCTTTCAAGCATTATAATGGACTTTTGAAGTCCATAAAAGTGCATCCGCCCATTATAAAAGTACTCCACACAGCTCCGGGGAGTTAATAAAGGCCTTCTGAAGTGAAGCCATACGTTTGTGTGAGAAAATATCCATATTTAAAACTTTATCAAATAAAATAACTAGCTTTCGCAAGCCGACTTGCGGCAAAATAATAACACCTGACACGGTATGATGCAGGACTGTTGCAAATATAGGGCTGGGCAGCAAATTACTGAAGTACCTCTTCTCTTATTGAAATCCAGTATTTTGCTTTCAAAATTATCGGTTTAGATCAAACGTCGGGCCAGGGCTTAAGTTACTCTATCAACACAAATCCTTGCGTACGGCCATCTGTTGGAATAGTTTTAAATAATATAAGACTTAAATAATATTATTTAAAATAACAAAAAAAAAAAAAAAAGAAAAAAAAAAAAAAAAGGAAAAGTTTTAAATATGGATATTTTTTCTTAGAAAAAATGCATGGCTTCAGTTCAGAAGGCCTTTATTAACCCCCGGAGCTGTGTGGATTAACTTACTTGTATGATGGACAGATGCACTTTTATGGACTTCAAAACAGAAACAGCCATTCTCTGCCATTATAAAGCTGGGAGGAGCCTGGACATTTATAATATAACTGATTGTATTCGTCGGAAAGAAGAATGTCATATATACCTAGGATTGCTTGAGGGTGAGTAGCCTAAATCATGGGCTATTTTTGATTTTTGGATTAACTATCCCTTTAACTTAGTAAATAAAATAGCAATGTTTCCACTTTTGAAATTATATCATATTAATATCAGATATTATATCACTCAACCACTAATCACTCATCCTCAAACCAGTCCTTCATATCGATTAAAATATATCTCTTAAGAAAAACTGAAATGTACATACATATAAAGACGCATTGCTACTTCCTTGTGCATAGGCGTTTGTTTTGCAAAAGCAAGCTTCTTTTGTTGTAAATTCTACTATATTTATGTATTCTAATTCAAAATGCATCTGATTATTTACCACTGGTGATTTACTCCTCAGCTATGCTTTTGACCGGAAGACAGGCACAAAGGTGGCCATCAAGAAACTCCATCGTCCCTTCCAGTCTGACTTATTTGCCAAAAGAGCTTATCGGGAGCTCAGGCTGCTCAAACACATGAAGCATGATAATGTAGGACACCAAAGATTGATGCATGCTGAGGGCACTCGCATCTGCCCTGTTATAAATGAACAGATTTAGATTTACACGTTGTGCTGTATTTGGCAACCACTTTCTCTGTTTTGGTACAGGTTATTGGACTTGTGGATGTTTTCACTGCAGACCTTTCTCTAGACAGATTCCATGACTTGTGAGTATTTTACAGTTATAAACTGTCAATAGTCATGCTTCAGCTGTGATTGTGACAGCTTGTTTTGGATGTATGGATGCATGATCCTTATCTGATTTTCCACGTCTTTTGCACAGTTACTTGGTCATGCCTTTTATGGCAACTGATCTAGGAAAACTTATGAAAATGCAGAGGCTGTCAGAGGACAGGGTCCAGTATCTGGTCTACCAGATGTTGAGAGGACTCAAAGTGAGTATTGTAATAATGCAAGCTTGGACACAATACGCAAACATATTGTCATGAATCGCTTTGTGTTTACAGTATATCCATGCTGCTGGAATCATTCATAGGGTGAGTACAGTTGTGTCAGTCTTATACACATATGTACACAACATGTATTTCTCACTGAGAAACCACTAACCTAATCTGTTACCTTGCAGGATCTCAAACCAGGCAATCTGGCAGTAAATGAGGAGTGTGAGCTTAAGGTATCTCACTACGTGCATGTATTCATGCTTGTCAAGATAAATATTTATTTGAAGGCTTATTGTTGCATTGTCTTATATTATAGATCCTGGATTTTGGTCTAGCGCGGCAAGCAGACAGTGAAATGACGGGCTACGTTGTGACACGCTGGTACAGAGCGCCTGAGGTCATTCTTAGCTGGATGCACTACACACAGACTGGTTAGTGCCACGTTGCATGTACTAATCTCTAATGTTGTTCTTAATTATTATGAATAATAATATTGTATTTTATCTTTATATCATTTATTATAGATTAGTGGATAGCATGTATTTGTTCCTGGGAGACTGTGCTTGTAATTACACTATCCACACTGTGATTAAAATGTAAATCAGTGCTGGACTGGTGTCTTAAAAGCAATAGGAAGTGCTTGATTAATTAAGTAATCCACAATTGCTATTTAAACTGATAATAATTCAGAGATATGTGTTGTGTTTGATTAAAATTTCCCCTCAGTGGACATCTGGTCAGTCGGTTGCATCATGGCAGAGATGCTTCTAGGGAAACCACTGTTCAAAGGAAATGACCGTATCCTTCCTCGCTGGAAAACTGTTTTTTTTAATGTACATACTGTATTTATGAGATATGTAATTGTGGCTTTGATGTGGTGATTATTTGCTTCTCATCTCCAGTATATTTGAACCCTTGACCATTTTCCATCAGACCTGGATCAGCTGATGGAGATCATGAAGATTACAGGGACGCCAACAAAAGAGTTCACAGCCAAATTACAGTCTGAAGATGTGCGTTTCATTTATATTTTCACACTAAGATTAGTTTGCAGAACTCTCACCGTATAGATGATAAATATAAGTCACATGGCTTTTTTTTCTAGGCTAGAAACTACATAGCAAAGTTACCAAAACTTAAAAAGAAAGATCTTCGGGCATTGTTACCAAATATTAATCCACAAGGTAAGAGTGTTTATAAAGTGTTTTTCTCAATCAATGCAAAATAGGGATGAGTGTGTTTTAATTATTGTTATAAGTCATTAAATTGAAGTCATATAATTATATAAAAGTATTTTTAAAAGCATTTTTCTAAAGTAATAAGTATTGTAATACTTTTTAAAAGAGGGTAATTCATATAGTAATGTAAATTACACTGTTGAAGATGTAATTAGTAATTACTAATCAGTTACTTTTATTTTAGAGTAACTTACCCAACTCTGGTTAGCAGCATGCTCTACTATTTGATCAAGTACATCTTTCATCCATACGTTTGTTGAAAATAATTTTGAATATCACATAATTGTTTGTCATATTGACTCTTTTGCTCTCCTTTCCAGCGATTAATGTGTTAGACAGCATGCTACTCTTGGACCCTGAAAGTAGAATAACAGCGGCAGAGGGACTGGCTCTTCCCTTCTTCTCAGAGTTTCGTGAACCAGAGGAGGAGACCGAGGCCCCACCGTATGACCACTCACTAGATGAGGCTGATCAGTCAGTGGAGCAATGGAAACGTAGGTTTGAAACCATGGAAACTTCAAAAAAACGCTTTAATATATTATGTTTTATTAGACAGGTGAGCAACTGTTTGGAGACATTTATTGACAGAAAACTCATTGTTATACAGCTTAAGTTAAGTTATTGTTTAAATCTCGTTTTCGTGATTTACTCTACTTGATCTAGCTCTCTGCAGTGTGAACAAGTGTCTTATAGTAGCCGCTGAGCGAACGCACAGTGGCATTATAACATAACTTTCAACACTCAAATGTATCTAATATGATAAAACAGCGCTGCATTACCCTACATATGCATGAACAGAAGCATAAGCGTATAATAAAAGCTCATCAAGATGCCTTTGTTTTGAATAAGCGACCTCTAGTGGTTAAAAATTACATATTATGGCTTTAAATATGCATAAGGTATTGATTATTTTAATTAATTTTTATATATATATATATATATATATATATAAAATTAATTAAAATAATTTAATAAAAAAAATAAAAAATGTTTTAATTAATTTATATATATATATATATATATATATATATATATATATATATATATATATATATATATATATATATATATATATATATATAAATTAATTAAAATTTTCACTCCTTCTTTGACCCCCAGGACTCACCTTCACTGAAATTCTGACCTTCCGTCCAGCTCCAGTGGTGGAAGAATCTAAAGAGACGGCTCTTTGAGATTGCTTATTATTACATCGCCAAGGCTTTACATTTGTACCATTTGTCATATACAGATTATTTTTACCATTTTTTGCACAGTGAGTGTACCGTGTTATTCTTCGCCTTTTAGCCTGGTGTGTGCTAGTGTTTGGCACAACTGAACCATCCGCAGACCCGCACCATCCTGCAATTCGATTTGGATATTTTAGCATAAATCTTTGCAAGTAAATTTTTTTTTTGTCTTTTTTTTTCTCTCAAGCAAAGCACGTCATTAGCCACATAATTGAAAAGCTTCAATGCAAATGTCTGTATTTCTTGACTAAGTGAAATCTCCAACTACTGGCATGGAATGCATAATGCAGCCTTTTTTGTGTGCAGATTTGTGTGAATGGGAATCATTTTGACAGTGTTGTTGTCTGTTTTTAGTAGATCGTTGTCTCGTAAACATACCCTTAGGCCTAAAAATGTTTTCCAAGTTTTTGCCAAACCCAACAGCCAAATACTTTAGTATCTGCAAAAGTATTAAAATTATGACAGTATAAGTATAAAAATGTGTCATCCTAATCAGTCACAAATGTAGGAAATACAAAGGAAATACAATGTACAATAAAATAAGTATTTTTAAATTGAACACATTTTTTGTTGTATATTTTTAAAAGCAGTTTTATAGGGCAAAAAGTAGAATGATTGATTAAAAATACAATTGGTAATTTTTCTGCTTTTGATGTTTCCAATTCTTACCCTCAGTTATTTTTATTTTGGCATATTCCAATATATTCACATGTGACACCAACTTGTTGGGAAGGAAATGGAAGTCAGAGGAATTCTGGACCATTTGTCGTGAAATCCAGCAGAGGGCAACATTTACACTTCTTTTGCGCTTTCTTCAATAACATTCACGGTAATAGTTTTTAGAAAGCTTACTCTAGAAACTCCATTTAGACTTGAGGTCCCTGCGTATCCCCATCCTTTATTTTTATGTAATTTATGTGTGAGCATTGCTGCTAAATATCAATACTGTGTGGCAGTCTCTGGAGCATATAGTCAGTTTAGTTCTTAAGTTGACATTTGCACTTCTAGTTTAGGGACACAATTCAGCCCCTGAGAGTCTTTCTCTGTTCTTGCAGCCTGTCTTTGATACCTGGCCTTTTTCTGTCCTCTGTTTAGAGTCATTTTGTGGTTCATGTGGTCAGACAGTATTCTGCCTGAAAGAAAACAGAGAAAGGGGGAAAATACATTTGTCATGCTTATTTTTTGGCAACCAGATGTAATGACAGAATGAGAGAGGATGATAGCGAGCAGAGGTACTCCTCCTCTCACTGGTTTATATGGTTATTTATGATCAATCTAACACCTGCTTTTGTGCTTCAGTAAAACTGACCAGGAACAAAAGGTTTTAATTGTAATGTAAAATTGCTAGACTTACCAATTCTGAATGTCATTGCATTAGATTAGAACATAGAGTATAAACATATATGTCATTCACAGTTCTGTAATGTGTCATATTCATAGTTTACATGACAAGCTCTGTGCTTACCGGTCAATACTTGAGAGGAACTGATTTCATATTGACTAGTTGATCAAGTATACTCCAATTGCAGTTGAGTTATTGTGGGATCATCTCTATTATCATTTGTTTGATAATAATACAGATCTTTCATATCTATGCAGTGACATGCAAACATTTTAAGTGACTTGAGTGTCCGAATACTTATGAGGCTACTGTATGTTTATATATATATGCAATTTCACACATATCTCTTTACACTGAGAACACTATGTCCAGTCATTAAACTATGGTAGGCTGTCCTAGTCAAACATCCTGTCTTGTGTAACACTCTTGAAATGGGATAAACGCAATATTTCATTGTTTGCTTATGTTTACATATTTTAGAGATCTTGAACTATTGCATAAGTGACTTAGCTTGGATAGGTTATGCTCACCAAGGCTGCATTTATTTGATGAAAAAACTGAAATGTGAAATATTATTACAATAAAAAATAACGTTTTTCTATTTTTTTTTATTTTAAAAAATAATTTATCCCTGTGATGGCGAAGCTAAATAAGCTCAAGTCTTCAGTATCTTAATGACATGTATTATCAATATTGAGTACAGTTGTGCTGTGGAAACCATGATACATTTTTTTCAGGATTCTTTGATGAATAAAGTTCAAAAGAACAGCATTTATATAAATATTTTGTAACAGTACAAATGGCTTTACTGACGATTTTAATCAATTGAATGTGCTTAATTTCTTTAAAAAGAAAAAAAAAACTTCCTGAACCCTAGTGACCCGGGCTTCATTCACTACCCTCCTCGTTCATTTTTTTATAGTCAAGTATTCCTTAGTATTAGTAAGTTAAATATTTGCCTTGTTAGTATTCCTCAATCAATTCATTATAAACAATACGGCAGGAGCAAATAATACAAATTATAAAAGAATCCCTGTTTTTCCATAAATTTTTTATAAAGTTTTGTATGGGGTCGCTAACGACCCGAGGTGTGTAACAGTGTAATTTTTTCTGGTCAACAATAATTAAATATTTGATGACTGAATAAGTACAATTTGCCTTTATTCCACAAGGTGAATATGTCCGATTCTCAATGATGTAGTGGCATTTCACTCAAAGTCACCGGAGGCAGGAAGCAAAAAAATAGGAATTATCATCAGCAAAACTTGAAATAGCTGAGATTTACTGCTGAGCAAGAACTAAACTCAAATAGTAGTGTCACTTGGTGGTGGATCTGAGGTGCATTCCAGAAAACAAGGTTAACTTACCGTCACATATCATGAAATCTCGGTTGATTAACCCAAACCTTGCTTACTCGAGGTATGCTAGTTCCAAAAACGCATCCATGAGTGAGTTTAGACAACTCAGCGTATGTTCCCGGTTAACATCCAAGACATTCTCAACAGAGGGACGAATCAGTGATTCACCATGGAAACAGACTAAGAAAAAGTGCACAATTCTACTTCCTTTTGTTTAATGGCGATTTACATTACCCACTTATCAATCAATCAACCAATCAATCAACTTTATTGTTTCAAAGCAGCTTCACAGTGTTAAACAGGACAATATTGCAACAAAATTTGATTTGGCTAGTTTGATATGTCAAACTATATCTATATATCACTTATATCTATATATCACTTAGTGCAGATTGCCACCTATTTGGTGGTTGTGCAATCATTTTTTCAGTCTTTTCTTTTAATAAGTAATCTTTATCCACTGAGAATAAAGGATTAGGCCTATCCCATATTGTTTTTATGCTAATCAACCCTTAAATGCATGAATGTTTCTCCAGTCATTATTACATATTCGGACCCAGATCTATATCTAACACGGATGATCTCTCTCTGATGATCTCCTCATCAGAGCTCAGTTCAGTACATTCTGCGATCTGCCATATTCGCCATCTCAAACTTCTCAAAACTATCATTTTCAACATCTTCAAAATCAATATTTTGATCGCTGACAGCTTCTTCACTAGGGGGGTATTCCAGAAAGCAGGTTATGTGACATACTACCTTGGTATGTTTAAGAGTAATTAAGTAGATAACCTCAACTTTCGGTTCCAAAAACGGAAGTACATTTCAGTAAAGCAACTCACTCTCTGAACATAACCTGCTCTGGAGCAGGTAATGTTCCAGGGTAAGTTTGCTTATTATTTGGATACGTATTATATAATAATAATAATAGATTTTATTTATAACGCACTTTTCATTCCGAAGAATCTCAAAGTGCAACAATGGAAAAGGAAAACAAAACAAAACATGATTAACAAGTAAAATGATAGAATAATACAAACAATCAACCAACACATAACAGTTAAAAGCATTCCTGAACAGAAAACAGAGCTGATGGTGGGAGTCTCTGTAAGCTCCACAGTACAGTGATCCACTCCATGTTTTACATTTCTCCCAGTGCTAGAGGCTCTATTGCCACATTCCCAATTCGGCAGTGTCCTGATGACGTGTTCGAGGCATGACATCTTAAGACCAGATGGAGGGGATCGCAGCAGCACCATGCAGGAAGCAAACAAAGTTCTCCGGGCACTTCTGTGGACACACCGGAGTCGGCGCAGAAGTCCAAGCCGCTCCACGGCCGCAATGCAAGATTGAACAGCAGAATAGCCAAGAAGCGGAACATCTCAACATCACGCCGGACGCTGATGACGCTGGTCCAGTGCAAACTCCGCCAATCAATCGGCAACCTCAGCCACCATGCAGCTCAAGCCCGAGGGAGACCACCAGCGAGCAGCTGACACCCAGAAGAGAGAGCAGCCGCAGCTGATCAAATGTCCTTCAAACCAGAAGAAACGCAACAATTCAAACAAAAACAGCAGAGAAGCGGTGGAAAACGGCGAACAACGTCCTCTCAGTGGCTGGCAGCAATCAGCAACAGTCCCAATTAGAAAATAAAATAAAATCTAAATCTAACTGTACAGTTAACATGATTTGTAGGTGGAAGCTGCGAAACAGACAACGCCAGCGTCCTCTCCCCCACGTTGCAGGCCAATAATTAATATAGTTTTGTTATTTGTTATGTAGTTACAATTATATAATATACAATATTATATATTAATGCTAAAGCAATATACACAAGGTAATGTTTAAATGTTAATTAAATTAAAATAGCCTATATTTATTATTGATTTTTACTGTCATCTCACGCATGGATCTGCATTCAATTAAATATTTCAGTGTTTAATAGCCTACCTCTCATAAGCAGTCTTGATAAAACACTGTCTATCATTCTCTGCTGCTTCATGCTCTCAACATATTTTACAATACTTTCTCTGTCTGTCTCTTCACAAGCACAGGGAGATGCACGTGTCTTCTTGCTGTTTAGCAGATCTTCAGGAATCCTTTGGCTTAGCGGGCTGCGCAAGAGGAAATTCCACTGGCTCAAATGTTCTCAGTAAATGCCCCAGCATGGATCAAGGACCCGGAATCCCTGGAACCCTCTGACTCCTCTGCAGGGACAGCGAGGGGCCGGGAGGAATGAACGTGACGGTGCCACAGATGGTTCTCCTCCAGTCAGGAGACAGACTATGGTTAGAATGGTATTTTAAATATTACCATGCTCATAAAAATAACCAAAACATATGTGTTTGATCTTAAGAAGTTTATACTTACCATTCATTGCTTGTTTTCATTCCACATCATAATTCTGTTGATAATAAAGGAAAGCTGAGAGTGATCATCACAGATTATAAAGTATCAGCACTGTTTTTTAGAAATGATCTAGTGCAGAATATGCTCTCTGTTCCTTCTTTTTCATTTGTGAGGGTCATACAGGTTCTCTGATGGACTGTATGTGTGGTAGTATCATCTGAAAGGCCCTAGAGAGCCGTAAGAGCTGTACATGACTGAAAAACTTCAAGCTTCCATTCTGGCTCGACCAAACCTGTCAAGGTTATGAGTTTTACAGCTGCCTGAGGTCGGAGGTGGTTCCTTGACTTTATCTTTTTGGAGGAATTTAACTGTTTTAAAGAACAGAATGTTCCTCGTTGTATGATGTAAGAGTAACACAACAACATCCTCCTCCTTTGGAAAAGTTCTGGGGGGGCTTTTAGATTTCTTTAGCACTACTCCAGGAAATTGTGGTCGCAGTTTCACTGTGGTCAGTTATTTGCAGTTGGCTCATTTATTATAACTGTATATCAGAATAGCTTTTCAGTAGTTCACCCGACATTTGTTCATTTGTCTGGAGAGCACTTCGTTAATGCTGGAATTCCGTTTTAGAATACATAGATGCTATACTTGCAGTACTTTTTTTTTCTTTTTTTCAGACAAATAAAATCTGTTATATTATAAATTCCTGACTAATCCAAGCTTTATAATGGCAGTGATTGCTGCTATGTTTTTGAAGTCCATAAAAATGCATCTGTCAGGGGGTTAAATCACAAAGCTCCAGGGGTTAAAGGAAGTTTATGTAAGACTGTGGCCAAAACTGGTACAGCAATGACTTTCAAATGACTGCAAAGCAGTGTATCCCCCTCCCCCCGGATGCCGAATCACAACTGACTTCGTGATTGGAAGACAGGTGGAGGGTGGAGCTTCAGGCCAAAACATCAACATCAGTTGAGGGCTGCTAGCCTGACGACCCACATCAAGATGTTTGGTCTGGAAACTCACCATTGACAGGGCTCAATCCGAGCGGCAGGATAAACGGTTGTCTTTCAAACTCCCTCTGCACGCGACAGGATAGCGCTACACCAACCAGAGCAACAAAGGTGAAACAGAGCTTGTTGATAGATTAAACATTCGCCGTATCCGGTCGGCAAAACTCAGAACACATCTTCCCTTTTTAAGAATGACTTCAGTGCCGTTCTCTGTTCTTTTCTCAGAGAAAAGCTTAACTCAAGTCTTCCAGAGTCGCGGTCAAAGCTGATTCGAAAGACCGCCGCCGTTCGCCAGTTTCTGTGTTTACTAGAAGCACGCAAACGCAACTCGGCCGTCGTCATTATGGCCCCGCCCACCGACTCTATACACGATGTGATTGGCCCGGCAAGAGTTAGGCGAATACAGCTCAGAAGGGTATTGAGAGTTGCTAGACGACACTCGTGGGCAGATAAAATTTGCTGCCGCTAGGGTGTGTCTAGATATAGGCTAGAGGGCTGCAACAACAACTTTTAAATGACAATATCAATATTTAAATGACAAGGCCGTTTGCCTTCCGTATTCAATTTACGGAAAAAGCACAGTGCCTCTTGCAGTTAAAAACGCTTACACTACTTCTGACGAGCGTAATTGGTGTGCAGTGTCGCCAGATGTAGCGTAAGCATTTTGAACTGTGAGAGGCTCAACTTTTTCCACTAGATAATTTACTTTATATATTTTTCACTTCAGAAGGCCTTTATTATCCCCCCAGAGCTGTGCGGAGCAGTTATATGCTGGACAGATGCACTTTTATGGACTTCAAAAACAGAGCAACAATCACTGCTTAGCTTGGATTATCCAGGACTTTTTTTTAATATATCATTTCAGTTTTATTTGTCTAAAAGAAGAAAGTCATATACATAGAATGACTTGAGGGAGTAAATCATGGTGCAATTTTCATTTTTGGGTGAACTATCCCTTTAAATTGATCATAAGTGACAGTGAAAACATTTATAATGGTACAAAAGATTTAAGTTTCAAATAAATGCTGTTCTTTGGGATGTGAAACTTGAAATTTGAAAGAAACGTGAAATAATGTATTACTGTTTCCACAAAAATATTAAGCAGCACATTTTCAACGTTTGCAATTTAGGTTCAATTCAGAAACATCTGCTGTATACATCTGAACATCTGATCTCTTTAGATAACAAATTCTCATTTCTGGGAAGCAAGCCATTTGGCAAAAATTCTCCTGCAAAACATTAAATTACATTTTACACTTTCACAGTGAAGTTCCTCATAAATACTAGCAGCTATGAAGGCTCCCCACACAATGCCAACCTCTTGCTCCACATGCTTCACTGTGGTAGAGATGCATTTATTATTATATTTCTCAGCAGATTTTTGAAGACACCGCTCTGAAACATCACCATGCAACTCATGTTTCACTGCGATTCATCACTCCACACACAACTTTTGCCCAAAACTTAATTTTGATCTAAATATTTTCTGAGTTGGCAATGTCTTTTTAAGTGGTGTATGTGCTTAAATTAAGCTAATTTCATTACCAATAATTGGTAGTTAAGACAATTAAAAGTTTTTTTTTGATCCATGAGTATTAACTAACTATGCTACAAGTAATATAATATTTACAATACTACTAGCAGATAAAAGATAACCAAGACAGTCTTATCATTTTAAATTACATTTACATTTATGAAATGTTGTAACCCTGTCATGCCGCAATCATATCCCACTGCATTCTGTGGTCATGCTAATTGTAAACGATCTGGCTCCTGTATTAAGTGCTTTTGTAACTGTGATGGAAAACTGTGGCTCAAAGTCAGAAAGTGCTTATTTGATATGGGACCCTCTCCTTCTATTTCTCAACCACAAGGTTACATAACTATAAGTACTTGCATAACATCCTCTCCAGAATTTGGGGAGTGAAGGTAAATCGGAATTTTATGGTCAAATGGCCGTGTACCTGCATATGGCAGCAGAATGTAGGATATATATGCTTCTGGAGATGGCCAGTTAAAGAATTATGGATTTATGAAATGCTGTGCTGGAGAGGGTTGCGATGAATCATTGTGGCCACTTCGTTCATTTAACTCTCTTGGGACAGTGTTCGGCAGTGAGGTCAAGATTTGGGACACTTTGCCCATGCTGCAATGCAGTTATATTGCAGTTTATGAATTCCATGAGGATTACAAAATGCACTGCTTTGCTTAAGACATTTCTGATCACTTGGCATTTGTGTTTTTGTTTTGTTCTTCCAGATTTTTTGACAGGTTTTTTCATACTCTAACAATATTAGATTCAGGCTTAAAGGGATAGTTCACCCAAAAATGAAAATGTGATGTTTATCTGCTTACCCCCAGGGCATCCAAGATCTTGTTAGGTGCCTTTGTTTCTTCAGAAGAACACGAATGAAGATTTTTTTACTCCAAACATTGCACTCAGTCAGTCATACAATGCATGTCAATGGGGTGTAATTCTATGAGTGTAAAAAAACCCTGCACAAACAACTTCAAATTAAACCTTGCGGCTCGTGACGGCACACTGATGTCTTAAGACACAAAACGATCGGTTTGTGTGAGAAATCGTTTCATGTCTTAAGACATCAATGGGTCGTCAAAAGCCACACAGGGTTTAATTTGAAGTTATTGTTTGTGCAATTTTTTTTTAAACTCTTATAGAATTTAAAGACACCTACATCTTGGATGCCCTGGGTAAGCAGAGATAAACATTACATTTTCATTTTTGGGTGAACTATCCCTTTAATCTCTGAATCATATTGCTTAATACTCAAATTACATATTAAAGTTTAATGTGCAAGCTATGACTTTGAAAAAAGTTTAGTAGTATAATATGCAAATTATTTGTATACTTTTTTATTTAAATATTTTTTTTCTGTCACACCGCAGGACTGTGTGAAAAATGGAAAAGTGTTTTTTTACTTCATCAAAATGATTATTATTAGGCTAAGTTAATACAAATTTTGCAAGCTTGAGCTTCAAATATTTTTCTTGTAGTGACAGTAAAAGGGTTAAAAACAGTGCACTGTCCATTTAATGGCCTGCAGTGGCAGCTGTGCTGTCCCTAACTTTGTCCCTGCCAAACAAAGACACATTAAAGCTACTTTAAAGGACCACCATTCAATTGTCCTCTCTCTCTCTCTCTACACACACACACACACACACACACACACACACACACACACACACACACACACACACACACACACACACACACACACACACACACACACACACACACACACACACACACACACACCAACTTGCCATATGTCTACCCGTAAGCCCCGCCCTAAACCCAAAGATCCCGCCCACGGAGGATCGAATATCACGTCCGTCTTTCGCTGCATCACTCGACTCATTCTTTCATCCTAAAATCGCTGGTACAACGTCAGTGTTTAAGCCGAAACCTCTCGTCCACGCGGATCTGACAGCACAGATTGTTAGTATGATACCCCAGTCGTCATCTGTATCCTAGACCGGGGGCTGGGAGGGGAGAATCAGATCTTTTGACCCCAGCCATCATTCCCTGGATAACGGGCACCGAGCCACCCGACAGCCTCAATTGTTGTTTCCTTTTTGCCGACATCTGCTGCATGTTGCTCACATTTGCATCCGAAGCAACAAGAGGTCTGTATTAGGGTGTGATGGAACACTTTCATCTCAATCCCTGAAGAAGAAATCAGCTTATTTGGAGCAGAACATTTAATCTATTCTGTTCATTCACTGAGCGCATAATAACAATCAGGGCTTGGTGACATGATGGAGAGTGTGGAGAAGGAGTGCGGCGCTCTGGGTGGATTGTTTCAGGCGATCGTCAATGATATGAAGGTACCAGCACTTTTTTATTGATGCAGATATTTAGCAAAAAAAGATGGTTGTGTTTTACTGCCTTTGTTTTGATTAGGGGTCTAGCTGCCTGCACCACTGATGCTGTGATTAATGACATGGGGTCTCGGCATGGAGGGCTTTGTTGTGAAATGAGAATTGAACCCTTTTGTAGATGTCTGTAGAACCTTTTAAATGTGAAAACACATTTTTGTGCGTTTTATTCGAGGTGAATACAAATAATAGGCCCACGTAAAAGACGTAAACGAGAGATAATTGTTTCCCCCTCAGAATATAGGTCTAGTTTGGAGCTTAGTTAGAAATTATAACAATTCTTAAGAAATTATTTTTCAGCAAAAATAGGGGTTTTATATGAAGCATGGGCACCACCCACTTTTCCAGGCTTGAACAAAAATGTAAAATTGTTTTGATAGTCAAGTGTTTTACTGTGTGCACTATGTTGCATATTTAGAGAGGCTCATATGTTTCAATTTGACGTCATATAATCCCATTTTAACCCAATTAATTTTACTTGAGATACTCACCATTTACAGATTTGAAAATTATGCACTAAAAGTCTGCCTAGCTGTTAGTTGTCCAATGACCAAAATACATTTACCAGTATTTTGAACTCAAGTCAGAATCTCTCAGATTGACCCTGTATCATATTGATGATTTCTGAAAGCACTATTAATGTGCAGGGATTATGCGTGGCTCATAAAGAGATATAATGCATCAGTGAGTTTAAATGTGGAGCTCAGCTAAAATCTCACTTGCTCAGAGCCTTGTTGTGATATTTAGTGTTGTAAAAACAATCAAGAACAGCTTTTATACATATTTTTGTATGTAATCAGTGTGTAGAATATTGACATTCATACATTTAGGAAAGCTTGTATTTATTTTTGTTAAAGATAAAGGTTTTTAATATAGAAACTCATTCTAACCATGCAACATTTGTGGAGTAATTAATTTAGATATTTTAGATATAGAAGAAAAATGAATGAAGACCAAATCTTATGTTATTGTGTGAAACGTCTGATGTCATTTAAATCACACACAAAAATATAGTTCAAAATGTTGTTGAAAGATCCAAGGTCTTTGCACATTTGTGTAAATAAACTTAATTTAATCTGTTCCCCTCCAACATTGAAACCTCTCGTGGCCATCTCTCAGACTCAGATATGATCTCCTTTTCCTACAGCTATTTGCACTTTTTTTTTTTTTTGGACTGCTTTCCAGCCTGTTGCGTTGCTGAAGCAGAACCCTGCGGTTGTACGTACTGTTCCATAAATGGTTTCCATGTTCTCATGCGGCTCCAGTAGTGAATGTTTTTGCTGAAAGTTGGCGTTTGAGTGAAGTTCAGTGGCCAGATGCCAGATCTGGAGTTCATATAGTGAGAACGGCTCCAGACTTGGCATAGGCCCAACCCTGGCAACGTTCAGCTTGTTTGACTTGCAGTATATCAGCAGTTGTAAAGAGGGTGCAGCGCCGTGTTGTAATGTCATAGATGATGTGTGTACTAGTAGGTAGGGCAAACTACTCTTCAAAAATTTGCATATTGTAGCATTTCTCTACTCAGTGATTTCACTTGGCAGTCCGAGGGCTATAAAACAGTTTACAGCTGTGGCCAAAGGTTTATGACAGCTATTTTTGTTAGCATAAAATGAAATGAAAACAAAAAAACAGACTCTTTTCACATTTCAGTTAAACACATTTCCTACTCACACTTTATTTTGATGTTTTTTAGACTTTCTACTACTAACTATAAGTAATTTTGCACCCATGTCAACTAGCTCTCATTAGAGTATAGACTGTCTGCTTAATATCTGCTATCAATTTATTTTGATGCTCCCAAGACATTCTAAATTTGCAACTACATGTCATCTTATTCCAATTACCCCAACCTGAACCGTAACAACTAACTCTGCCCACTGTGCACCTAAAGAGTAGGTGTATATATATATATATATATATATATATATATATATATATATATATATATATATATATATATATATATATATATATATATATATATATATATATATATATATATATATATATATATATTTATATATAATTACCTAGCTGATCTTTTAGTAGACTGTTAGGCTACTCTTAACTCTTAGCTGATCTTAAACTAACTTTTAGGCCGGGACTCGATTAAAGAAATTAATCTAATTAATTAGAGGCTTTGTAATTAATTAATCGAAATTAATCGCATTTTAATTGCATATAAATATTTGACCTGAGAACAATGAGAAGTAATTTTTATTGTTTATTTATTTCAGTCCAGCAGACCACCGCAATGTTTGCCATTAAGTTTAGCAAAAGCATATTTGAGGCTCAATGTGCTGCGGTGATACGCAAATTCCTTGTTGTATAGCTTGCACACAACCATGCTCTTGACGACGCTTCCATTCTTTCGTTTTTTAAAACAAAAATTTCCCATCCACGGGGCCAAACAAAGCAGTCTCATCAGCTTCTCCGTTCATGTTCACTGGTTTGTTGTTGTCGTGACTCCGGAGCGCTTGTTGGTGTTCCAGTATAATCGGTCCTTCGAAACTCATTCTTTGAAAAATGTTCCGCGGTGCAAAAATAAGTGTGGTTAATTTTTTTTTTTTTTGCGTAATTAATTAACGCATTAAAGTCACGTAATTAATTAATCTTAATTAACGCGTTAAAGTCCCGGCCCTAATATATATATATATATATTCTGTCTTCATTTTTCAAGATGTTCCAACATTTTGGTGTTTGTTTGTTTTTAGCTTTTTGGGTTGTGACTGTGACATCTTCCATGAATACAGATAAACTCAAAGGTTGATATGAAAAATTGACCATAAATAACATCATTAAGGTGCACTATGTAGTATTTTTGCAGTAAAATATCCAAAAACCACTAGGCCAGTGTTATATATTTTGTTCAGTTGAGTATATCCCAAATGTTTCCAACTATTTGTAAATTGTGAGAAAATTGCTATTTTAACTGAGGACCGGGACGTTTCAGCATAGTGTTTGAGTGAGTCGCCTGTTAATCGCTTCATATCTGCGTTACCCTCGGTTTTATTCTGCAGAAACACTTTTCTCTTAGCAGTGTGAACATGTCCCAGCAGCGCAGAGGGAACGCACAGAGTAAAAGCGGAAGTGTGCGCGCCCGGCGACTGTGTTCCGTACTCCCGTTCCATCATAATAAATGTCCCGGTGGTCGTGAGCCGTATATTTTGTATAACAATCGCTCCAGCGGCCGTGCTCAGCTCCACAACACTCGGTCCTTCTCTGCTTTACACTACAGTAATGTTAATAACCGCATCCATGAACATGATTTCTGCCCGAGTCCTATTTTCCACCGGCTGTGAGGTGAAGACCACGTCCCAAGATACTACGCTCACACTTGGTGTCATCAAACTACGCCTTTGTTTAGAATAGGCGTCTTCTAGTGGACAGAAAGTTGCATAGTGCACCTTTAAGTTTAGTTTAGGGCTGTGCAATATATTGAAATTATCAAAATATAGCAACTGTACATAATCGCAATATGCATTTCACAACGTCACGCAATATCTGAATAATTTTAATAGGCTACATCAACATTGTGAAAAGTGTACGTTTTGGTTCGACGCATAGAGCAGAGAATAGACTGGGCACACGACTGTTACTTATGGGACTTGTTTGACATTAACAAGAGTTATTAAACGCAATAATTTGCGAAAAACAATAACTTGGAGTCTCACGCTGTCTGACACATACACACGCACTGAAACGTGAACGATTTGGGACATAAATGCTTGCTAAAACATTGCTGGTCACTTTTAGAAGTTGTAGCGATGCTTTCTTTTCCCAGAAAGAATGTGAAACACAAATGTTTTCATTCTCAGTTTTTAAATAATTTTTATAATATAATTTAAATAGATTTTACACACTAATTGCAATATCGTATCGCATATCGAATATCGCATTATTTAACAAGATAGGCCACAAACACTTGCATGGAGCTTAGGAAATTTCTTTTCTTCTTTCATCAAAAAAGAGCAAGACATTGATATTTTAACGTTTTATTAGGAAATTCCCATTTTATAGTTTCTAACTATTACCGAGTTCCTGAATTGATACTCCGATCCTTCAAATATTCATATTTTTGTGTAATCGTCATGTCAATAAACCCGTCTCTTGTGTGATACCTCGGCTCGAACGTTTAAATATTCCAATCTAATGTGATTTCTGACCTGTAAGTTTGCCAGAATAATAATCATACACTGTTTATTAATAGGCCAGAGAACACCTGGCACCCCGACTGAGCCTGGTTTCTCCCAATGTTTAGTTTTGAGTTTTGGTTCCTTTCCACTGTCACCTTTGGCTTGGCTTGCTCAGTTGGGGACACTAAAATTTCTAAAAAAAATCTAAGTTTTCAACTAAATATCCAAATAAAATGAATTACTAAATTAACTGTATCAACTATATCACTGATCTGCCCATATTGTCGCTATATGATGAACTGAAATGAGCTGATAACATCACCATTTTCTCCAGAACGACTGTACAGCCGAATCAAATTTTGTTGCAATATTTTCCTGTTTAACACTGAAGCTGCTTTGAAACAGTCGTCATTGTAAAAGCGCTATATAAATAAAGTTGACTTGAATTGGTTTTAAATAAATATTATTTTATTGAACTTTGTAATAATATTAAGAAATGGTGAGCATCAAATCAGCGTATTAGAATGATTTCTGAAGGATCATGTGATACTGAAGACTTGAGAAATGATGCGGAAAATTAAGCTTTGCATTACATGAGTTGCACAGTATTTTAAAGTACGTGCACTTACATGTACTTACAGTGCACTTAAAAAAGTACTAGTTAATATTAGGTAACTGCATGGGTTAAGGTTAGGATTAGGGGTAGGTTTTGTGATAACTATAATAGAATGTACATGGGGAACAGGACTGTAAAATTTGTTTTTTTATTTATTGTAATATTATTTCTCAATATTGTTGTTTTACTGTTTGTTTGATCAAATAAATGCAGCCTTAGGTGAGCATATGAGATTTCTTTTGAAACTTACCAAGTGTGTATGGTAGTGCAGATTGTGTGTAACTCAGGATGTAATTTTAGGTGCACAGTGGGCAGCGGAGCAAAATGAAGTTTTCTTTCAAAACACAAGAAAACCTAGCTTCCAACATCAACAAACAACTCCCTAGCTTTAATTTTTAAAAGAAATAATAAGAAACCACGGCTTACAGTGGATATCTCAGGTATTCTATGGCTAGTGTCTTTCCATATTTAGTGGTTCTGTCAGCGAACCCGATGCCAGAATTTGCGGTTTTTGACCAGTTTTTAACACAAATGTCTATAGAGGCAAGAGGATTTTCAGACAGATACAGAGACCATGCAAAACAACCTTATCCCAACCTCTCCAGTTTCCTAACAAGAGCTGTCAGCACAGTTTTAAAATGATTCTACTTTCCTGTCTCAAAAATGTCAGTCTATTAAAGACAGACAGGCTCCAGTGTGAAAGCCTGAGGCCTTTGATGATTTTTAATTTGGTTTGTATAAAAGATGCACCTTGGATTGTGAAAATAATAATTATAAAAAAAACTAATAATTAAAAAATCGTATTCATTCGTTTACAGTTTTACTGTTGTTTACCAGTGTTGCTAGTTAAGCTAATTAAAGGGATATTTTACACAGGAATTAAAATTCTGTCATCATTTACTATCCCTCATGTCGCCCCAAACCTGTATTGTTGGTGGTTTTGGTGCCCATTGATTGCAATGGCTTGTTGCAACGGTCTTGGTGCAACCACGGTTGCAACTTTTTTCAAAGACGTTTTTCAAAATAACCTCTTTTATGTTTTAAAGGAGCTATATGTAAGAAATGTATTTCAATGAATCATAAAATGGCCCTGCTATTTCACTAGACATTAAGAAATCATGTTAATTTCAAATACTTATATCACTGACAACAGTAGTCTGGCCAGGATATTGTCATTTAAGAGTTGTTGTTGCAGCCCTCAACTGATGTTGATGTTGTCATGTTGTGTGTTGGCCTGAAGCTCCACCCTCCAGTCCACCGATCTACCAATCACAAAGTCAGTAGTGTTTCAGCATCCGGGTTATCAGATCGGCTCTAGTTACCACAGCTGCAGCTACAAACGTTCCTGCTGATCCTGCAGCCTATCTGGCAACCTCGAGTCGGGGGGAGGGGGAGGGGTTGATACACCTCTCTACAGTCATTTGAAAGTGATTGCAGTACAAGTTTTGGCCACAATCTTACATACACTTCCTTTAAAGAAGTAAGTAAGACTTAAAGGTTTGGAACAGCAAAAAAGTGAGAAAGTTATTTTCATTTTTGGTGAACTATCCCTTTAGGAAACCTATTGTGAGGATACCAGACTCCTATATTGGGGAACAACATATGCTGGTTTTTATACACCATAAGGTATGATGACTGACAGGGTCAGCACACCTGGACGAAATTTAGCTAGTGTTTCTGACGAGAATGTTCTTCTAAAACAGATGGAATAGTGTCATAACTGTTTGTATTCAACAAGACATCTGGTCTTCATCTGAAGTGTGTTGCTCTCTCTTTATGGTACATGAGGTTCTGAATGTGTCTGTGTTGGGGTACCGGTGTGTGTGCAGTTTGGTTTTGAGGTTTATGACCTTACTAACTCTCTTATATGTATCTCTTCCTTCCTGTAGTACTCTTACCCAGTGTGGGAAGACTTCATTGCAAAGGCCACGAAACTACATTCACAACTAAGGTAATTTAACACATCAGGTGTCCTTTTTATTCATTATTTCTTTGATCTTTTTGGAGATTTCGATGCTCACCTTATAGACCTTATTCACTGGGTCACCATCTTTAATTTTTAACAGAAATTAAAGCAAGGATGTGAGGGATAGACATCTTTTCAGTGGATTGTACTGTTACTTAATGTGTTTTAGGATGTAGGATTCTGACAAAACACAGCAAAAATATCTTTCTGAGAAATCTCAGTAGACAAAAAAACCCCAGAAAATTTGAGCTCTGGAAAGTTATTAGTGTTCTTGGAGCTTTATACAGCTTTATACAGTGGATGCCACTGAAAATCATGTAAGTCTATCACATAAAGCCTCACTTCCATACCTGACATGGCACTGCTCTGAGTAATAGTCCACACCAGTGTGGAATCGACTAAAAATCGAAAAATAGCCCACGTGAGCAACCTTTTGAATCATAAAATGACATATGGTACACCCTGAGGTCTCATGAAGTCACACGAGCAAAGGCCATGAGATCGCAAGTCCACATCAAGCCCTCCATTCGGGACTTAATCTGCATTCTCAAGAAGTGAATCAGATTGTTTTTCAACAGGTCTGCCTGCTGTTCTTAATCAGCACTGGTGCTGATGACTATAAATGTTTTGCTGTTTACTCCCTTCACAGAACCACAGTTTTGGCGGCTTCTGCGTTCCTTGATACTTTTCAGAAGGTGGCAGACATGGCAACCAACACGAGAGGTACATTTTTCAGTAAAAAAGTCACAATGATCAACATTTTTGGATTGCAGAAGGTTGTTGATGGTGTTTTAGGAGACTATTACAAACTTTTGCATAGTCAGATGGCACAATTACATTCCAGAATACGCCATTGGAAGGAAGTTGGAAGTGCACAATTGCACGAATTGCGATTTAAATTTGTTTGTAGGGCTGCACAATCTGGCCAAAATGTTGTGATTATATATTAATGTGTCTATTAAAGGAATAGCTGTCACAAAAGTCCACTGAGGCAAGTTGCTGTGAGAACCTATGTGCAGTTTATTTACAAAAACGTGACACATACAACTGGGGACTATTTTCAGGCACTGGGCAATATCATTGCACCGCTGCACACGGCACCAAAGTTCCTTGATTATTACGCAGGAATGAGAGTATAGTTCATAGCCATATCGGTCTAGAAAATAACAACTTTTCTTTTTTCGTCGGCCTTAGTACACGATGTAACTATACACACCGGGGTGGCAGTGGCTCAGTGGTTCATGTAGGTTGTCTACAAACCAGAAGGTTGGTGGTTCAATCCCCGGTTCCACCTGACCAAGTGTCGAAGTGTCCATGAGCAAGACACCTAACCCCAGCTGTTCCCGACGAGCTGGATGGCGCCTTACATGGCTGACATCGCCGTCGGTGTATGAATGGGTGAATGTGAGGCAAAAATGTAAAATGCTTTGGATAAGAGCGCTATATAAATGCAGTCCATTTACACATCACAACATGTAAATAGGAAAATGTTGGAATTATTTTGTCACTTATTGAGCAGTAGGCTAGATGGAGCCTTTCACCTCCAGTCTTTGTGCTAAGCTAGGCTAGCAGTCGGGGTGTCAGACAGAGTTATGGCACACACAGAGATAAAAATGGTATGTATGGACTTATCTAACTCTGGGGGATACGGTGAATAAGCTAAAGTCCCAAAAGGTCGGTGTGTCCCTTTAATACATCGTCTGTTTGGACAGGAATAAAATTCAATATAAGCCATGATATTCAAATACCCATGAAGTGTGGTCTACATTTTTGCAGTTTTATTTTAATAAACATGACACAATGTAACATCGCGACTACGTGAAAAGAGCAGTTACTTATACAAAAATACAGATTTGTGAGCATTAGTGCAACTGAAGGGGTCCGAATAAACACGAAACACTCATGATCGTTGTCATGCTGTGAATCCGGCCAATCTGTGACATCATCAGAGCCCGTGCAGCCGCGCTGGAGAAGCTGTGCAGAATGAACCAGCCGGCTGCTCTCAAAACACTCTCGTCGGTACTTTGATGCCATACGTCATAGTGACAAACAAGTCGAACAAGCCTCATAACACATCTGACTGGGGAAGCATGTGACACGATCACACGAGGACAAGGGAATTATATATAAAACAGGAACCATGGCTGTGAATATTACAAACTGAAAGACATGAAAATCAATGATTGTGAACCAAAACCACCATGACAATAGTTCACCCAAAAATGAAAATTGTCCCATAATTTACTTACTCTTAATCCATCCTAGGTGTTTATGACTTTCTTCTTTCAGCCAAACACAATCAGAGTTATGATAAATAATTTCCTGGATCTTGTTTTGAAAAAGCTCATCGATCCATCTATCATAAAAGTAACCCATAGGACTCCAGTGAGTTAATAAATGCCTTCTGAAGTGAAGCGATGGGTTTTTGTAAGAAAAATATAATTTTTAAAACATAATGAACCATGATCACTGGCTTCCGTCAACGGGCCAGATTTTGTTCATTTTCATTTTTGGGTGAACTATTCCTTTACATTTTTTTTTTTTTTAAATGCAGGTTGGCGCATGTTGCATTTCCAAATGCTCATTAGAGTGACCCAAACTCAGATCAGATGCAGAGATTTGTGTAAAACAGCATTTATTGAAAAACCAAGCTGTTCTGAGACACTGAAAACACCAGATCACGAGATGCTCACGTGTAAGAACACAGTGCTGCGCTTCGCTCTGAAACATGCAGCCTTTGTGATTTGATAATTGCACTAAGGCATATTGTGATTTTGTTTTAATTTCAATTAATCGTGGAGCTCTAGTAGTCATTCTTAAATATGAATACAGCAGAAAGGTCACTTTGGGTTTGTTTTGATAACTAGGAAATGGCTTGAGAGTCATATTTCATTATAGTTTAATTCTGTTTCTAGCTTCGCTGCTATTGGATCTCTGAAACTGAATCCTTCCTGTGCCATTAAAACCCTTTAGTTTCTGCCTGCAGGGACCAGACAAGGCCAAACAAATCTAGTTTTCATCAACACAGTTAAAGGATGTGGGTCAGGCGTAGCTGTCGGCCTAGAGCTGAATTACTCATTTGTATCTGTCTTGTAAATTGCACCATATGTACACAAGCACTGAATGCACTGGATCTTTATATCCCATGTAGTGTGCATGGGTTTGTGTGTATTGGTGTGTTTCACCGACTACAATGGACAAAAGGGACGGTTGCTATAGGCTACCAAAATCTGCAAGGTTACAGCACTACCTTTCAGAGACCAGACAGAGATAAAAGCTCTTGTTTAAAATATCTGCTTAGTGTGGGAGAGAAATTATCATGTAATAGTTTATTTTACACATTGGATTATGATTTAGGATTGATAAATTTGGTTTGGGGTTAGACAGGCTTATAAGTGAACTTGGGAAATATATTTATATATATTATATATATAAACATTTTATATATAAATATAACACGTTTTTCTTAAATATATACATGCATGTGTGTGTATTATATATACATAAGTATACACAGTACACACACACATATATTATGTGAAAACAAACTTTTTGGATATTTTGGATATACGTTTAATCACGATTAATCGTTTGACAAATATTACATTTTATAAAAATAAATAAATAAGTTAATAAAACAGTACATTTTGTAGTAGTTTACATTTTGGCATTTTAAGGTTTGAACAAAATATGAATCAAAAAAAGCATATTTCTTAAGCCACATACCTGTATATTTAGCATATTTTTAAGCATATGTTTTGTCCAGAGAATATATATATTATAATTATATATATATATATATTTTTTTTTTTATCCAACTCCTACAGTTAAAGTAGCTGGTTAAGAATGGCACTCTCGCTGTGATAAGAAATTAAAATAAAGACTATAGGCTATAGATTAGAGTCTATGGAGACAAACTATATCACATTTGATTTAGTTTCAGTCTAGTAAAGGCAAATGCAAGCCTATCCACCTTCACCCTTCTGCCCAGTTCAGATCATTACCAGATGCCAGTGAACCAGATTGATTCCATTTGTCCTGCGGGAGAGCTTTGTTCTGCACTGGACCTCTAACATACAGCACTGGCATAAATTAGTTCAGTGAACTGTCAATACTTTTAGTAGATAGCTGTCACTGGAGCGTTTTCACCTCTGACCTTGTCTGGTCATTTATGACTTTGCATTGACATAAAAGATGCACTATACACTATAATGTATCAAAGGATTTTTGCAATATTTTCAAAGGAAATCATTTATTACAAGCTCTTTACCTTTACTTAATTATTTTTTAGTAAATTTTTTATTTATTTTTTTGGATTCCAGTAACGCCACACTGAAATGTTATCCACTCTACACCAATGAGAGGGCAGTATATAATCCATGGTATTAAGTGTCAGCAACAGTAGTCATGCGTTCTCTTTGAATTAGGGACAGGCTGGGGGCACTGGCACAGCTGGAGATCTCACTAAAACACTGACATCAGAGGATTCTCGTCTCTCTGACTTCCAGTGACATACTTTCTTCCCCCCATCACCCCAGTTAGCAGTCCCATAATCACACACAGTCCGGAGAGTCATATTAACTAACAACCACAGCCTTTCAATGACCTGAACATGTAAAGCGTTTGAATAAAAGTGATTCACATCACTTTGCAGTAAGGTTCATTTTGTTAATGCAGGTATCCTGAACTAACAATGAACAATAGTATGTTCATATTTATAATTATAATATAATTTAATATCATCTATAATAATATAAATATAATTTTAAAATATTGTAAATATTATATTAATTATATTATATTTTGTGCTTTCAATCGATTAATCGTGATTAATCGCATCCAAAAAAAAAATTGGCTACATAATATGTATGTTTTCTGTGTATAACTATTATTTATATTTAAATACATACACATATACATGTGATAGATAGATAGATAGATAGATAGATAGATAGATAGATAGATAGATAGATAGATAGATAGATAGATAGATAGATAGATAGATAGATAGATAGATAGATAGATAGATAGATAGATAGATAGATAGATAGATAGATAGATAGATAGATAGATAGATAGATAGATAGAGATACAATTACATTGTATATAAATATACACACGTATATTATGTAAAGACAAACTTTTATTTTGGATGTAATTAATCGCGATTAATCGATTGACAGCACAAAATTTAATATAATTTATATAATATTTACAATATTTTATAATTATATGTATATTATACATTACATTAAATTATATTATAAATATAAACATACTATTGTTCATTGTTAATTCATATTTATTTTGAATACATTAGTGTTAATGATAACTTACAACCTTAAATGTTAGTAGCCTATATGCAACAGTAAACGTAGCAATGTAA